>NC_141919.1:39331296-39648639 GCF_057802395.1 Ceratotherium simum simum
ATTCATTTTTCAAATTTCATTTTTCAAATATCATTTGACAACCTACTTTATGTCAGGAACTTTGCTAGGTACAAGAGATATTTTGTTGAATAAGAAAAATGTGTTCTCTGACCTCACAAATCTTATATTTGAATGCCTTCTCACAATAAATTTCTTTTTACTCACACATGTTTGAGTGAGTTTGTTTCTTGCAATTCAATGATCCATGATTAATATATAACTTAATTCTTAATATATTTCAAATCAAATTTGTCTTCCTCACTATGCCAGCTCCTTCCCCAGAAAGCCCAGTGTTGATCAGTGTTAAGGTGAAACACCTAATTTTCAAAAGCAAGAAATTTATAGGTGCCATTTATTACTCCTCTGCGTCACTACACATCCAGTCCATTGCCAAATACTTTGGATGATGCTACTTCGAAATGTTCTTCCCTTCAGACATTCCTTTTTATCCTTTTATCCTGCTTCAGATTAGATCTTTGACACTTCTCACCTGCAATGTTTCAAGCACCTCTTGTCAGATCTACCAGTTGACAATCTGTCCCTATGCTGGCTTATCCTCCACGATGCCACTAGACCCTTCCTAAGACCCATATTCAATTTTGACACCCACTTCCTAAACATGTTCATTGGCTCCCCATTGCCCTAAGGACAACGTACAGACTCTTCATACAAAAGGCCTTCCATGATCTGGTCCCAAATTCCTCTCCATTGTTCTCTCCCACAACTTGTTTTCCAGTGATTTCCAACTGCATTAAACATCCAGCATGTTCTGCGTTTATGTTTTTCCAATGCACCTTTCCTTCTATCTAAAAAGGCTTGTCCCATATCTTTACCTGATAAACTCAACCTTTAAGACAAGCTCAAATATCATCTCTTCTGATGTAGGAAGAAAACATGTTCTCTTGAGGCATTCTCTCCATCCCTCGGGGAGTTTGCCATCTAGACAAGGGTGAGAAGAGATAACAATAATAATTCCTTATAGCTATGCCTTGTGGTTATCCTATTTGGGATAAGTATGTCAAGGTTATACCATTTGAACCATGTAACAACTCAGAGAGGCAGATGAGGCAGGAACGCATCCCATTTCATAGACGAGAAAACGGGCTTAAAGCAACAGATGTCCTGCCCAATGTCATGTGATGGCTCAGAGATAGGACTCAGATTCTGGAGACAGATCTTTGCAAAATCCTGTCACATAAAAGATCTGACTCCACGTGTTTCAATAGTTCTGTACACATTTGATTTTAAAATACATATGTTAAAATTTTTTAAAATTTATTGAGATAAAATTCACATAACATAAAATTCACCATTTTAATCATTTCATTGTGCACAATCCAGTGACTGTTAGTCTATTCACAATGTTGAACAACTATCACCACTACCCAATTCCAGAATGGTTCCATCACACTCAAAAGAAACACTCTGGATTCTACCCTCCTCTTGTTCCCTGGCGATCATTAATCTATTTTTTGTCTTTATGGATCTGCCTATTCTGGACATTTCATATGAACGGAATCATACAATATATAGCCTTTTGTGTCTGGCTTCTTTCACTTGGCATAATGTTTTCAAGGTTCATGCATGTCATAGCATGTATCAGTACTTTATTTCTTTTTATGGCTAAATAATATTCCATTGTATGAATATATTACATTTTGTTTATCCTTTCATCAGTCGATGCACATTTGGGTTGCTTTCACTTTTTGGCTATCATGAATAACGCTGCTATGAACATTCATATACAGGTTTTTGTGCGGACATATATTTTCTTGTTTTTTTTTTTTTGTTTATTGCAGTTTATAACATTGGTTTATAACATTGTATAAATTTCAGGTGTACATCATTATACTTCTATTTCTGCATAGATTACATCATGTTCACCACCCAAATACTAATTACAACACATCACCACACACATGTGCCAAATTATCCCTTTCGCCCTCCTCCCTCCCCCCTTCCCCTCTGGTAACCACCAATCCAATCTCTGTCTCTATGTGTTTGTTTATTGTTGTTATTCTCTACTACTTAATGAAGGAAATCATATGGCATTTGACCTTCTCCCTCTGACTTATTTCACTTTGCATAATACCCTCAATGTCCATCCATGTTGTCACAAATGGCTGGATTTCGTCGTTTCTTATGGCTGAGTAGTATTCCATTGCATATGTATACCACACCTTCTTTATCCATTCGTCCCTTGATGGGCACTTAGGTTGCTTCCAAGTCTTGGCTATTGTGAATAACGCTGCAATGAACACAGGGGTGCATGTACCGTGGCAAATTGGTGTTTTCAAGTTCTTTGGATAAATACCCAGCAGTGGAATAGCTGGATCATATGGTAGTTCTATCCTTGATTTTTTGAGGAATCTCCTTACTGTTTTCCATAGTGGCCACGCCAGTTTGCACTCCCACCAGCAGTGTATGAGAGTTCCCTTCTCTCCACATCCTCTCCAACACATGTTGTTTCCTGTCTTGTTAATTATAGCCATTCTAACGGGCATGAGATGATATCTCATTGTAGTTTTGATTTGCCTTTCCCTGATAGTTAATTATTTTGAACATCTTTTCATGTGTCTGTTGGCCATCTGTATATCTTCTTTGGAGAAATGTCCGTTCAGGTCTTTTGCCCATTTTTTAATTGGATTGTTAGTTTTTTTGTTGTTGAGATGCATGAGTTCTTTATATATTTTGGAGATTAAGCCCTTATCAGATGTATGGTTTGCAAATATCTTCTCCCAATTGTTAGGTTGTCTTTTCGTTTTGTTGACGGTTTCCTTGGCTGTGCAGAAGGTTTTTAGTTTGATGCAGTCCCATTTGTTTATTTTTTCTGTTGTTTCTCTTGCCCCGTCAGACATGGTGCTTGAAAAGATGTTGCTAATACTGATGTCGAAGAGCATACTGCCTATGTTTTCTTCTAGAAGTTTCATAGTTTCAGGTCTTACATTCAAGTCTTTAATCCATTTGGAGTTAATTTTTGTGTATGGTGTAAGGTAAGGGTCTACTTTCATTTTTTTGCATGTGGCTGTCCAGTTTTCCCAACACCATTTGTTGAAGAGACTTTCTTTTCTCCATTGTATGTTCTTGGCTCCTTTGTCAAAGATTAGCTGTCCATAGATGTGTGGGGTTATTTCTGGGCTTTCGATTCTATTCCATTGATCTGTGTGTCTGTTTTTGTGCCAGTACCATGCTGTTTTGGTTACTATAGCTTTGTAGTATATTTTGAAATCAGGGAGTGTGATACCTCCAGTTTTGTTCTTTTTTCTCAAGATTCCTTTAGCTATTCAGGGTCTTTTGTTGTTCCATATAAATTTTAGGATTCTTTGCTCTATTTCTGTGAAAAATGTTGTTGGAACTTTGATAGGGATTGCATTGAATCTATAGATTGCTTTAGGAATTATGGACATCTTAACTATGTTAATTCTTCCAATCCAAGAGCACAGAATATCTTTCCATTTCTTTGTGTCTTCTTCAATTTCTTTCAGCAATGTTTTATAGTTTTCGGTGTACAGATCTTTCACCTCTTTGGTTAAGTTTATTCCTAGGTATTTTATCCTTTTTGTTGCAATTGTAAATGGGATTGTAGTCTTAATTTCTCTTTCTGCTACTTCGTTGTTAGTGTACAGAAATGCAACTGATTTTTTACGTTGATTTTGTATCTTGCAACTTTACCGTATTCGTTGATTACTTCTAAAAGTTTTCTGGTGGATTCTTTAGGGTTTTCTATATATAAAATCATGTCATCTGCAAATAGTGACAGTTTCACTTGTTCCTTTCCAATTTGAATCCCTTTTATTTCTTTTTCTTGCCTGATTGCTCTGGCTAGGACTTCCAGTACTATGTTAAATAGGAGTGGTGACAGTGGGCATCCTTGTCTGGTTCCTGTTCTTAGAGGGATAGCTTTCAGTTTTTCACCATTGAGGATGATATTAGCTGTGGGTTTGTCATATATGGCCTTTATTATGTTGAGGTACTTTCCTTCTATACCCATTTTATTCAGGGTTTTTATCATGAATGGATGCTGTATCTTGTCAAATGTTTTCTCTGCATCTATTGAAATGATCATGTGATTTTTATTCTTCATTTTATTAATGTGGTGTATTACATTGATTGATTTGCGAATGTTGAACCATCCCTGCATACCTGGAATAAATCCCACTTGATCATGGTGTATAATCTTTTTAATGTATTCTTGTATGTGGTTTGCTAGTATTTTGTTGAGGATTTTTGCATCGATGTTCATCGGTGATATTGGCCTGTAGTTTTCTTTTTTTGTGTTGTCCTTGTCTGGTTTTGGTATCAGGGTAATGTCAGCTTCGTAGAATGAGTTAGGGAGCTTCCCCCGCTCCTCAATTTTTTGGAAGAGTTTGAGAAGGATAGGTATTAAGTCTTCTTTGAATGTTTGGTAGAATTCACGAGGGAAGCTGTCTGGTCCTGGACTTTTATTTTTGGGGAGGTTTTTGATTACTGTTCCGATCTCCTTACTGGTGATTGGTCTATTCAAATTCTCTACTTCTTCTTGCTCCAGTTTTGGAAGGTTGTATGATTCTAAGAATTTATCCATTTCTTCCAGATTGTCGAATTGGTTGGCATATAGCTTTTCATAGTATTCTCTTATAATCTTTTGTATTTCTGAATACAGTCTGTTGTAATTTCTCCTCTTTCATTTCTGATTTTACTTATTTGTGCCTTCTCTCTTTTTTTCTTGGTGAGTCTAGCTAAAGGTTTGTCAATTTTTTTGATCTTTTCAAAGAACCAGCTCTTGGTTTTATTAATTTTTTCTATTGTTTTTTTAGTCTCTATTTCATTTATTTCTGCTCTGATTTTTATTTCCCTTCTTCTACTGATTTTGGGCTTTGTTTGTTCTTTTTCCAGTTCCTTTAGGTGCATTGTTAGATTGTTTATTTGAGATTTTTCTTGTTTGTTGCGATAGGCCTATATTGCTATAATCTTCCCTCTAAGAACCGCTTTTGCTGTATCCCATAAATTCTGGCATGTTGTATTTTCATTTTCATTTGTCTCCAGGTATTTTTTGATTTCTTCTTTGATTTCTTCATTGACCCAGTCATAGTTCAGTAGCATTTTGTTTAATCTCCACATATTTGTGGATTTTCTGATTTTCTTCCTATAGTTGATTTCTAGTTTCATACCATTGTGGTCAGAAAAGATGCTTGGTATTATTTCAATCTTCTTAAATTTATGGAGACTTGTTTTGTGGCCTAATATGTGATCAATCCTAGAGAATGTTCCATGTGCATTTGAAAAGAACGTGTATTCTTCGGTTTTTAGATGGGATGCTCTGTATATATCTACTTGGTCCATCTGTTCTAGTGTGTCATTTAAGGCCAATGTTTCCTTATTGATCTTCTGTTTGGATGATCTATCCGTTGGTGTAAGTCAAGTGTTAAATTCCCCTACTATTATTGTGTTACTGTCTATTTCTCTTTTTATGTCTGTTAATAATTGCTTTATATATTTAGGGGCACCTATATTGGGTGCATAGATATTTACAAGTGTTATATCCTCTGGTTGGGTTCTTCCCTTGATTATTATGTAATGCCCTTCTTTGTCTCTTTTTACAGTTTTTGTTTTAAAGTCTATTTTGTCTGATATGAGTACTGCTACCCCAGCTTTCTTTTCATTCCCATTTGCATGGAGTATCTTTTTCCATCCCTTCACTTTCAGCTTGTGAGTGTCTTTAGGTCTGAAGTGTGTCTCTTGTATGCAGCATATATACGGGTCTTGTTGTTTTATCCAATCAGCCACCCTATGCCTTTTAATTGGAGCATTTAGTCCATTGATGTTTAAAGTAGCTATGGATAAGTATGTATTTACTGCCATTTTTTAACTTTTTTTCTCAGTGTTTTAGTAGTCCTTCTCTGTTCCTTTCTTCTTCTATACAGAATTGATGGTCTCTTTAGTTTGACCTCTGTCTGAAAGCTCTACTCTTTAACTCCCCCCTCCCTCATTTTATGTTTATGATATCATATCTAACTTCTTTTTTGTGCATTTGTATCCATTACCCTATTATCATGGAAATAGATAATTTTTCCTATTTGTGGCCTTCTCTTTTCCCCTTAAATCAGTCCCTATAACATTTCTTGTAGCATGGCTTCTTGGTGACAAACTCCTTTAATTTTTGCTTGTCTGGGAAATTTTTGATCTCTCCTTCCATTTTGAATGATAACCTTGCTGGGTAGAGTATTCTTGGCTGTAAGTTTTTTCCTTTTAGCACTTTAAATATATTGTGCCACTCTCTTCTAGCCCGTAAGGTTTCTGCTGAGAAGTCAGCTAATAGCCTTATGGGGTTTTCTTTGTATGTAACTTGACTTTCTCTTGTGGCTTTTAGGATTCTCCCGTTATCTTTAATTCTGGACGTTTTCATTATGTGTCTTGGTGTGGGCCTCTTTGGGTTTATCTTGTTTGGGGCTCTCTGTGCTTCCTGTACGTGGATGTCTGTTTCCTTCCTTAGGTTAGGGAAGTTTTCATCTATTATTTCTTGAAATAGATTCTCTGCCCCTTTGTCTCACTCTTCTCCTTCCAGGACACCTATAACATGGATGTTAGTGCACTTGATGTTGTCCCAGAGGTCCCTTAGACTGTCCTCACTCTTTTTAATTCTTTTCTCTTTTATCTGTTCAGCTTGGGTAATTTGTTCTAGTCTTTCGTCCAGCTCACAGATCCGTTCTTCTGTATCCTCTACTCTGCTTTTGAGTCCCTCTAGTGAATTTTTCATTTCCAGTTTTGTATTCTTCATTTCTGATTGGTTCTTTTTTATATCTTCCATTTCTTTGTTGACATTCTCACTGAGTTCATCTATTCTTCTCCCCAGATCAGTGAGCATCCTTAACACTCTTTGTTTGAACTCTCTGTCGGGTAGGTTGCTCATTTCTGTTTCACTTAGTTCCTTTTCTGGGGTTTTGTCCTGTTCCCTTACTTGGAATGTATTCCTTTGCCTCCTCATTTTGCCTCTTTCCTTGTGCTTGTGTCTACGTATTGGGTAGGTCAGCTATGTCTCCTGCTCTTGGATAGGTGAGCGTATATAAGTGATGCCTTAGGAGGCATGCAGTGTGCTTCCCTCAGTTCTCAATGTTCCAGGGGTGACCCCTATGTGGGCTACATGTGTCCTTCTGTTGTGGCCTGTTTGCTCTCCCTGTAGGTGCCCAGGGAGGCCGAGTTATTCTCCTGGCCAGCTGTTGTAATGCTCAGCTGCTTGTAGTTGTTGTGGTCCCTTCAGTCTCTTTATCAGGTGTGGGGAGCCCCAGCACAGTTGGCTGCAAGTTCTAATACCACATTTGTGTTGCAGTATTTCTTTTAAGTGAGTAGGCCCCCAGGGTGGCAGGTTGTTAGGCTCAGGGGCTTACAATTGCTATAAGCTTCCAGCCTTTAGGTCTCTTTTCAGCTGTCTGAGGATTGCAGCTGGGTGGGGCTGGCCTCAGGCACAGGAGCACCCAATTTTTTCAGGCTTTGGAAGGTGGGGCAAACCCCCTATGTGGGTCTTTGAGAAGCACAAGTCTTCTGCAGCTGACAAGCCCTGCCACCCACAGGTCCACACACACAATCAACGCAGTCCTGCCCTGTGTGTGCGCCCCGACCTCCTGAAGTGGACCCAGTCTCTCCACGGTGGGAGCCCCACACGCTCCACCACCGCCCCACACTCTCCACCTGCTCCTTGTGCACACCCTGCCCCACTGAAGTGGGCTCAGTTGCCAGGCTGCAGAGAATCCAGTTACAAATCTATGCAGGCCCACAAGTTGCCTGAGGGCTTGTTGTTGGGTGGGGCCAGTTTCTAGTGTGGGCTGCCTGCCCTGGTTGAGCTGGATTAAATTGGTGCTCTAGTGGGTGGGGCAGACCGTGGGTTAGCAGGCTCCAGGGAGAACTCCAATGGCGTCTGTGTCAGCACTGCCACACCAGGCCACAACTATGGCTGCTGCCAATGTCCCAGTCCCTGGAGAGGTCTCACCTCTCACCGAGATGCCCTCAGGGCCTATCAGGTGAGTCTCTTTTCACCAAAGCACCATGCACCTTTCTTTCTGGTGATTTTCGGTTGCTTTCTGAAACAGGTGAGTTTGTGTGTGGGCCCTTTAAGAGCCGGCTTTAATTTCTTTGTGAACCAGCTTTTCTGGGGGTCCTCCCCAACGTTTTAGTAGCAGGCAAAGTCAGATGTTATGCCACTCGTCTCAACTGTGCTGGGTCCACAAAGTGCCTACAGCGGGGGCACTCCCTGGCTCAGGGCCCTGCTCCTCCAGGGAGGCTGAGGACCCTCGGGCTGCCCCCTGGGTGACCATGAGGTGCTGCGGCTTGTGAAGGCGGCGTTTTTCCTCTCCAGAAGGGAGTTTCTGCCTCTTCCACCTCAATTAGGATCGTCCTTTGTTGCAGGAGTTCCTCTTATCCAGCTTTCAGTTCTGTCTCAGGGGTAATTTTTCCACAAGTAGTTGTAAATTGGCTGTGTCCGTGGGAGGAGGTGAGTTCAGAGTCTGCTTACGCCGCCATCTTGACTTCTTTCCCTGGACATATATTTTCAATTCTCTTGGGGTGTATCCTAGATGTGTTCCTTGGGTGTATTCCTAGGAGTGGAATTTATGGGTCATCTGGTGAAACTTTAGCTTTTGAGGAATTATCAAGCTTTTTCCACCATGCGGCACCATTTTACATTCCCACCAGCAATACGTGTGGGTTCTGATTTCTTCACATCCTCACTAACATTGTTATTTTCCTTTTTTTTTTTTTTTTTGATAATTATAGCCATCCCAGTGAATGTGAAGGAGTATCTCATTGTGGTTTTTTTTATTTGCCTTTTCCTAATTACTAATGAGCATCTTTTCGTGTGCTTACTGGTCATTTGTATATCTTCTTTGGAGAAATGTTTATTCAAATTCTTTGTCCATTTTTTGCATTGTTTGCCTTATTGTTGAATTGTGAGAGTTCTTTATATATTCTAGATGCTAGACCCCTTATCTGATTATGATTTGCATATATTTTCTCCCATTCTGTGGGTTATCTTTTCAATTTCTTGATAGTTTTCTTTGATGCATATAGGTTTATTTCTCTCAATTCCATTCCATTGATATATATGTCTAAACTTACACCAGTACCATGCTCTTTTGATTACTGTAGCTTTGTAGTAAGTTTTGAAATCAGGAAGTTTGAGTCTTCCAACTTTGTTCTTATTTATTTTAATAATTTAAAAGCATATGAACATGTTCTTCTAAAATAATATTTTAAAGTAATATGTGCTTATTTTATACAATTTAAAACTTTATTTAACAATTTAAGAAGAAAATGAAAGAAGCTTTATTACTCATGTCAACCCACTATTAACATTTTGAAGTATTTCCTTCCAGTCTTAAAAAAGTATCTGTATATACATGTAAAAGTATATATACTATACATATATTCATATATATGTAATATACATATATATTGAGATATGTAGTTTCATATCTTGCCTTTTTCCACATAGCATTATATCATGAGCAATAATACATATTATTCTCAGAAAATGTCATTTTAACAGCTATATTTGCTATATGCATGCATAATTATTAGTCATTCCCCTATAGCTGGATATGTAGGCTATTTCAAGTGTTTTCCCGTCATAAATAATGATATAATAAACTTACTTACATATAAATCTTTTTATACATCCCTAATATCTTTTTTTAGGATGGATGCCTAGAAGTGGAATTACTGAATCAAAGCCTATTTTAAGGGTCTTGATTTTTAAAGTTAAATTTTTTTATAAATATTGCAACAATTTGCAATCCCACTGATGGATGAAAATGCCGTACCCCACAGTCTGCCAAAACCTAATAGTATCACTTTTTAACATTAGCTATTTTGACAGAATAATAGCATCTTGTTTATTTAGCCTTTTAAAAATTAATATGAAATTGAAATTTTTGTATTGGAGTTCCCCCGAATGTTTATATCCTATATTCATTATTCAATGAAGATTTTAGTATGTTTTCTAATGAAATGTGTAAATTCTGAGTTTATTACGGATAGATGCAAATACCTGTCTGTCTTATTTGTAGCAAATTTTTTTCTGTTTTTTTTTGTATGCATTTAATTGTGATAATTATATTCTTTGACTTACAGAAGCTTCACATTTTCCTTTACACTAAATCTTCTAAGTTTTCTTTTTTGTATTTTCTTCAGCAGCTTTTAGGTTTGGAACACCCTTATTCACAAAGAGACCACAAAGATTCTGCTCTTTCTACTTTCTGGTTTTGATCTCACTTAACCACCTGGAGTTTACTTTAGTGATATCTTTAGGAAAGATCTAATTTGATTTTTTCCTAAAATTTTAGCCATACTATTTTTTTTATTATGGCCTTAAAATTTATATCTAGTAGGGCCGATGTTCATCAATTATTCTTCCTTTTTGTGGTCTTTTGGAATTTCATGTGCATTTTTACTGCCAGATGAATTTTATCATTACACTGTCAAATATTTTTAAAATTCCATTGAGATTTGGATTTGGATTGTGTTTAGACCTATAAATTAATTTGACATTTTTACAATATTCATTTTCCCATCCAGGAACATCATATATCTCTCTACTTTTACGTCCCACAGCGAAGTTTTGTGATTCTTTTCATATAGATCATGCACATACACTTATCCCCAGGCATATGTGCATGATTTTGTGTGTGTGTGTGTGTGTGTGTCTTGTTATTAAAATAGTGAAAAGGACATTTTTGTTGTTTTTCTATTTAAAATGTATTCTCACTGATATGCAATAAATATTTCAACTTACATTTTTATCTCAAATCTCTTCCTTTCAGTAGATGCTTTGGAGTTTTAAGGTTACAAGCCATAAGGTTACATGGCTATTGGTTTAAAGTAAATGGTCTTCCTCATATTAAGGAAGTATCCTTCTATTCCTGGTTTGCTACAAGATTTTTGTTTTTTTTAAATAAGGAATCAGGATTGAATTTTATTACTATCTTGTCATTATCCTTTGAAATAATCATACATTTATTCCAAAAACTGACATAACGTATATATATAGATACACATACATACATATACATATACGTACATAGACTGATTTCCTCATACTAAGCCATCTTTACGTTCCTGGGAAATATTTCATTTGGTTGTGGTCTTTCATTTACGTAGTTTACTGCTGAATTATATTGGCTAGTGTTTAGGATTTTTTGTATCTATATTCATAAGTAAGATTGACCTGGAGTGTTTGCCGTTGTTTGGTGTTATTTGTGCCATGTTTTGAGATTATGTTTATTCTGGCTTTATAAAACAGGAAAGCATTCCATCCTTTTCTATGCTCTGGAATAGTCTGTGGGTTTTAGATTCACTCAGTGCGGTTTCCTCTCTCTGGTCCTCTGTCACACTTTCCCCTCTCCATTCCTGCACCTCTGGTTTTCACTCCCTTCTCACCCATGTCACCGCTTTGGACCATGGGAAATCTAAGGGTGAGATGTAGGCTGATGCTGCCCGCTTGCTCACAATGGACAGCCAGGGATGTGTTTCCTGAGTCCGGGTGTGAATGCATTAAAAGAGGCCCAGCGTGAGCCATCTTAAAGGCATTCACCAAGAGCACCATATGAATCAAGGGACAAAGGGACCCAGCCACAGGTGGTCCAAGAGAAGCCCAAAGACTCGGGGCAGCCAACGTGCCAGCCGGATGCGACATTGTCTGCCTAGGGAAACTGCCACTACAGATGTCCAACAGGAAGAACTCCAAGGAAACCACCACAGCCCTGTGGAAAAGGGGCCAAGCAGTGTGCAGGCACCACACAGGAGGTCCCGCTGCCAGAGTACAATGTCTCAGGCAAGTCAGATCATTTAGTCCCAAGGTTCCCACCTCCCTTACTCAGGACTGAGCATTGAGCAGAATGAAGAGCCACCCTCGCCTCTCTCTGCCTGAGATAAGCCAGTGTTGGAGGAGGTAGGGGGGAGATTTAAATTAAATAGAATTCTGACATTACACTGGATGGGATTTTAACTATTTAACAGTCGCAGAGAACTTTTATTACCAGAAAGTGCCTAGAAAGCTATGGAGCCCATCCCAGCTTGTATCAAGGGGCATGATTTCACAGAGCAGAGTGAGGGGGTAGTTAGTGAAAGACTACTGCTGGCTCCTGCTTGCTCCCTCTGAGTTCAGCTCATTGGCAAACAGGCCCAAAGAGAGGCACTTAGAGAGCAATCGCCGAGAGGGATTCCTGGCCCTCTTTTATAGTTACTTTAGAATGTTCTACCTTATTGTGCTTTGGAAAGTGATGGTAATACACTGCTTAATCTAAATCTTGGACGTCGTAATCTGTTTTTTTTTTTTCTTTTGGTGAGGAAGATTGGCCCTGAGCTAATATCTGTTTCCAATCCTCCTCTTTTTGCTTGAGCAAGATTGTCGCTGAGCTAACATCTGTGCCAATCTTCCTCTACTTTATATATGGGATGCCGTTGCAGCATGGTTTGGTAAGCGGTCTGTAGGTCCGCGCCTGGAATCCGAATCCGCAAACCCCGGGCACCGAAGTGGAGTGCACGACCTTAACCACTACACTACGGGCTGGCCCCACAATCTGCTTTTTATTGACAAAATCTTTAATTGAAAATAAGATGGAAGGACAGGGAAGAGCTTAAAGACAGCAGTGAAAATGGCTCATACGGGAATTTTAGCAAAATAAAACTAGTGCCAACATACTTGGGGAAAAGTAAAAATACAATTAAATATCACAAACTATAGTTTGTGGGGAAAAAAATTTTCCAGAGTCCAGAGCATTTAAAAATATATTGGAAGAATTATAATGGAATGTGGCATTTTTTTACTTTGATCTGGGTATTTTCAGTATCCTATTTGTTTTCTTACCTTTTAGGTCAGAGCCTAAAAATAATTTGGGGTCCTTGGTATAGTCATGTAACATTTGAGATATTTCTTTCTTTTTTTTTTTGAAGTTATATTAAAGCCAAGTTTATGTTAGGAAACAATTTACCAAATTCATTAAGTACAGCAGATTGGAAATAAATTATCTTCTCTAATTACCAAGAATGTTTAAGATCATCCGGTAGGATTTTGACATTTCTTGCCTATGGATCCAGTTTTTTGGTAAATTCGTCATGGTAGAAAGAAATAGAGTTAGTGTTAGGACAATTGTCACATTTGCAAATGATTAATTTAGCACCCATGATTTTTCAAACTACAAAGCCCACGTTCCCCAGACCTAGACTCTGTGACAAAGACTTGAGGGCAAGCAGTTTACTTGCGGGGAGATCCCAGGGCAGTGGAGTGAGACCAGGAAGGGGAGGAAGGTAGAAAAGGGTACATTAAAGACCAGATTATCGGGGTGCGCTCAGCCCTGCTGGGAGCCTCTGCAGAGAGCGCACCTCCAGCTGGTGTTTCTCCACCAGCTCCTCATGGTCATTGGTAGAGAGCTGCTGGGGCGTGGGTGGTGTTAACTCTCCAGCAGTTCCCACAGGCCCATGTGCGGCAAGTGTCTATGACTAGAGCGTCCTCAGGCCGTAAGGAACTGTTGGCCTCGACAAGAACCGTGAGGTCTGAGGGGATACAGACAGAATGGCTACAGAATCTGCAACATTCTGGAGCTGGGTTTGAGAGGCAGAAGATTGTAGTGGTAAGATTACGGAGTCTGGAACCAAACTGGGTTCAAACCAGATATGCCCCTACTCGTCTGTGACCTTGGGAAAACTATTTATCCTCCATTTCCTCATCTGTAAAAAGGACATAATAATAGTACCAAACCTCAGAGGGTTGTTGTGAGGATTAAATGAGTCAATATAGGTCACAAGCTTAGAATAGGGTTGACACATTGCATGTGCTCTCTATTCATTTTCATTATTTGGGGGCTGCAAAGAAAATTGTCAACCTGTTCCCAACAGTGCACCTGTGGTAAACAATGATCATCTACCTGTGTTCTCTTTGCTTTCATTTAATGACATAACCACCTTTTTATAGTTTTAATATCTTCACTAAGAACATACAACTTAACCATACCGTGTGCAATATTAAGTAATCTCACCTCAGTTGGAAAATAAAGTTCACCTTCCATCATATACAGAAACATATATTTACCAATTTGGGGAGCATTTAAACCTCTCACCTGGGTGTATTTTGATAAAGTTTAGTTGATTCTTACTTTTTCCCGGAGATAACACAATGCTTAGGCAAACATCTCCACAGGGAACCTTATGGTACAAGGCCACTTCCCACTCCCTGCCTTGTCCCTTTAGCCTCCATCTGGGTTGCTTCGCAGGTAAGAGGCCCAAGTCTTGCTGGTAATTCACATTACAGAAAGCACATCTATTATTTATATGGAATTTGAATTTAATATGATAGGGAGAAAATCACTTTTCAAAACGGCCGGCCGAGTGGCATAGTGGTTAAGTTGGTTCGCTCCGCTTTGGCGGCCTGGGGTTCATGGGTTCGGATTCCAGG
This sequence comes from Ceratotherium simum simum, assembly GCF_057802395.1. Classification (NCBI taxonomy): domain Eukaryota; kingdom Metazoa; phylum Chordata; class Mammalia; order Perissodactyla; family Rhinocerotidae; genus Ceratotherium; species Ceratotherium simum. Next base: position 39,345,716 of record NC_141919.1, read on the forward strand.
CGCGGACCTACACACCACTCATCAAGCCATGCTGTGGCGGCATCCCACATACAAAATAGGGGAGTATTGGCACAGATGTTAGCTCAGGGCCAATCTTCCTCATCAAAAAACAAAAAACAAAATGGCCAAGAGGGAAGAATAGTGTTACGAAGCCTCAATGGATGTAAGACACAAATTAAAAGTAGAAATATAAAAAATGATCTGCCTGTCCCAAAAAGGCTATGGGTGGGTTTTTATGCTTTTTAAATACACCTTGCTTCCTCTGCCTCTCTTCACACACATTTGCATCTATGTCCTTCCTAAGGAGCTAGAGAAAGGAGAGTTGAATGATTCAGGCTGTTTCCACTGTTTCATGAGCAACTGACTAGTCTAAAAGACCAGGCTAAGAATTCTGAAAGTGGAAAATTTAGTGTTTCACTCAAAAATGTTATAAGCCATCTCCCTAAGTATGAAATGGCTTCAAGGAGTTATATTTTTCTGCTAGTTTGTCCCTAAGTATTTGAGTCCATTATTTTCAGGGGAGTCAAGAGATCTCTTAACAAATTGTGGAGATTTCCTCTGAAGCTTAAAAAAAAATGCAGCTATTTACTGTTCTTCTCTGATTTGGAAGAAGTCCAATAAAATTTTTTTATGCAACCTATTTATTTTCCTAGACATTTAAATTTTTCATGCAGGCCCGGCATGCTCGATAATTCAAGTATAGCTTCAAATGGCCAGGTTTTACTTTCCATGGATTATCCTCGGGGACTGAAGGTTTAAAAGAATGACAGCCATGAAAAATCCCAGGCCTGCCTCCAGCCACGCACACTGAATACCATCTCTAGCAAAAAGTAACCTCTGCCTGCTCCGCAGGAGGCACTGGACAGACGTTGTAAAGCAGAGCACTTCGCCTGGCTAACTTTAGAGCAATGGGGCCATCTAGATGCTGGAAAGGGAAGTACTGAATGGGAACAGGTCCCTTCTGGGATTCATTTCTAGAGGATCCTTGAGATCTGGGTATTGAGAGGGCAAAAAAGGAATCTTGTACATGTCAGCGTCTCTTTTGTAGGTGATCAAGACAACTCAGCTGCACGATGACTTTCCTCTATAAAGCACATTAAATGTTCAAGTTTAAATATTTACAAGTATTTAAATATTTTAAATATTAAAAATTATATTTTGTGTGTGTTAGTGTAAAAATGAATATATTCCTATTTTATATTAAAACATTCTATTCAACCTAAAAGTTAATATTTCCTTTAGCTTTTAAAAGAAATTAAAATATTTTTGTGGGACCCTAGAAGAATTGGTGCCTTGGGGATAAGTCAGTCCCACTTGCACACACAAGGGAAGTTGGGGGTTATAAAGTCTGGAAACCCTGCTTCCCCTGCACATTCAGAATATACTGAAAGGTGTCCAAACACGCTGAAGGACTTACTGTATTTCTTTGCATTTGTTTCATATCTTCATGTTTCCTATGATGCATCATATACTGGATGACACATTTAACATGGTAGTGGTGATTCTTTTGTTCCCTAAATGACTCCATTGAACTGATGATGCTTCTTACGCATGCAACATCTTAGATTGGAGGAGATATGGTACCCTAGCCATGATGAGGAAAAACGGTCATCCCTCTGGGAACCGTCTCTGACCTGGCTCTCTACCCTCCCTACCCACCAGCCAAACATCAAGAGGCGAGTCCTTCGCCATTTATTAACCCCACCTTGGAGGCCACATAGCATCAGCTCTGCTGTCTTCTAGGTTGAAGCAGTCACAAGCCCACCCACATACATGAAAGAATGACAAGGTCACACTGTAGAAGAACATGTGGGACAAGAGATGCTGTTGTGGGCACCTTTGGAGAATGCAACCTGCCAAACATCCCTCCACAGAGACAAACTAACAGAGGGATGGGATCATTTCCAAAGGGAGTGGGTGGCAAGGGTCATGAACCAAAAGAAGTGACATTTTGTTCCTCTGGTTGTGCTACAATCATCCCCATTTCTTTAAGGAACAGGGAGACATGCCCACTATGCTCAGGCAATGGGGTTTGTTGTTGAGTTGTTTGCGAAGGAGTGAGGAAACAGAAATGGCAGAGAGTGGCCAGTGGTCCTTCTCAGCCAGCTGAACCGAGACGTGAAATGTCATTTAGGGTGGCTGTGTTATTGTGTCAGCTACACCCTCAGACATCAGTTGTTCCCTTCCTGAGAGCTCTGCCATTATGGCCACTTTCGGGGGATTCTGCCGCCCCACTTCTCTTGCTGTTACCAGTTGTCTTGCTCCCAGCTCCTCCCCTCTCCATGGCTTATATCCCCTGTGGCTTCTAGAATATCGTCTTGGTCAAGTGTCCGTCACTGCTCTAGTCAGCTGTGTCCACCAGTGATGGGAAGCTCGGTGCCTCCAGACATCTCCCCAGCAGAAGCTGCTGAGGGCTCCCTCCTCTGGTTCACTCTGATTTTATCAGTGTTCCTGGGGCTCCTGGGAGGAGGGTGGGAAATGGAGTGACTACCTGTCTTTGCTTATTTCAAGGGTCGTGTCATAGCAGGTTCTATTAGCATCGAGTTTGGGGCTGAACGTACAGAAGAGGCATTTGCAAGAGCCCATAGTAAATGCTACTGTGAATCTAATCATCTATCTCAGGCTTCGCAAAGGAGTTCTTTTCTCAACTGACTTCTACCCAAGAGCCAATGGGGACTCCATGTCTTTTGGCTCCAGATGAATACCTTTCATTGCCTGCAGAAGTTACTTTCCTATGGTTGGCCCCACGGTGAATAAATGGGGAGAAAAGAAGCCTAAATCTCTGAGGGTAAAACACAAAACAAAGTGAAATAACTTCTTAACCCAAGCATCTGCCCAACTCCTTATCATCTTCCTCCTCTGCTATCTCTGTGAGAGTCTATTGTCCACCCTGTAATGGCTGTCCTTGAGCTCACTTGGCTCTTAAAGCAAAGAATCAGCCCTTTGAATGCAGTACAGACAGAACCAAGGCAGCTGGTCTGAATGTGCCACGCTCAGTGCTCTTGGGGGTCAGGCTTCAAGTGGAGTCAATTACCACGGGGTCTTTGGCCCCAGAGCAAACCAATGCATCAAACTGGAAATTTCTGTAGCACCCTTAGACCCTCGGTCTCCAGCACCAAAGTAAAGCACAGCTTGTGTCACATAAAGGAGCATACATTAGCGCCCCCAGAATGGCTGGTGACCTCACAGACCCTCACAGATGTGCCGTCGAACAAACATCAGACCCTCTCTGCACGGAAGGTCTAGGCTGCACCTTTATCTGTCAGTCAGTCAAAAATATATACATACATAGTGATCAGGGAAGAACACAGAGGAGTCTAGAAAAAGCACACTACTGCTTAGATCGACAATTTTTGCTCATCCTGTATATATAAAAAAAGTGAAATAGAATTTTAAGAGGCTGTATTTACTTGATCTTTTTGTCATAGTCTCTTAGAATTTAGCACACATGAGAATTTTGGGCATGGATAGATATCAACGTGTGTGGCAAGCATAATCATTTGAGGTATACATACATGTTTCTAAAAGTGTAGCTTTTTATGTACATATGCATTTTATTCCTAATATCTTAGTTCTCACTGCTGAAAAGCTCTACGTTTCATAATATTACTTCATCTGTGAACACTAGTACCAAAATTCAATCATCGGGAACCACAAATATCTCATATTTGAGAATGGGGAAAATCATGCAGAGAAAAAAATAAATGCCAGAATCTGCATCATGTGTTTTACAAATGAAAGCCAATTATTAGATGAGGATAAAACTTGGGGTTCCCCCACTAGGGAGTGGATTCTGGCCAATGAACCCACGTAACTTCATCCCTGGTCTCTCCTTAAAACTAAGAATGTTTGGCTTGTGGATAGTGTCAGAACACGGAAGTAACAAATAGTCTTTATTAATAAAGAACCGGCTTTTCTTGGGGGAGAGTTTAATCGTGCGCTACACATGGGAATCCTTTTAAAGAAATTGCTAGGAGCTGGGGAATTTCCAATCCCAACCTCCGTTAACCTGCAGATTGAGCAAGACGCACACCTGTTCTTTAATTGCGCAGCATTTCGAATCAAAACAAACAAACCCTTCCGCGGGGAAGGCTCTGCTCTCCTGGTCTTGGTTTTGGTTCCGGTTACCCTTTGCGTTGTTGGGTAGGTCTTCTCGGAGCCGGAGGTAGCCGTCTCCAGCACCTCCCTCGTCAAGATCGCCCGCGGGATTCTGCGCTGCAGTCACAAGTCGCCGCCGCTAGATGGCGGGAGGGGACTGAGTTGCGGCCCGGCGACGGCTCCCTTCGCCCTGCAGGGGGAGGAACACTTTTGTTTCTCTGCTTTTTCTTCCTGCCCCTTTGTTTGACTTCACCATTTTCCGTCTCCCTTTCTCGCCGCTGTAGTACGTGGCTCGCTTTTCAGCACCTCTGTTCAGGGAAAGCCGGCCTGGCCGCGGGGCTGGGAGCCCATAGGGCTCCTGCGACGACCCTGCAAGCATTCGCTCCTGGATCCTTCGCACAGTTCTTTTCAAACGTCACCCAAACCCTGGCCAGGTGTCCATATCTCAGAATGCGCGTACTGCTCTGCTCCGCATAACTTGGGGGTATGCTATTAATGCAAGCATTACCGGAGAAAAAAAAAAAAAGACAGCTTCAAACCATGTGAATCAGAATATTATAATCTTGTGATAGGGGTTAAAAAAAAAGAAGATTCAGTTGAGGGGATGCAGCCCAACAGGCCCCAGACCTGCCATGTCTCCATATTGTACTGGAATTGGCCTTTCGCTGTCGGGACCCGGAGAGGAACGCCGAGGGGGTCGCAGAAAGCAGACAGCTGGGATCGCTTTTTTAAAAAAAGGCATTCTAAAGAGCACATGAGTTTTATTTTGTAAATGACAATAATCTGAGAAACCAAGCCCAATGCTGATCCTCCGGCCCGCAGAGGCCGGGAGAGGGGCCGCCAGGCCTTTGCCACCCCAGCGGAAAGCAGAGGGAAAGGATTCCTACACCCGGGCGGCAGGCGGGTGGGGTCTCCCAGGCCTCTTTGCACAGCAATTAGGAGTCTATGTTCCCCGTGAGGCTGCGGGGTAACTCCCATTAACGTTAATGGGATTTATGCTCAGGAACAAGAGTGCCCGAGGCCCGAGCCGAATTCCCACGGGGGTACTCCCGCGCCGGCAGGCTGGGGACAGGGTTCTCGCTCTTCCAGGCGGACCTGCAAGAGCATCCGAGAGGCATCAAGTCAGAGGGGCCTCAGCAGGCGGCCTTCATCAGCACCGCCACCCGCAGGCTTCACCCCGGTGAGGGGTCCCCACCCATGGCCACCCAGCCCCCTGCTTCGGATCTGGTCAAGAGGGGCTCCCGGGGCCTCCAACCTGAAAATTCCGTGTGCAGCCTGAGGAGTGCAGCTCTCTTGCCTGGGTTTACAACCAACTCTGCTAAGTTTCTAAGTCTAGTTTCCTCCCCTATAAAATGGGCATAATAACGGTACCTACCTGATGGGGTTATTTTGAAGATCAAATGGAATAATGGAAGCCAAGTACTTAGTGCAGTATCTGTCCCATATAAAATGCAACTAAGTGATTATTATCATTATTCATTTGGGCCTGTATTGGCAGCTTACTCATATCAGGCAGAATCTAGTTTTAAGGAAACGCACCTCAGCGCCATGATGGAAACATTTCATAATAAAAACCCAAGCGAGTGTGAAATGAAAACCCCTGCCTTCCCCCCCTGCCGCCCCCCGCATGTCCCCCAACACCCACACATACTTGGGGTAATTTAGAGCAGGACAGGCCAAGTTTCTCATCTCGCCTCCCCTCCTGGGAGGCAGCGTGTGATTTACGGCCCTGAGGGGAGAGCCGACCAAACCCCGTTGTTTCAGCTGAGCTTCCCTGTGAGTTTTCAGGTTGAAGTGAAACCCAATGGGGTGTGAACGGAAAGGCAAGACTACCTTGTGAGAGCCCAATGCACTGAGCTCAGGAAGGGAGCAAACCAAACCAAACCGAACCTTCCTCCCTCTCGCCCGGCGCTCCTGGAGCTCACAAAGACCCCGCCACGTCTGAGCCCCGCGAGGAAGGGGCTGCGGCACCTGGCTGCGAGCAACGGGCCATTGTTTTCCCAGCGGCAGCAGATCCCCTGCTCACCCCTGGAGCTGGCCCCGTGCCAGCGCCCTCAGAGGCCGCAGGCTTTTGTCCCCGGGACTCGAGGAGCTGTTTACACTGGGAAAGTGAGGCTTGGCCGGAAGACTCGCAGAGGCTGGCCATGCTTTCCGCTCACAGCTGGGAAGTTCTGGAAGGTTCTAGCTCTTTCCAGACTGTTGATACCTTCTAAACTGAAAAACTACAGCACCCCAAGAGTTTGGACTAGGGCATGGAGATGCTAGAAGCTTTCCTCTTAAAAGGGAATTGGGGCTGGCCTGGTGGCTGGCCGGTGGCGTAATGGTTGCATTCGGGTGCTCCGCTTCAGCTGCCTGGGATTTGCAGGTTCAGATCCTGGGTGTGGACGTGCCACCACTTATCAAGCCATGCTGTGGCCGCATCCCACGTATAAAATAGAGGAAGATGGCACAGATGTTGGCCCAGGGCCAATCTTCCTCAGCAAAAAGAGGAGGATTGGCAACAGATGTTAGCTCAGGGCTACTCTTCCTCCCAGAAGAAGGACAAAAAAAAAAAAGGGAATTGTTGGTGTCTCTCTAACAAGCCAGTATAGTTTCTAGAAGATTCTGAAATGAGGTTCTCTTCCCCAAAACTGTCAGCAGGTCCCCCACTCCCACGCTTAACTCCACATTCCTCAGCCTGACACTAAAGAGAACTCTTTTTGCTGCCCTGATTCCGGACTCTCTCCAATGCAGCGCTTCTGGAGCACAGAGCCTGGGGTGACACTGCCTCTGAGCAAGCCGTTCACATTCCTCATTTTGGAAATTTTGATAGATTCTGCCAAATTGGTTTTTAAATAGGCTAAAGGCAATGATTTTTGAAAACTTATATATCATACACTTTGTCCCCAGTCTTCTTAGAGACCATCTGGCTCAGGAGCCCTCAATCTTTTTTAGGTCATGAACTCCTTTGAGAATGTAGGGGAAGCAATGGATCCCTGTGAGGGAGGGCGGGTGGGGGTGCACATATAGACATATTAACTAAATGTATTGTAATTTCAGGAGAGTTCATAGATACCCGGAAGAGCACTCATGGACCACAGGTTAAGAACCTCTGAAAAAGTCCAACCTTGTCATTCGTAGCTTAGGAAACAGAGTTCCAGAAACATCACATAATTGTCCACATTCAGGTAGCTAGCGAGTAGTCAAGATGGGATTTGTACCCAGGTTCTCTGACTCTTTAAGGCTGTGTCTATTTTCAAGGTTTCTAATGAGGGAAACTTTCTTAATTTTACTGCATACCACAATAGGCCAGCATGGAATGTTTATCCCTTGTACTTCGATATAGGATTGGCTTTGGAGGAATTTATTAAATGTATATGACACTAGCGCTGACCTTTCAAGAAAAGACATTAAATAATGATGACCACAGCGTGTAAAATAAAAGAGCAGGAAGCAAAAGCTCATTAAACAAAAAGTAAAAACACTAAAATTGAGACAGAATGCAATATCTATAGGCTATTAAAACAACAACAGACACAAGAACATACCCCCAGCGGAGTAAGAGAACAAAATGTGCAAGGTTGGATTGATCTCCAGGTTGTATCTTGATTGGTTGGGTGTTCAAACTGAGGCCAGTAATATCAAAGGAAAGTTTACCAGAAGAGCGATCATAATTAAGAATTGAGAAGGGTGAAAAACTCATGTAACTTCCATATTCAACAATGTAATTAAAAATGGATTTTTTCAGCAATAACTATAAACAATGGTTTAATATTAAATAATATTAAATAAATGTAATATTAAATAATAATATATTTAACACATAAAACATGCAAGAGAAAAATAATTCTTTTTTATCATGCAAAAATCTATGCTAAGGATATTAATTTCATCTCAATGTCCTTCTTGTTTTAATTAAAGCTTACAAATGTCACATACATAGATAATCTATTCATTTAAACACATTCCTTTTCAAACTAAAAAGGAGTAAATACAGACAATAAAAAAAAAATCTAAATTGATTGACAAATCTACCAAAGCTTTTAGATATAAATCATGGACAAAATGGTACATGTCACCTTCAAATTATGGTGACCAACCATTTTAGTTTGTGAGGCCAGGCCTGTCCCATATTCAGCACGGAAAGTCCCATGTCCCAGGAGACCTCTCAATCCTGGACCAACCAGGACAGCTGATCACTATACTTCAAATAACCACTATCACCATCACTAGAATAAGTATGTCCTCTGTAATATATCTATGCAATTTCTATATGCTAACAATAAATTCATTGAATAAAGAAATAAAAACTTAAGTTGGCTATTTCACATTACAGACCAAACTGGTTAGTTTTCAGTTTTAAGATTTAGGTTTTTTCCTTATGTAGAAAGTGAATCAGTTTTGTTAATTTAGTAAAAAGTCATCCATTATGTATCAGCCATAATGGCCAACAGTTGAAATTTCTCGCACATTTACATACCACAATATTCATGGCCCCATTAAACATAAGAGAATAGGAACAAACAAATACTAGGAATAAATGTATTTGGAGAGACTCTAAAAAATATTACTGAACCATAAGAGAAAAGGGAAACCATTTAAGCAGTTAAAGCTATCAGAAAAAACATTTCTGTTCTGACATGGTCAATGTTTCTTAGTGTTGGATGAGAGGGTGCTGTATAGAGATGAAGCTTGGGAAGAAATGTCGGAATTCCTGTTGTATGTATTTTAACTGCCACTAATTTACCACTGAATAACTTCGGACAAATTATGTAATCCAATTTTGTCATGCGTGAATCTTTTGCAATATTGTAGTAAAATTTAGCTTGTAGCAAAGTTGTGAGCCCAAATTAATAATTTTATGGGTCTGCTAATGAAGGGGGTGTAGACAGAAAGAGAAGGTGGAAAAATATATATTAAAGTGACACCTTGCATTCCTTCATGATTTATGGCAAAATTTAAGGTATATAATGAGTATTTCTGTTTCATTCTATGGGTGACCCAAGTTCATCCAGCTTGCATGTGGAGGAAGAAGGGCAAAAACTCAGAACTTCTGACTTCTATTCTAGTATTCCCTTTAGTTTTCAACTGTCTCCATTGTGGTTCAGACTTTCTGAGGCATTTGAGAATCTGATGACAGCTTTATACCCTCTCTTTGAAAAAATACCATGTACGTGGGTCCTCCCTAACACACACAAGGCCTGAGACATGAGCAGAAATGGAAATGGAGGGCCGGCCCCGTGGCTTAGCGGTTAAGTGCGCGCGCTCCGCTGCTGGCGGCCCGGGTTCGGATCCCGGGTGTGCACCGACGCACCGCCTCTCCGGCCATGCTGAGGCCGCGTCACACATACAGCAACTAGAAGGATGTGCAGCTATGACATACAACTATCTACTGGGGCTTTGGGGGGAAAATAAATAAATAAAATTATAAAAAAAAAAAAAAAGAAATGGAAATGGAGGCCCACTTACAATTTCCCTCATCCGATCCAGTCCTACTCTGTCCATCATGTCATCGATGCTGTCATCCTTTTAAGCTCTTCAAAAGAACCTAAGACTGGAGGGCCAGGTTCGAATTTAGAATTCTTGCACTTCCTGGAGTTTCTCACTGGGAAGTGGTCACTGAGGGTGGAGCTGGTCCTCAGCTCTCAGTTGCTAACCTTCAGCCCCCAGCCTGCCTTCCCACCTTCTCTTTCTATCGCGTCTGTCTACAGCCATCTTTTGACCAGAGTGGCATGGACTGCCTTTAGGAGGATGGAGCTGGGGAAGAGGCTTTGGCTCTCTAGGCAGGGAATTCCAGGGTTTTAGGAGCAGAACTGTGCACCACAAAAGGAGGGGGTGGGCTTATGGTGGGCATGTTCCCTTGGCCTCTTGGATACCATGCCCTGTTGAGAGGGGCACAGCCAGAGCAGGACACTCTAAGGCTCTCCTCTTGCCTCATCTAAGGGCAACACTACATGTGCACATACTCAAACAATTCTACATGCAATTTCTGAGGACTCACCACCTACCTGCAGCTCTCCCATAGATCTCAGGTTAGTAACTTTTTTTTTTTTAAAAGGAAGGTTAAAAGGAAGGAAGATTAGCCCTGAGCTAACATCCATGCCAATCCTCCTCTTTTTGCTGAGGAAGACTGGCCCTGGGCTAACATCCGTGCCCATCTTCCTCTACTTTATGGGACGCTGCAACAGCATGGCTTGACAAGCGGTGCGTCGGTCTGCACCCGGGATCTGAACCTGCGAAACCTGGGCCGCCAATGAGGAGCACGGAAACTTAACTGCTATGCCACCCACTGGGCCAGCCCCACAGGTTAGGAAGTTTTGATATTATTATTTAGAAATAACAGTAAATCCCATTTGTATTGCTCTTAATAGAGTATAAAATGCTTTCACACAAAAACTCATAATCTCACTCATTTGATTCCTAATTCATTCATTCATTCACCCATTTAATTCATTCATCCACTTGTCAAAGAACATGCCAGGGGCTGGGCCATCAACTGGGAACTGCAGCAGTGGCTAAAAACAGACTTTTTTCAAAGGTTCAACATAGAGTTACCATATGACCCAGCAAGTCCACTTCGGTATACTACTTAGGTATACTCAAAAGAAATGAAAACATATGTCCATTTAAAAACTTGTACATGAATCTTCATGTACATTAATCATCGTTGTCAAGAAGTAGAAACAGCCCAAATGTTCATCAACTGATGAATGGATAAATAAAATATGGTATACCCATACAATGGAATATTATTTCATAATAAAAAGGAATGAAGTACTGACACATGCTACAACATGAATGAATCTTGAAAATATTCTGCTAAGTGAAAAAAGCCAGGTGCAAAAAGCTCCATACAGTAGTCCCCCCTTATTGGCAGTTTCACTTTCTGAGATTTCAGTTACCCACAGTCAACCACAGTCCAAAAATATTAAACGGAAAATTCCAGAAATAAACAATTCATGTGTTTTAAATTGCCTGCCGTTCTGAGTAGCATGATGAAATCTCCCACCAGATGTGAATCATTCCTTTGTCCAGCTTATTCACACTGTATAGGCTACCGACCTGTTAGTCACTTAGTAGCCATCTTGCTTATCAGAGAGACTGACCCAGCACTGCTGTGCTTGTGTTCAAGTAACCCTTATTTTACTTAATAATGGCCCCAAAGTGCCATTAATCTCTTACTGTGCCTAATTTATAAATTAAACTTTATCACAGATATGTATGTATAGGAAACAACATACTATATATAGCGTTCCGTACTATGCAGGATTTCTGGCATCCACTGGGAGTCTTGGAAAGTATCCTGGATAAGGGAGGACTACTGTATGATTCCATTTATATAAAATGCCCAGAATAGGCAAATCCATAGAGAAAGTAGATTAGTGGTTTGGGAGAGGAGGGATTGGGGAGTTACTGTTAATGGGTAAAGGGGTTTCTTTTTAGGGTGATGAAAATCTTCTGGAATTAGAGTGGTGATGATTACTCAACCTCCTGAATACACTAAAACCCATTGCACGGTATATTTAAAAAGGTGAATTTCATGGTATTTGAATTATATCTTTAAAAAAAGAGAAAGAACAAAACATCCTGTTCTTGCTTTCATGGAGCCTACAGTCTGGCTCTAGGGAGGTTCTGCACCTATTCCGGCAGGTTCCAAGATGGGGTGGCTGGGCCCCAAAGCAGGCCCATCATTTTCTCTGTCCCTTCACCTGACAGGCCAATGAAGGACTCGGCAAGACAGGAGCACACAGTTTCATATCCCAGTGTCGGTTTTCATCGCAGCCTCCCCAGGCCTGGCTCTCCCTGCGCGCTCACTCCCACCTACGTGTGTGAGCACCTGGCCCCCAAGCAAGGCGCCCCGCCCCAGGCCCCGCCCCTGAGCCTGCGGCCCCACCCCCGACCCCCGCGTCCCGCCCCCGCCCCCGCGCCTCGGCCGGGCCCCGCGCCCCCGGCGTCTCGCCCCCGACCCTGCGCAGCCCGGGCGCCCCTCGCCGGGCTCGTTAGCCGTCTGCGCTGCCTGCCGGGCGGCGTGCGCAGCAGAGGCCAAACAGGCAGCCGGCACATCCTGCCTAATTTAAGTGGTAATTTCCTTTGGGGGTTTCACTCAAGTGCAGCCCTGGGAAAATCGTGGCGAAGAGCTTTCCGAGAGGAAATGTTAGCCTGGACTTCCCGGCGAGTTCTAAAGACAGGGAACTTTCTCCTTTGCGTGTTGAGAGCCTCATAAGAGTGGTTACTTAACTAAGGAGGGGGTGTCTCCTGGGGGAGTGGTGTGTGGAGGACAGTGGCAAGTCCTTTTCTGTTTTCTTCTCTTCTGGGGAGAGGAGGAGGAGGTGGAAGAGAAGACTTGAAATGTGGAGGTTTGGGGTGAAGCAGAGATCTCAGAGATGTGCGATTTGGTCGTCCTCGTGGCCCTGGAATTTTGTTTTCCTGGTGGTAAAGCTGGTTGCTTCCTCCTTTGGCCGTGGGGGTGGGGTAGGGACGGAGTGGGGTGAAAAATATTTCCGTGTTGGGCCCAAGACCACCTGCATTTGCATCACTGGAGTTGCTTGTAAAAATAGATCCCCCAGCCCCCAACCCTGACCTACTGTATTGGAGAACAAGGAGGGAGAACAAGGAGGGCGAGACAGGGGTTCTAGCACAAGAATGCGCATTTTTGACAGCCTTGCTGGATGATTATTTAGCGAACTAAAGTTTAAGAGCCTCTGGTGGGCACCAAGTCCTTGCGTATGAAGATTTCATTTCTGGGTGAGCTGAGGGTCGCTCTAGAGGGTCGGAAACTAAAAGCAAAAAAGAAAAAACACCACTTAAGAGAGCAAGGTTGAGAGTATTTCTACTGGGTAGAAAGTACAAACTACTGGCCCATTCTGTTAAAAGAAAATGAAGCTGCCGCCCCCCTCCCCCCTCCCGCTTTCAGTCGCCATTCCACTCATTTACTTGTCGCTGTCACTAGCTCAGACTGGGTGCAGGGTTACTTTTTTTTAGCAATGTTGTATTTAAAATGATGCATTATAGGGGGCCGGCCCGGTGGCTTAGCGGTTAAGTATGCGCACTCCGCTACTGGCGGCCAGGGTTCGGATCCTGGGTGCGCGCCAAGGCACCGCTTATCTGGCCATGCTGAGGCCGGGTCCCACATACAGCAACTAGAAGGATGTGCAGCTGTGACATACAACTATCTACTGGGGCCTTGGGGAGAAAAAGGGAAAAAAAGGAGGAGGATTGGCAATAGATGTCAGCTCAGGGCCGGTCTTCCTCAGCAAAAAGAGGAGGATTGGCATGGATGTTAGCTCAGGGCTGATCTTCCTCACAAAAAAAAAAATAATAAAATAAAAAAAAAAGTAAAATGATGCATTATAAATTTTCCTATCATGCTAGAGAATTAAGAGCAGGCAAATGTAATCAATTACGGCAGATTTGAATCAAAGGATTTATTTAGGTATTTTTAATTAAGTACACAGATTCCCCAAAGCAGTGCCTGTGAACTTTTTGTGAGTTCTGATGTTGCACTCAAGAAATTTCTCAGCAAAGTATTCATATATTTCTTTTTTTAATGTTTCTCATTCACAAAATAATGTTATCACATTAAACATAATTTTTCAAATCCATGCATATCTCCACCTAAGAAACCTGCCATGCAGCCATGCCTTCTTCCATCTGCCACCCCTCTACCACACCTGCTCATCGTGAGACAAGGGTGCTGGGTTAATTCTTGTCTGATTCATTAGCAGCCCTTGTATTTTCCTTCAGGATGTGGCTTATTGTGTCCAGGGCGTGGCTGGTGCTGAATGCCGTGGGAGGCTAAGTCCAGCTCGCCTCCCTTGTTGTCTTTGCCAGAGCTGTCCTAACTGCTCTTCTGCGAGGTCACCCTTGTGTGAGGAGCCCATGGGAGGGGTGTCAGTAAGTTAAACCACAGTGAGGCATTCCTGGAGATAGACCTGTACACCCCACCCCACCGACTGAAGCCAACACAGCCCATCACGCTGAGAACCTCAAAGCAACTTCCAGATGGGAGGCAACAGGAGACTAGGAGGAGAAAAGCTTTTCTACAGAAAAGGAGTCGTTAAGAATTGCCTTAAAAATTTTCGGAAAGACAAACTTGGAAACCTAAGGCTTGAAGTCACCACAAAAAAGATTTGAAAGGAATTCGCCTGGGTGGGTTTCCAGGTAAATGTCTGCAACTCACTGTTCGAGCTTCAGTTTAGGCGCAGATGTTAAGTTTAGCCATAAATGAGGCTGACATCATGATAAACTTAGAGAATACCATGACGTCTGAGGCCGACCCAGCCTGTGTTATCATCCTTCATAATGTCTATGGCTCCTTGACGATTTAGCTTTGGATTCATCATGAAGATTTTTTGGCCTTATTGTTCTGGCATTTGTGTTGTTGTCTTCACTTTTTAAAATTCGGCAGTTCACAATAGTACAAATGATGAAAAAGCTTCTGTGGGGGTTTCTGATTAAAACCCCCAGAATGGGGGCTTCTGATGAAAAGGTTTATATATTATTTAAAATTGCAAAGGTAAGAATTGTAGAAGAACTGAAAATAGTAATATAAATATAAAACACTTGGAAGGGGAGGAGGTTTATAGTAAATGAGCTAAATCCTCCCTTTTCATATTAAGGTGTCTGGAGATATTATCTCAAGTTGATAAATGGAGAAAAAGAGGTTAAGCCTCTTATCTAGATTTATGGAGGTAACTGCTAAAGCAACCAAAACCAAACAGTTAAGAGGTTGAACCTGGGGAGTGGGGGGGGGGGGGGGAGGCAGAGAGCAGAGGGGCAAGAGGCTGCTGCTTTTCACCCTAAAGTTCTTCTGTCCGTCTTGATTTGTTCCCATGCACGTGTATTACTTCAGTGGATTTTTTTTTTTTTTAAGCAAGAAACAAAAAGGAGAGAGAAAGGAAAACATGGTAGGAGCATAAAACTGAGTCAAGAATTAGGTTTAAAAACACACACCACATTGATTTGCACATTTGCTGCAGCTGGGCCACAGATTTGGCTCCAAGCTGTGCAAGAGCGGTTGGAAAAGGGACCCCTCCTCAGTCGATTCACGGTATCCACAAGACGAAAACAAACGAATTCTTTGGGAGAATTTTGCCTGCTCTTTGCTATTAAAAGGTCAGAATGAAATCTCTTCCTGGGGCTTTCCTAAAGAAGGCATGGAGATGTGATTAACATCCTCAACAACGTTTTTGAAATGTATCAGTTTTTTTTTTTTCCCTTAGAATGAGTCTCAACCCAGATCGTGTCATACCCAAGTGCAAGTCAGATAAATAATTCCATGGGAACTCAGCTTCCTGTTTGATCTTGAGACAGACTTCAGAATATTTGGAAAAGTAGGTGTAGTTTTGTAGTAATAGAATCTTTATTTTTAAAAATTAAAACTGAGTTGCTCTCAACTGAGCTACTGAAAATTATTAGGTGACAAGGAGCTGGAAACTATACTTTCTAATGAGCACCTGGATTACAGCTAACTGGTGTTGTCTGTTGAAAGTTGTGTGTGTACCCTAACAGCCAGTCCAGTTGAGGGCTAGATATTTTGTATATGACATTTGTGTCTGTGCAAACATACAGTACTGTTGTAAAGAAGAAAAACAGTTTTCTTGCCTCTGCTCTCTGCCTCCCACACCCCACTCCCCAGATTCAACCTCTTTTAACTGTTTCTTTTTAGTTCCTTTAGCTGTTGCCTCCATAAATCTAGATAAGAAGCTATGGGTATGACACTAACATATATGTATACACATTTCCTGTGCTTCTCTCTGGACGTAGAAGCTGTGTTCTGACGTCTTCAGCATGCATGTGGTGGGACAGCCTTATAAGTGAAATGGTTTTATTTCTGGTACTTCAGCAATCAAATTACACCACACAGAAACAGATTTAATTTTTACACTAACAATTGTGGTTTGGTTATTACAAAAGCAATATGTTTATTAAAAATGCAAATATATGAAAAGGAGAAAATAAAACAGCTGTTAATAGCATTAACACTATTAGCCATTTAGTGATTTTTTTCAATGCATATATATATAGCTTAAAAATGAAGTGATATTGTACATAGAGTCTTATAGACCATGTCCCTTAGTACACAGTGTCTATCTTTCCATGTCATTAGACATTCTTGCAGAAAATCTTTTTTAAAGTCTGGATAACCCATCATTTTGGTATATATTTGGGTTATGCAGCCAATTCCCTACTATTGGACATCCATTTTTTAAAACATGATATAGAAACTCAGTTTTTAGGGTTGAATTATTAGGCTCTTTAATATGCGATTTCCCAGAAGAAAAATCTGAGAAAACTGAAAGAGATTCTAAACAGGATAGAAATATTTTAAGGTCCCATTTGACTTATATGGACTTAGTTTTAAGTCTAGTATTAATGTCCCAATACTTTGATACATTCTTTCGGTTTTGAGAGAGAAATTTCATGGTCGTAAATAGAAGTATGGCATATTAAAATTTCTTAAAGAATTAACTACAGACCTTCCTTTTGCTTTATATTTTTAAAGATTATCAGTTAGACAAGACACTGAAGACTCACCTGGACCTACAAGTCTGCACTTCTGTTCCTCTTATTTTGACACTTAGATGACCAGAAAATATGACTTCCCTGGTTTGTTAACCCTCTAGTGCGGTGGTTCTTAGATTGCTCCATGGATCCTTGGTGTTATGTAAGCCAACCTGAGCTGTTATATCACTAAAATTCAATAATGCATGTCTTTTCCAAATTTTCAGAAAAAAAAGTTACCAGATAGAATTTTCTCATTTGAAAGTTTTCCCTCCACAGATTTTCCTTAAGACTTTGGCATCTGCTACAGCTTGTCTCCTTGAGACTGCTTACAAAACTTGCAAACACAGTGATCAAATGGTGGTAGAAAATGGAAAAACTCATAAGGAGCCTGCTGTGTCTGGTTCCATTAACTTTGTTTTCATGAACATGACTGCTTATGGTAGATCATATAGATGAATAGGTAGATAGTATATGTCTTCTGCTAGTGATCTTGTTTCTGGATTCTAGTTTATATAGCAGAACTGTCTATCAACATGTCTTGGAGTTCTGCAAGGAGTATGGCGCCACCTAGGTGTTGTGCCCTTTAAACCTATTTGAGAGCTAGCGCTCTAGGTAAAACAGAAGCAGCCAGCTCTTAGTGAATTACAGCCCTACTAAAAATCATGACTTCTGCCAAAGTCCTTCTCCAGAAAGCCCTGGCACACTCAGATAAAATGCTCCAGCTCCTGTGGAGTGTTTTGCAGGAGCACATGCCTCTGACATGGTTTTTCTCACCCCCAGGCCGTAACAATAGCACTTGAATTGATTGAACACTTCTCTGTGCCAGCCATCTCACTCCTCACAACACCCCTGGGAGGGGTGGCACTCCCGTTCCCATTGTACCCACAGGAAATGAAGGGTTAGAGGGTAAGAAACTTGTCCAAGGCTGCAAAGCTGTAAATGCCACTTTTTGCATTGTTTTCCTTGAGGGTTTTTCTCGGGGCTGCTCCCAGCTCCTGTCTGAAGGTGATAGTGCGAGGCATCTGGTCTCATGTTTTCAGGGCAGCTGAGGATTCTTGAGAACAGGATTTTGGAAATAATACCTGAAAGGGAAATGCAAGAGGCTTTTGCTGACTGTTATGTACAGGCCTTGCTTCGACACCAAATTTTGTGTCTTTATTTGGTGGAGAATTAATAGTCGGGGGATGAGTTTAAGGACAAGGGCATACCGTGTTGCATACATTAGTGGTGGACTCCATTTCTAGCACTTATTTGCTCAGTGACGTTGGATACCTTGTATCTTCTTGCGGGGCCTCAATTTCCTCATTTGCAAATTTAGGAGCTTGGACTAGATGAGTGCTCATGGCTCTCCCAGCTCCAACCTTCTATGCCACTATGCCTCTCCACCCCAAAGGGCATTCGGGATCTGTGAATCCTGCTGTGTTTTTCACGAGAGTCTCCGTGGGCTTCCTATGTCAGTGAGTCTATAGATTCAGTTGAGGCAGTGCTGACATAGGGCTGTTCATTGCTCTCACACTGAAGGTGAGAACTTACAAAATGGAATTTTATTTGGGACAGGCCTTCTGTCCTACAATGCTTGCTCCCAAGGGTGCCCTCTCAATGCACTGTTCAAAGCACTGCCTAGCACACACATGGATCCCAGCATGGCTTTTTGTAGAGCCAAACGCCACAGACAAAAAAAAAAAATGGGAAAGCCTCTCTCATTTTTATTGTGTTCCTGGCCATTCCAAGAGTCATTTCCTTTCCTTTCAAGGAGATAAAGAGACATATATTATGTGGGCAGAAGATGCTGTGTTCTGGTCAATAACGCAGGCCACAGAGGTCAATGGCTTTAAGCCAAGCCTGGCTGAAAGCTGCCATAAATTTTCAAAGGTGGGGGAGGAAGATTTAGAGACTGATGTACACTGGCTAAGAGAAGGAAAGACACTGGGCATAAATGGCCCTCTAAAAAAGAACAGAGTATCAGTCCCATAAAATCCTACAGCAGCCTGTACACGGTCCCTGGAATGGGGAGAATTTTGCCCACCCAAGTTTTACTATGCAGCAGAGACAAATAAAAAAGGATCTGAAAATAAATCTCTGAGGCCAACCTGTCCCAGGAGACTGAAACTTGAAGCCTTCTTCTCTGACTTTCTGATTCATCAGCATCTTTAGTGTTGATGTGCTGGCTCCAAGCTTGATGGCACAGCCCCGGAAAGCCTCCATTTTGTCTGGTCTTAGCTCATATCACTGTGTTTCTCAAGGCCTGCTTTAAGAATCACTTTAGTACAGAAACACCATATATTCAAGATACCCAGACTTCCCCCCATCCCCCCCGAAAAAATCCCCACAACAACACCCACTTTAGAAAGCCACCAGGTGTATTTAATACCAGATTTTGTAGAGGATTGGGAGTGTGTGTGTGTGTGTGTGTGTGTGAGAGAGAAAGAGAGAGAGAGAGAGAGAGAGTTGTGTCATGAAAAGGAGGGATGGCTTCACCTATTCTAAACACATCTGGGCTAAAATGACCATCAATATGGCATTTGTAATTCCACACTTAGTGTAAGCACATGGTAAAGAATTTTGTCTTAATAAAAATTATTAAGGATATTGTATATAACAAGATATTGGATGACTATACCTGCCACAAAGATGTTTCTGTTCCATAAAACACATGATAAACACAAGGAACCGTTCCTAGAAGTTAAATCCCACAAGGGATACTTTCTTTGTGGCTGTGGGTATGTGTACGTATACATAGGCATATTTATGTATACAAGGAGGATTTCTCTCAAAAGATAAAAATAGGAAAACGTAGGGATTTAAAACAAAGAGTAATTCCTATAGCAGCTTAAAAAAGTCTTACTTTATGTTTTATTTACTGCTCTAATTCTTCACTTTGATTGGCATTTGGCAAGCCTTCACATAGCCCTGAATAGTTTCCCAGGCCTTACACATATTTTATCTCATTCTGTCAACCTTCTGAGAAACTAAAATTCATTGAGTAAATATCTTGTTTGATAATTTTCAGCAGCCGAGCTGGGGAAAAAATAATAGTAAACCTGATATTGCATTTATATGTGGCCGAGTCCATGCTGAGCACATTGCAAATGTTAACTTGTGATACCCCCAACAAGTCTCAAAGATACAGATACTATAAGCATTGCCATTTTATAAGTGAGGAAACTGAGGTGCAGAGAGGTTAAATAACTTGCCCAAGGTCACACAGAGAGTCAGTGGCTGATTCAGGATTTGCAGCTGGATGATATCCAGGCCACATTTCCTCTAGGATGAATTTGAAAGAAACCTACATCTCAAGTCACAGTCCAGGCTTTGGGCTCATTTATATCAACTGCAAAAGAATATGAGAATTTCTTAGGGGAAAGAAAAGGACAGCTTAATGTGGTTTAACAGCATATTGTGTTTTTAATTTAACCTCGATAACACAATCATCTTGTCAGCTGAGTATTTAGAAGTAAGAAGATATTTATAACCAGCTTGCCTAAAGTATCCTAAGGCCACCATTTATGTCCACATGGCAGTGTGCCCAGGAAGATGTCATCTGTGTTACAAAATCCCTACTTACTCCTGAGAAGAATTTAGACATAAGAGAAGGTGAAGCCTATTGTGCTGCCATCCCTGGGGCAGTGACGTTCTGGATGTTTATGGTGTAGCCTCCAGGCACTGATGAACCAATAGAAAGGTGAAGTTGTAAATAAAATTCACTATCTCGTCCACTGGTTGGATCCAAAGAGTGGCCCCAAATGAGCTTTCTAGAGAAATCTAGAAATCAATATCAGAGAGTTAATTAGAACTAGAAATAAGTCCTTTCAGAAGCTTAAGATATTATTGGTCATCTTCATGAGGGTCTTGGAATGTTAAAATATAAAAACATGCTTAAATTGGGTATCAACAATTGTGGTATATTTTATATGATGACATGTACCTGATTAATGCTTTTAACGCATACTCCTAAGTACAATGCACTACAAATGAGCTACTCACAAAATAATTACAGGATATATAAAAATATTAATTTATAGTATTCTATTGGGGGTATGCTCCATTAATGGGACACTCATTTAAAGTTGTATGATGAATGCCTTCTTTCACTGTATTAAAAAGAACAATTAAACCTGGGCGTTATGTACTCACCCCTAATTACTTTCTACCCTGGAAGAATTTTATTCCTGAGTCTACTATTCCAGCTATCTTTCATAACCTGCTCCCTGGAGGGAAATTGGGAGAGGAAGAACTATTTATTTTCATTATATCTCTTATGTCCCTTTTCCTTAGTTCTCTTTTTTACTACAATTCAATCCATTTCTTTATTGTTTTAGAATATATACAGTGCTTTTGAGCTCTGCAACTGCCCAAAACACACTATTAGTTGCTAGCAAGAATCTTCCTGTAAGGAACCTCCAGAGTACATTTGTGCCCCTTCTCTGAAATTGTTAAGTAGAAGAACATTTTGCAGATAATTCTCTGCAGATATATATATACACATATATATCTATATATGTATATATACACATATATATCTATATATGTATATATACACATATATATCTATATATGTATATATACACATATATATCTATATATGTATATATACACATATATATCTATATATGTATATATACACATATATATCTATATATGTATATATACACATATATATCTATATATGTATATATACACATATATATCTATATATGTATATATACACATATATATCTATATATGTGTATATACACATATATATCTATATATGTGTATATATACATATATATACACACTCTTTTTTTCTTTTTGGCTGGCCTAAGACACAGAATGGTATTATTTCCAGCATTTCACTGTTTTGTCAGTATCTCAAGAAAGATACTGTTCCCTTTCACTTAAAAATTTTTTTTAGTCATTTAGCCTTTTTAATTCATTGATATTTGAAAGCTACTACAACTTACCCCTTCATTCATTCATCAAAAATATGTTGAAGTTATGCTTGATGTAAGACACTGAGCTAGAAATTGGGAATATAAAAAGGATTTAAAAAAAATCCCTGCTCTCATGGAGCTTAATTCTAACACCACATTTTCCTACTAATTCAAGCATTAGACGATTTAAAGGAAGGGTGAAGAAATTGAGAAGGGATGAATTTGAGCTATCAGAGCAGGTACAACTTAGAAATGATGCTTACTACATATCTGAAAGAACGTTTAGTTTGTAATATGATCCTCTTCTCATTAA
Source organism: Ceratotherium simum simum (assembly GCF_057802395.1). Classification (NCBI taxonomy): domain Eukaryota; kingdom Metazoa; phylum Chordata; class Mammalia; order Perissodactyla; family Rhinocerotidae; genus Ceratotherium; species Ceratotherium simum. The sequence goes on from NC_141919.1 coordinate 39,367,526, forward strand.
CAGGAATGTATTTCAAGATACAAAAGCAATTTTCCGCCAGTCTTAAGCCTTTGCAACATCCCATATAGGACAGTGCCTTTCTGAAGTGTCGATGTCCCTTTGTTTCTATCAGACCATGAGGCATAAAATGTTCATTCCAGTGTGATGCACATGTAGGTGACAAGAGGCTGGAGGTGAGCTGGAAGCTAGAAGCCTTATTTCATTTATATTTGTCCTCATTAATCTGCTCATAGGTGTGTGTGTGTATGTGTGTGTGTGACCCATTTTATATATATATATTTGATAGTCACCAGGGAAAAAAAGACCATTTCGAGTTGCTGGACGTAAAGAGTCATTTAGTCAGATTTCCATTTGGAGAAAACGGTTGTCCACTTTCTGTTTGATAGCATAGCCCCTCAGTAATCTCTCCATGGATAAACTGGTCTTTCTTCACAAGTGTCTTTTTGTGCATACAGAGTGGTCCTGTTTAATGAAATCATACACATCGAATTGAGCTGCTTTTCTTTGAGTTAAAGAATCAGGACACCAAAGCAGAAGACTAGCATGTTCAACACGGCATTGAGTTGTCACAGAGAAGCATAAAAGACATTAAATTGCAGACTTGGCTATGACAATTTTATTTGCAATTTCTCGGAATTGCAATTCTTCTCAGGGACAAGGTGCCTTTGCTTTATAAGAAAATGCTAACAGGACCGGGCTCTTCTAGTACAAAAGGAAGTGGAGGGATACGGGATGGGCGTGGGGGGAGAGAGAGAGAACGTGAGACAGAAAGCATGGCAAGTCTGTGGATGTGGAGATGGACCCGCTTCATGTCAGAACAATTACTCAGTCCCTGCAGCTGTTTACCAGACTAAAGTCCTGGAGCATTTTATATCTGTGTTTCCTTTTTTCTTTTCCATGTTCATTGCTTTACACAGCTGAAACTAGAAGTGAAAAGGAACAATTTTCACCTTGTTCTAGAGGGTGGACCACAGCAATCACCTTTGTTTGTGGAATGCTTAGTAAAAGCCAGTCACTAACTGAACACCTCACACAGAGCATCACATGGAATCCCCACAATGCACCTTTGAGTTAGGTGTTATCATCACCCGTAGTTTGGAGATGAAGAAATGGAGGCTCAAAGAGGTTAAGATGGAAGCTCAAAGATCTCACAGTACAAGATAGAGACAATATTTCTCCAAAGCCCGCACCCTGAGTTTCCCATACTCAACTAACTGCTGATAATTGAAATGGAGCTTTCTTCCCATTACTGTATGAACAGACTGGTTTTGTCTGTTTGTCCCTTCGGGACTTGGGCACTAAGGAAAGTCCATCTTTTCCAAAGGAGACTGCCGCGTTCTCAGCCATTCCACACCAGCTATAGCTTTGGAAGTAGCTAGGCATTTTAGGGATTGTGCATGGTCTGGGAACACCAACCCCCACACCTCGCCTCCCCTGCCCACCCCGGGCCGCACCCAAATAGAGTGGACTTCACTCTGAGGTCTCAATCAGTTGCAAAAGTAAAACTGCAGGGACTTTGGATTTTCAAGTTTATTGTGGTCAGTGGCGAAAATGGGCTGAAATGGTCTGCTTGCTACCTGCTGCCTCCTCTTAACCCTTATTTAGTGGTTCATAATTGGCCAGGAACAAAGGAGGCCATCCCCATCACCAAGTCTCTCTTGCCCCCCCCGATTTGAGTACTGCTCGTAAGCAAAGCTACTCAATAGTTTAAGTGGAGTCCTAATGAATGAGTCTGATTCCTGCCTGACACGGGCTCATTTTTAACCTGGTAAACTCATTAAACCTCTGCTCTTCATTTAGCCACGGGTGACCAGAGTATCATAATTTCAACTAAGTGCGCTCAGTGATTTAATGGGCCTTGAGTTTCCCGCATTCCCATAGTGTCCCATCCGAGGAGCTCAATCAGTATCGTTAGAAGTTTATTTAGTGCAATGAGAGATCTCTCTGATCTATCTTGAATTCAACCGAAGTCTTTAAAGATGAATGAAAGCAAACCGCTGGCTCCACAGTTTCAAACAACCCGTTTTGCTTTAACCGTAAATCAGCCAAGGGGTCTGAAATGCAGACAGTCTCCAGACAGACCAGGTCATCTCCTGAGTTAATGAGACAACTCATTCTAAGGAACAGTCCCCTCCTCTACCAGCAGATGCCAGCACGTCCTCTTCTTGGATAAGAAAGGGCCCAGGGGTTTGTTCTCCACTCCACACATTCTGAGATTTTTAAAATAAAGGCAGATTAAAAGCAATAAAAACAACACACACACACACACACACACACACACACATACACAAAACCAAAGATTGTTCTCTGTTTTCATTCCCAGTTTCTGCCCAGTTAATCACATCAAAAGGAATTCTCAGAAAGAGCTATCTGTTTTGTCATTGTTGTTACTGTTATGTTTGTGTGACTGTGTAGATATCTAATAGACTGCTTCCTTCTCCTCATATAAAAGCATTTTCAAAGCTCAAACAGGCCAGGGTGAGTTGGTTTCTAATTTTAATGGGTTCTCCTAAAGCCCCTGTCAATAGCAAGTACCCAGTGTTTTATAATAGTGACAGCTTTGCAAATACTGTAACATATGTAACTTGGACTGGGTCAATACACGGCGGGGAAATCAGATTGGGAGATGGTCGAGCTCTTCATTTTGGTTGTCTTTACAATCAATCAGTCAGACCAAGTAAGCTTACAGTGATACTCCCTGATTATTGAGAAAGCTAAAACAAATGGATGGGCCATGCTGTCCGCTCAGGCCCCTTCACTAGCTCCAAACTCTGTCAGTATACACACAGGTGCCATTTTTTGAAAACTAGTTGTTAGAAATAACTCCCAGGTCCATCTGGAAGTGAGGCTACATTTTAGCTGCCCTCTCCTCTCACCAAAAATGGATTAGTTCAATTGATTTTAATATATTTTGTTCAGTAGATTTTGCAGACTGACCTATTTCAGAAACCCAAAGGTTATAAATTTTGGTGCCAGGCTGCAACAATAATGATTTCTGCGTCACTGCAACCTAATTCTCTTTTTTCTTCTTTGGATATCTTTCGCTTTTGTGCTTAATTCAAAGGCTCGTAAACAGCAATCATCTCAAATATATTTCCCAATTGTGAAGATAAAATTCTTTAAAAAAGATCCAGTTTCCAGAGTGATATGCTGGACTCCTAAACCCTTTCTTATAACCTGTAGAAGTCACTGGATGTATCAAGCTACTACAGTTCCTTGGTGCGTCTTTACTGCCAGCCAACTCATCCGTGACTGCTGGCAGGATAAGTGCATTGTGTGAATTGCTTAATCCAAATGTCTCTGAGTTGCTAGGTTTAGGCTAAGATGTTCCAATAAAAATGAAGGCAGCCTCCCAGTCTTTGCCTAAACTTGATTCAAATCACATCTACTTAGAATGAATTACCTTCGCAATATTTTCTTCAGGGACTTCCTCAGTTGTAATAGAGATAAGAAACCAAGAAGCTGCTTATCGACATTTCCAGTTAGAGAAAAGGAGGAAAAAATTAATCAAAATAAATTGATTCAAGGACAGTATTTTCAACTTCATTGAGTTTCCTTAAGGATCAGGTAGAGATTGAGAGTAAATGGGCCACCAAAGAAATATGGCTAAAGAAAGAAGGGGGAACTCAGATGTTTAAAATGTTTATTATTTATTCATCCTAAGCTACCAACTATCTTTATCGTATGTAAGAATGGACTTTTCCTTGCCATTTAATCAGAGCTTTGGAGGAATCAAATTAAGGGAGATGACTTAGTGGTAAAATGGGTTTTTCTAGACACAAAGGAATTTGTGTGCACATCAACCGATGATGGAGGGAAATGGAAGATAATGTATTGGATCACCCTAAGAAGAAAGAGATAAGATGTGGTGAAACAATCAAAGCTTTTAAATTTGCAGTGGCAGAGACTGTTAGTTGTCTCACCAATCTGCATTCATCCTTTTAAAAAAGTTTATTTTAGTAATAGAACCTCCTGAGTTTCAGCTGAGTGGCTGTCCAGTTAGAGAATACATTTCCCAGCCTTCCTTGCAGCTTAAGTGTGACCATATGACTAAGTTTGGCTAATGAGCAGTGTGCAGAAGTAATGTGTAACTTCTGGTCATGGAACCACTGCACACCCGTAGACCACCTACTAGCTTGGATGTTTCTGATAGAAGTGGTTTAGTATTAGTGCTTTGCTAACCCAAGTGTGGTCCTCAGATCATCCGCAGCAGTACCTGGGAGCTTGTTAGAAATGCACACTCTCAGGGTCCACCTCAGGCCTGCTGAATTATAATCACATTTAAAAAAACATCCCCTGAAAATTCGTATACACATTAAAAGTTGAGAAGCATGGGTGTAGTGGTTAAAAGCATAGATTCTGGAGCCACATCCTGAGTTCAAATCCAAATCTGTGACTTAATCAGCTGTATCACTTTGGGCAAATTATTAAAACTCTCTGTGGCTCAGTTTTCTCATCTGTAAGTTGGGGATATTAATAATACTTCCTTCACAGGGTTATTTTAAGGATTATATCAGTTAATATATGTAGACAAGCTGATGTAGAGCTATTTAAGACTTGGCTACTATTATTATTATTATAAAAAGTTAATTTCTATCTTGTTTAAGCCATTTGGTCCCTGATAAAGCTGTCACATCAACATCTTAATAAATTCATCACTATTAAAATAATAGATCTGTGTGAAGTTTTGAAGAAGGGTAGAACTTCTTATAATTAGAACAACCATATATCTTGGCTCTTTCAGGATGATCTTACAGTAAAATTCATTTACATTCAACAAATATTTCTTAAAAACCTACTATGTGTCGGGCATTTTCTAGGTATTGGGGATGCATCAGTGAAGAAACCTGACCAAAATCGACCCTCATAAAGCTTATGTTCTTGTGGAAGAGAGGGGAGTGGCATGGAGTTGGGGATTATCTGTCAAGTTGGCATCTCATTATCACATTGTGGTTCAGAATATGTTTCCTGTTTACTAGTTTGGAAAATTTAAACCCCATAAAAAGAGGAAGTGAAAAGTAGATTGAAACCTCCTGGGGCCCTCTGAGGTTATGGTTATTACAAAATCTGTCCAGGGCTAGCAAGATTTTTGCATAATGGTGAGACTTTGTGATCACAGGACATCTGTATTCCAAAGCAAAGTCAAAAGACTTCACTGAGTGTGGAGCTGGGGTGGTGAGTCTCCAGTGAAGTTCCCTTATCAGGCTCACCCATTGCTGAAGAGCAGGCAAAGGGCTCCTCCCCCATGAGGCCCGTGATGCGCGTCACCAGGAAGTATCACTTCCTCATGGAGAAGCTTGACCATAAATGGGAAATCATTCATGTAACGTTTGGGGAAGTGTCCAAATCTTCCACTCATTTCTTTAAAATTGTGTTGTTTTTCTTCTTAAATTGTCAGTGTTCTTTATATATTCTGGATTTTTTCCCCAAATCTATGACTTATCTTTTCATTTTCTTAATAGTGTCTTTTGATGGGGGAAGTGTTTTTGATTTTTATTAAGTTCAACTGACCAATTTTTTCTCTTATGGCTTGGGCTTTTTTGTGTCCAACTAAGAAATCTTTGCTTACCCCAGGGACGTAAAGATTTTTTTCCTAACTTTTCCTCTAGAATTTTTATAGTTTTAGTTCTTATATTTAGGTCTGTGACAAGTTTGAGTTAATTTTTGTGTAATGTGTGAGGTAAGTGCCAAGGTTCATTTTTTTTTTCCCATACAGATATCCAGTGTCTAGCACAGTTTGTAAAAAAGACTATCCTTTCCATTGAATTGCCTTGACTTCTTTGTCAACAATCAGTTGACCATAAATGGAAGATTTAATTCTGGAATATTGGTTTATTTATTTATCCTTAAACCAATATCACAGTATCTTGATTATTGTAGCTTTATGACAAATTTGGAAATTAGGTAGTGTAAATCCACCAACCTTGTTCTTTTATAAAATTGTCTTGGCTATTCTCTGTCGTTTTCCATTTGATATAAATTTTAGTAATGTTGGGAAAACAGGCATAAACATGGGCAGTTCCAGGCAAACAGGCATGTTTGTTCCCCCAAGAAGGACTAGAAATCATTGATGTTGCAGCTTCAGGAGCACTGTGCACGTATTAGCCAATAAAACAGCATTTTCTACCAAATTACCTCACTCTCTCTTATTTTGGGATTCTAGAAAGTCCATATTATGTCTACCTCTGGTTCTAAGAATATTGAAATGTTTTCCTGGACTTTCCAACCCCTTCTCTGGAGGAAGCAATGCAACTGGCTCTTATTTTGTACAGAATGTCCATCTCCGGGAAGCTTCATTCAGTGAGGAAACCTCTCCTACCTCCTTCTTCGAGACACTGAGTTGTTGCCTCTTTGCTGGGGAAGTTCCCTTCTTTACCCACATCTATGAGAAGCAAAATCTGGAACTAATAACACACAACAATCCCATAAATTAACTATTACATTTTGTAAGTTAGCAAACTGAAGTGTAAGTAACTTAAACAAATTATGCACCTGGATGGTAATTCCAGCATTGGTCCTCTCAGACTGTAGACTCCAGAAGCACAGGGACTGTACCTGTTAACTCAGTGCACTACCCCCCGATGCCCAGAATAATGCCCAGAATTATAATGGGCACTCGGCACATCTTTGTTGAATGAATAAATGAATGGTCCTAGTTGAGCCCATGAAATAAAGAAAACAAGGCTGTTTTACATGGGCTGTTACTCCAGATGTTAAAAGAGAAGTCTCCCATCCCCCCTCATCACCTTGCAGCTGCACCTTCTGAGACCTGACAATCTTTACCTTTCCAGGAAAAAAAGAGGATGCTGCCCTCTCTCTTTGTGGTTCAGTTACCAATCCTAAACATATATACATTTCCAATTCTGAGAAAATTATTTCATTTCTCTGCATTTTCAGTTACCCCATTTCATCAATTCTAAGATTCATTTATCTTCACATTTTGCTATCTCGAGAATCAGGATGTGTCCTATAATTAATGATATATCATAGTTTAATTGGCTGCATTGTTTTCTGTGTTGTGGTACATAAAATAATGGTGTCTTTATAGTTAATGGTGTTTTAGATTTAAAGAGATAAAGTTATTCGTCTGTAATATGAAGATGATAACATTCATGTTGGAGTGAGGTGAAGTTTCAACAATGAATTTTTTTTGCTTGTAGGAAATGTGGTAGAGGGAATAAAAAGCTGGGGTAGCAGTAGAAAGTCTTGGGGTTTTGTTTTTTTTTTTTTAGAGACTAGTAAGGATTTTACTATTAGAACAAGGAAGAGATACAAGCATAACAGAAGACACAAATACTGTTCTGAAATTTTAGACTCCAGGGTCTCTCTATGGAAAAGTCAGTTACTTATATAGACAAGATACTACCTAAAAAATTGCAGGCATTTGAGACAATGTTTAAGACAATGACTGAACATGTACAGAGTGAGGAGAAATCAAAAGGCAGTTTTCCTATTTCTTTTCCTCAGTAAGGTATGTATGTATATAAGGGTATGAGGCTGATTTTGGGGAAAAATGACTTCATATAGAAAAATCTTTTTTTCCTCTATCCTCCAGAAAAACATGTTTTATCTCCTGGGCTGAACAAGGAAACCAAAATTGGGTGACACTAGCTTCACATGAACCTCAAGACTATAATCTAATTGTAGTTACCATCTTCTTTACTTTGAAAAAGTTTAGCATCTTTTTGTTAATACCAAACCAGTACACTGAATTTTCTCCCTTACAAAGTTTTCAACCAAATCAGAATTAAATTAATCTCACATTAAAGTGCAAGAAAAGAGATATAAGACTAGTGTTTGCTCTGTATGACATAAAAGAGAAGCATCCCTCTAACAGCACTGGCCCAAGAGGTGCTACAGTCAGAACTGGCTGCAGGAAGATGATCCATCAGGTCTATTAAGATGGCAGGGAGAGTCCTGTTTCAGCAAAGAAATCCAGGCCAAGTCTGATTTTTAATTATAACCAGATGTCAAACAGATCTCAGGTGCCCCTAAGATGACAAGGCCAGAGCACACAGTACAGCCCAGGGTTCAGAGGGCCAAAGTTGTCTAACTAGTCAGTGAACATCTCTACTCCATGGTGTGCCAATGCATTTTAGGGGCACTGACTGTGGTAAAGGATTGAAGAAGCCTGGGTTTTGGAAAAACATAAACATTATTTATGCAGTAAGCAATGATTAAAGTTCCTGTTTAGGGTGAATGATATAAAAATAAGTAATGAGGACCTGCCTATCACTGCTGAGATTATTTAGTCTGACTTTAAAGCTGCACAAAATGGCTGCTTCCACACAGTAAGGACAAACTTTGCACCAATGTTTCTCAAAAGCCAATTATGTCTCCCAGCTCTAACTTAAGTTTAGCAAGTTTTCAAAAAATATACCTTTCCTATGTCAGAGCCAAGGTAAACGGGAACAAGACACCCTCTATCCAGAGTCCTTGGAATAGACAGAGCTCTAGAACCCAGTAGGCATGAGCACTCGTGTTTGAGATTATGGGTCTCTGGCAGTTGTTTCTTCCCTTCTATCACTAGGATGTCCACCTCGGGTGGCCTGAAGGCTGCTGGATCCTCAGCCATTCAGGCGGCCTGGATCTGGATCATTCCCATTGGAGAGGGCTTCTGGGCCCCTTTGTAGCCTGGGTGGAAAAACTCAATCAGACTTCTGGAAGGGTCTTGGTTCGAAGAGGCTCCATTTATCTGATGAGTTTCTGTCCTTATCTCCACTTCCAGAATCCATGGTGCTGGGATTGGGCCAGGTAAGTCTGTGGAAGAACCACAAGGGTACCAGCCTCAGAGTTTCTGCTTAGGGGAAGAGTGGGAGCTGCTGCTTGGAGTGGACTGGGCTGATGCAGGCTGCCTCTCTTCTTTTGTTATCTCTCCTCTGTGTATCTTTAGTGTGTGGTGTGCTTCTGCCACTCAGAGGTACTTGATCTCCTTGGTGGGAAGGTCTGTGGAGGTGTGCAGCTGGCATTTCTCAGCCCTGCTTTTTGCTCAAAACACTGAATGCTCTTGTGAGTCTGCTTTGTGATCAGAGAATTCATGATGACATGGGTAGCTCTAGCCCTCACCACTGGGACCTTGTCCACACTATCAGTGCCAGAGGGTCATGGCAGGGGAGGGCATACTGGCCTCTCCTTAGTCCACTTTGGCAAAGTCCTGATACGTGTGCTCTGGAATTACTGGCTTCCAGGGCATGCTGCCATGACTGATGGAAGAGGAGTCACAGCGTGGGGTCCTTGAGGGCATCGTCATGGCTGAATGCCTGGTGATATATCCTGCGGGGGAGGGACATCTTGCCTAGAGGTCCACTAGACTCAAGAGCAGGCCCTTTGGGTTCTCTCAAAGCCATTGAAAGACAGAGATCCAGGTGGTTTAACTATATAGAGTTCCAGATCTGAGTCCCGGCCACCACAGTGAAATGATGCGACAATCGTACTGACAAATATTAATGAGGAACATTGTCCAGCTGCTGCAAATCAGCAAAGTTTCCCTGAAAGAGTCGACCCAGAGGTTCTGTTTCTCTGCCATTATGGGGCTGCCTGCGGCCCGAGCTCCAGTACTAAAGGCTCTGAAGACCTTTAGTGCAGTTGGACCTAAGCCAGGTGTGCTGGACACTGACTGTGTCCGGGCCTCAGGGGCTCATCTACAGGAGCTGGCTGCTGCAAGCCTCAGACTCCAGGCAGGCTTAACTTTGCTCTTTAAGAGCCAAGTTGACTTTGGGTAAGACACAATCTCTCTGACCCTCAGTTTCCTGGTCAGGAAAATGAGGATAAATTACTTGTCTTGTCTACTTCACAGGATTCTTGTAACTTCAAACAGTCTTTGTTCTCATTGGTTTTATGAGGCAGTGGAGGCATAAGATAAGTGTGTGAAATAAAAGAAAATAAGTGTAAAAATATTCGGTAAAGTTTAAAGGAGCAGACAAACGTAAAAATTACTGCTTGTAACTTTTTAATAGTAAATGCAGGCTAAAATATCATTATTTTTATGTTCAATTAAAGTCAACCAACATTTTTGAGGCCCTGTTTTTTGTACATGATCCTTTGGGTGGTAGTGTTAAATTATATGCATGCACCTTAAGTTTGGAAGGGCAATTTTTGTGTGGTAATCTGCCTGCCCCTAAAAGCCAAGATGTGCGGAAAAGAATTAGAAACCAGTGTCCTGAGGTCCTGTGGCTTTTTTCCCTAAGACCCACACTTTGATTCTTGCTAATCCATCTCTTATTGGAAATGTGTGTAGGAAAAAAAAATGTAGGTTCCCATAGCTCAGGGCTAGAGATAATTAGCAGAACACAGGAGGAGAATCAGCGATGGAGGGAGGGGGTGGAAGAGAGAAAGAGAGACCTGAGAATCGGAGAGAAGGAAAGACAATGTACAAGGAAAATCAATCCTCCAATTGTGGCGTGTACGCAGAAGGAACCAAGCTATAAAAATGGAAAGTGGGGACCTCAGATTCAATCAATCGGATGTCAGGTGGACACAGTTTTTAAAAAATGAGGCTATTATCGCTGAAGTTCATTTGACGGAGTGTATGTGTAACTATCAGGTGATGAGCACTCTTGTCCACAATCATAAAGTAAGGTGCCAGGGTGATTTATCACTCTGCTCTTCTAATACACCCCAACTTTCAGGAGCATCTATAAATTTGGGTCTTGCCTTTAAAAGCTCTCATTATGTCATTGTAGATTAGCCCAGTTTCCAGCACATAGTAGGCATTCAATAAGTGTTTGATACATAAATGAACTGAAAGAATGCAGACCTACTTATGTTAATTTATGTTTTCATGGGGTTGGAGGGTTCAAGGCTGGAAAAGAATACATTTCCCTCCTTACATTCTATGTCCTTAAACATAAGACTCTCAATTAAGACTCCCCCAGTCTATGGAGATCACTTAATAACAGCAGGTACTGACTCAATGATTGCTGTGGCAGGGACTGTGCTAAGATGTTTACGTGATCTCCATCAATCTTGGCAACTAAATGAGCAATCATTACCCCACTTTAAGGATGGAGAAAGTAAAATCTAGGGAGCTGAACCCTTAGAAAGGTTAAGTAACTTGCCAAAGGTCATGCAACTAGTAAGGTGAGATCAGGTCAACCAATATCGTTTTCTTTAATAATTTTATTTTAGTAGAAAAGGCTCTAGGAAGTGGATCAAGAATTATGACCACCCTTTTCTAAATGGTTAAGGCCAAAAGAAAGTGTGTACAATGAAGATAAGCTATCGTTACAACCTGAACGCTTACCTGTTGGTAGTGACCTTAAGAACAGATGGAGTGGCTAGGGCAGAGGCTTTCAAATGCTTTCAATGGCAACCAAAGTAAGAAATGCATTTTACATCCTAGTGCACACACACACTCACACATGCATATATGTACATCACTGAAGTAAGCCTGTCACTAAGCGATACTGACTGTTACTATGGGTCATGCATACTAATATCTTCCATTCCTTTTTCTTCTCTTTCCTCGCCTCCTCCCCTCCCATTCTCTTCTGCTCCAGTATTTTAAATGCTAGTTGGGGGCCGGCCCTGTGGCTTAGCGGTTAAGTGCGCGCGCTTCGCTGCTAGCGGCCCGGGTTCGGATCCCGGGCATGCACCGCTTCTCCGGCCATGCTGAGGCCGCGTCCCACATACAGCAAGTAGAAGGATGTGCAGCTATGACATACAACTATCTACTGGGGCTTTGGGGGGAAAAAAATAAATAAATAAAATCTTTAAATGCTAGTTGGGATGCGCTAACTGACTTCACTCTGCCCTACTGGGTTGTGATCTGCCGTTTGAAAACCACTCAGCTAGATGGTGATCCAGGTGGTCGAAGGAGCATGGACTTCTGATTCAGACAGTGTTGGAACTTGGATCCTGGGCTGCTGTTGTATTAACCGTGTGGGCTAAAGCAAGTTACAGCCCCAAACTTTGGTTTCTTACCCATAAAATGGGGCTAATAATACCTACCTCAAAGGGTTGTTGAAAAGAGTGAGCAAGGAACATAGGTGCAGACCCTAGCACCCAGCGAGTCTCACAGAAGTATGGTGATGAGGCCCTTAGGAATGCGGAGTGCTGGCCCTGGAGCGAGCTGGCTGTGTGAGCTTAGGTCAGTGGTCTCTCTAAGCTTCAGTTTACTCGCCTATAAAAAATGGGAGAAATAGCAGTACCTGCCTCATAGGGCTGTTTGAGAATTAAGTGTGATAATACTTGTAGGGCCCTTAGTAACGTGCCTGGTGCTCAGTAAGTTATTGGCTACATGAATGGTTCCACAAAGCTATCTATTATTATTGTCCAACCACTGAGGGCTAGTCTGGAACTGCCTAGACCAGGTTACAATATCTATTTTGTTGAGACAAACTCAGGATTGTGTGTGTGTGTGTGTGTGTGTGTGTGTGTGAAGTCAGAATTGCTGTTTACTTTGCTCATCAGTATTTTCTAGAGGCTAAATCAAACTTGGCTGCAGCAAAGGAAATCATTTTAGTAAAGAAAGGTTAGATCCAAATTGGATTCCCTCTCCTTGATCTTCTTTGAAAGTTTGTCCACAAAATCCAATCTTTGGCTTGACATGAAAGGCCTATTTTCAGTGAGTAGACTTTACCAAGAAAAATGAATAAAGGAAAAAAATAAAAACGAACATGACTCTACACACTAAGTAGTGGGAAGTGAGTTTAATTCTTTTGAGGTCAGCTAAAGAACTCTATGGTGTGGCCCCCTGCCTAAAGCCTTACTTCTTCCCACCCGTGTGAGGCAGCCTCTAAGACGGCCCCTATGAATCACAGCCTCATGGTATTCATGTGTGTGTAATCCCCTCCTCCTGTTGAGTGTGGGCTGGACTTAGTGACTCACTTCTAACTAACAGGATAAGGTGGAAATCACAGTGTATGACTTGGAGAGTAGGTCATAAAAGGTAGTGTGGCATCGCCTCTCTCTCCTCCGGATCCCTTGCTCTGGGAGAAGCCAGCTGCCATGTTGTGAGCAGCCCCGTGGAGAGGCCCATGTGATGAGGAAGTGAAGCCACGTTAAATGAGGTTGGAAGCTGCTCATGCAGCCCCTGCAAGTGACTCCAGCCCCCGCCAATAGTTTGCCTGTGACTTCACCAGGGCCCCTGAGCCAGAACTACCCAGCTAAGCTGTGAGATAGTAACTGTTGTTTCAAGCTGCTCAGTTGGGGGATGATTTGTTTTGCAATAACACTGAATACACCACCCTTGAATCTTGCTTCCCACGGTATCTCTGTGTTAGGTCAGCCAGTTCATTATTCATTCATCAATTCCCTCATCCATTCCATGAACTTTTATGAGCTGCTCACTATGTGTCAGGCAGTGTAACTACCTTCAGATCCTAACTTTAAGGAGCTTACAGTCTGGTGGTGGAAATACAATGGGCAGACTGATAATTAAAATGCTAGCTGTTGCGCTAAAGGCCGCCATGTGGTTTTGATGGAGGGCTTTGGGGACTCAGAGGAGGGAATGAGAACTTCCAGCCTGGCCAGCTGAGAGAGGGATACAGGCAGGAGATGGCACTCGACTTAAGTCTTGATACCGAGGTGTGATGGCTTTATAATGTGTCAACTTGGCTAGGATGAACTACATTCCCCAGAATTCCCTTTCTCCCACGTTTCTATTTAGGGTGGGCTGCAAGGGAGATCCTTGCTGAAGGCAGAAGGGAGGCAGCAGCCAGTTTGTAGGGCACACAGGTTGCTGCTGACCTCCTAACTCACCTTGTTGGTGTGAAGCAGCAGCTGGGCCTGCAATTCCCCTGCATCCTCCTTTAGCTGGTGGGACTTCCGGGCCAGGTATGTAGTTTAGCTCTGTAATAAAGGACTTTGGCTTCTGAAGGATGCTCTCATCACCAAGGTGAGAGGCAGAAGCAGAGGGGGTTTCAATCCTTCCTGTGTTTGGGGTGCCAGACTTCCTGACTGCCTGATGCATGGACTTCAAGCTCCAGCCTCAGATGTGGAGACAACAGCCTTACAGACACTGCTTCACCAACTCTCACAATTATGTGAGCCGGTTCCTTGTGACAGATATGAGGTAAAAGGTGAACGGGTGAAAGGAGAAAGAGCATTCAAGGCAGAGGGAATAGCATGAACAAAAACATGGAAGGGAAAAGATAGGAGTAATATAATGCTTAACCACTGGCACACTATTGATATTGACTAATCAAAATGCTGGCCCCAGCACTGACCAACCAGAATGAATGGTGGCACCAGCACTGACCAATCAGAATGAAGCTGGCCCAGCACTGACCAATCAGAATGAATGGTGACCCCAGCACCGACCAATCAGAACAAATCCTGGCCAGAGTGCCGAAGCAGGGTCCCCAAGGGCCCCTGTTGTGTGTCTTTTAGTTGCTGTATTATGGAGACTTTCTGAGAAGTCTGGGCGGCCCTTGTGGTGGTTAAGGGAATTTGGGGGGACTATCAGAGATGTGACTGTTTACCAACTGGAACAGAAATGTTTTAATATTTTAACAACTTGCACCATCATACTGATGCAGTTCAGCTGAAGGCCAGCTCTGAGAAAATATGTGGGGAGTGTGTGATGAAGAGCAAGTTGTTTAATGTGACAGGGACATTGGCTGGCCTGGTGCGTGGCTGTAGTTTTAAACTCCAGTTGCTCAAGTCAATGGAATTGATTTAACCTGTTATGTCTTATGTGGCCATAGTCAAAATAGCTATTGAAACTGTTCCATGGAGAAATGCAATTTAATCCAATTATAGAAGATCAAGACCCTATCCTTTCACTGAGTGAGGGACCAGAAAACAGGAATTTTAGCCTCTGTTCTGCCACTGACACTGTGACCTGGGCAAGTCACTTACTACAACCTGTCCTGGAGCCGGAAAGCAATGACTGTACTTGGGCTTTCCTCTCTGTACTTTTCTGGAGGTCTGGCATGCCTTTCCATTCCTTAAAACAATAGCCATTATGCCCTTAAAGTCTGGAGTCAAGACGAATTTCACTCAAGAAGCTTGCTCTGTACCTCATTGCCTCACCAGCAAAATTTTAGTCTGGAAATGACTTGATATGAGTTGATCTGTCATTGCCTTGCTCTCTCTAGACAACATCACAAGTGTACAGTTTACCCCTCCTTTTTATTGCCTTGATCTCTCAGCAAATGACTTACCAGGTATTCCTTTTAGACCTCGTAACGTCCCCTGGTACTTAGAACTGTGTATACAACAGGTGCCTAATAAACACTTAAACGTTCATGTATCATTTTGGTAAACTTACCAGTTCCAAATGAAAGTTAAGCAGAACGTTCTAAAGTAAAATATTTAGGAGTTTTGGGTTACATATAGCTCTCTATCGTCTCTGCCTCCCTTCCTCTAGCGTGAATGATTAAGAGTAGAGTTGGACCCCTGTGTGTACATGCCCATAATAGTATTTGTTCGCGTATAATAATAGTGTCTAAATTGACTCCTTTTGCTTCAAGAGAAAAGCCAGCCTTGTTCAATGATGAGTAAATATGAATACAAAGAGCATTTCAGCATCCTTAGAGCCACTAATATCTCTTAGATAAGCTCACACTACCAGAAATTAGTATTTGTCTTTAAAAAGAAATTCAAATCGTAGACAGAAAAAAATAATACAGTCAACCGTGAGATACTTTAAATATTCTTTTCACTGGAGAGTGAAGGCAGTTGAGTTTAATTTGCCATATTTGAAGACCATCCTCACTAATAAAAATGTCACTATTAAACTCACTGTTCCTTTGGGAAATGAGAAATGCATGTTGAACATTCTATAGGAAAAAATAAACACAGAGAAATATTAGACTATGGTTAAAAACAAATTTCTAAATCCAAACAAAAATTGGGTATGCAGGCTAAGAAAATGGTGCTGTCTGAATGTGATTGCTGAGAATTCGGAATTTTGAATCCAAATTCTTTCCTCTCAAGCAATTAAATTAGTTGAAGATATTATAAAGAAAAAGATGAACTGAGATAACTACAAACAAAAATCTCAAGGCTTTTGAAATTACTATGAGGCAAATTTTTCTTCTTAAGCCTGGAAAAATTTTCAAAAAATGATGAAGTAGGTTTTTGATCCTTTCTGCTTGTCTTGTTTTCCTATTTAGCAAATATATATTAAATTGAATTTGAATATGCTACTACGCCCATGGGCGAAAAAAATTAACATATACATTTAGCATGACCTTGTGAAGTATACAAAGTAGAACAGAATAAGAAGAATTTTTCCTCTCCAGTCTATTTCCCTGGAATAAATCATAAGTTGTTCCACTGTTATTAAACCGTTTTTCAATAGTTCAACTCCCAGCATTAGCGTGAACAAATTTCTCTTCTCAGTCGAGAAAGCAACTCACCATTTTCTTTATCTTTCTTACCACATCCAAACCTTCAACAAATTCACTTGTTCACTTACACATAAAACCAGGTGTATATAGTTCTTAATTCTTAGCAAATTTCTCATTTCCCCAATAGAAAAAATGTCTTACAATCTATGCCAGTACTCTTTAGTCAGATTTCATCTTCTACGTCCGTATTGTGCCTCCCGTCAATTTCCTTTCATAAAGAGCATCACAGAGCTTTATTCATTAGCATTCTGAGCCAGTCCTCTAACATGGGGGTAGCTCTAATGCAATTTATATTTAGTTCTTCCCATGCTCCTAGTTCTTTACCTCAAGCCTTTGTATTCGTGCTAAGGATAAATGAGCCAATTGGAAAAGGTTTTGAACCCTTGGTGAATTTCATCATAAAATACACGGAAATGCTATAATCTGTATGCGATCTTCATTAAGAATTTCCTCCACCTGCTTCCTGAAGCCACAGCAAAGCGCTGCTCATAATCACCGCGCAGGGGGCAGCGTTAGGTAACGTCATTAGACAAATGCTGAGATCTTCTTTGGCATGTTCATTAGGGCCAGGTGGGAAGAAACTGCTAGATACAGGTGTGGATCTTTTTGGGATGACTCAGGCTTGTGCATCATTTAATCAGCCAACTTGCTGAACATCCTTGAAGAACCCAAAAAGGCTAGAATAGAAGTAATTTTCTTTTTTTTTTTCCAGATACTTCAGGGACAGTGTCAGTTTCCAACTTCACTAAAGTAAGTAGAGTGTGATCTTTACTAGCTGTGTGGCAGTGGGCAAGTCACTTAACCTCTCTGTGTCTCAGTTTCCTCATCTATAAAATAGGGATGATAATTTTACCCACCTCATAGGGTTGGTATGAGGATTAAATGAGTCAATACAGATAAATCACTTTGAACAGAGCCTGGTTAGCTGATCATCATCATCACCATCACCATCGTCATCATTGTCATCTTTGTCTGTTTTGCTAACTCTGCTGTGTGTTATTCATATAAACACGTTGGGGAGCCTACCATGCCTCAAATGGAAGCACAGAGAGTGATTTGACTCTGAAGCCCAGCAGCTTCAGCTTCTTTTGTCCCTTTTTTTTTGCTGAGGAAGATTGGCTCTGAGCTAACATCTGTGCCAGTCTCTCTCTATTTTGTATGTGGGTCGCTGCCACAGCGTGGCTGACAAGTGGTGTAGGTCTGCGCCCAGGATCCAAACCTGCAAATCCAGGCCGCCAAAGCAGAGCACGCCAAACTCAACCACTATGCCATGGAGCTGGCCCCTTGTCCTTTTCTGTTTTAACCTACATTCCTGGAGCACTTCCTAAGTGCCAGTTACTGTGCTAAGCTCTTTACAGACATTTTCTCATGTAAACCTCACAACAAGTCTAATGGGATAGACACTATAATAATTTCCATTTTATAGATGAGGAAATTGGAGTTTGGAGAAGTTAATTTGCTTGTGGGATTGAGATCCACAGATTCTAAGAAGTGATGGACTTCTATTTCATATTAACTTTGTTTTGGATGTTATATTCACCTCAAGACTAATTATGATCATGTTTAGAGCTGAAAGAGCCTTTACTTTGTTTTAGGTGTTATATTCATCTCAAGACTAATTGTGATAAAAGGGGTTTTTTTTTGTTTGAGGAAGATTCGCCCTGAGCTAACATCTGTTGCCAATCTTCCTCTATTTTGTATGTGGGTCGCCACCACGATATGGTCACCAATGAGAGGTATAGGTCCACGCCTGGAACCCAACCTAGGCTGCAGAAGCAGAACATGCCGAACTTAACCACTAGGCCACAGGGCCAGCCCCAGAAAAGTTTTTAATGCTGAAAGGACCTTTACACGTCATGTAAATTCACATGAAGGAGTTAAGGCTCAGAGAAGTTAACGACTTCACCCAAGGTCACACAGCCAGTTGTGACCAGCGAGGACCAGAACTTTTGCAGCGATCCCTGCCCCTACGATGCACTGCTTTTCATCTTATTATTATTTTATGTAATTAATAGATCTCTTTAAGTGTGAAAATACTTAAACTATGCATTCCTCTCAGGGCATGCGTTTCTTCAGCAAGGAAATTATATACTTAGATGGAAAATTAATTGAAGGGAGAAAAGAAATACTTGGATAGGTTTTTTATTTAATTTTAAATTAAACACAATTGCTTTAAGTGAGCAACATCTTAAAAGACAGCATTAAAGTCATACCCCAGAAGCCACAAATATGACAATAAAAGGTTTACAGTGCGTTTTACCACACATTCTTCAATCCCATTTTCTCTCGTGTTTATAACTAGCATGGAACAGAGGGAATTAAGAACTGTCTTCTTTCTGCTTCTCTAAGACTTCTCCTGTTTTAAATCTGAATTCCTTAAGGCAGGGGAAAGAAGAGAATTCCCTGTTCCTGCATCTGCCGCCTCCATTGCTCTCAACACACACACACACACACACACACACACACACACACAATTATTCCTCCCAGAAAGAAATCTCTTTCTTTTTTTCATCTATTCTTTCTCAAGCCTGCACTTCATCCCCCAAATCCCTCCCCCAAATTCTAAACTTCAGAATTTGGCTCAGTGACATTCCCTCAAGATCAAAGTCAAATGATAATTTCCATGAAAATCATAGTAATTTCAGTCTCACTCCCTCTCACTGAAAGCCTGGGTCTCATGCCAGGGGAACTCTACAAATTCCCCACTCCCCCTTCTCCTCAGGACGAAACTCCACGCTCCTTCCTCCTTTCGTCTGGTGTCTCTTCACTTCAAGAATATCGCTGCTTTTCTACAGAGATGTACATAGAAATTTTCAGCTTCAAATTCAAGATTTAGCTACTTTTACTGTCTCTCTCTCTCTCTGGGATAAGTAAATGACCGTGAGGCTTGTGGCTAGGGTGAGAAAAAAAGGACCAGGAAGGGAGGAGGGAGAAAGTTGGAAGATAGAGAGAGGGAGAGGAGATGAGGTGGGGATGGTAGGAAATTCAGATTTAGTGACTTTCTGTATGTCAGGTTTCATTGTAGGTGCAAGAAACATATTCTCATTTTACATACGAGCAGCCTCAAGTTCATAGAAATCATTTCAAATTTGCAAGGTCACGGAGCTTGTTAATGGCAGGCTGTCTGACCCCAGGGTCCAAGTTTTGTGCAAGGGTGTGAGGTCAGCGACATAAATGTGGGGAAGAGTGGGAGGCGCTCCATGCAACAACGTGATCCCACCATCACACACTTCTCTGGACTTTCTTCACACATCTTTAGGATGAGTTATCCACCTGACCTTGTTTAGCACAAATAATGGGCCAAAAGCAACTGCAAGCTAGAGTCTGGACAAGGACCCTGCCCCTTCTCATTGCCCCACCCTCCCTCCTGCACAATCATATGTAAGCCCAAATAGCTCCTGTATTGCAAGGGGGCTGAAGGGGTTCTGATTTGGCCCTCATAGTGGAAGGGGACCCTTTGTGAAATCATCGATACTTTCCAGGAACCCTTCCACAAAGTCACTAACTGGAGAGTCAATTGATAATAGGAGGACGTCATAATTCCCTTTGACCAAGATGTCCCTGAGAGGTTTCATGCAAATGACAATAATTTGCCTCCTCAAGAAATGGAAATAGTAATTCTCCACTTAGTTAGGAAACACCTTCAGAAAGGAAAAATACAGTATTATTTTGTTTTTAGAGAGGAAAATATCAAATTCTTAACAGGAAATCTCCCTAGAGTCTACCTCCAGTAGGAAAGCTCATTTTATATTTTGCAAGTTTTATGAGAAAAGCATTAAACTCTAATAAGTAGCTATTTGACTATTATTCCTTGTGTGTTAAATTCATTTGTTGAGACCAGCGTCATTTCATGGGTTGAAGACTGGTCCCAATAGGAGTTACAAGCCATCCTAGGGATTATGACATAACATGTTCAGATAGCCACTATTAGAAATGAATCTGTTTTCCTTTGCTACTATTCTGCCTAGCGGGGAAAAAAAGAAAAGAAAAAGTATTCTACAGATTCCATTTAAACAAACAAACCAAATCCTAAAAAAAAATTAATAAAATCTTAGCTTGACATAAGGTCCTGACTTGGTGATATAAATCAGCAAGTGGGTTTTCCTAATCTGATTGGAAGGGAATAGAAGGACATGGAAGGCAGAACTAACACTTAATGAGCAACAGTCCCCATGCCTGTTGCCATGTAACTCTGTAGCACTATCCCACTCCTGCTCCGGGCTCAGCCTTGTGACCTGCTTTGGCCAAGGGGATGTTAACAAAAGTGATGCAAGCAGAGACCTGAAAAGGGCTTGAGTTTCTATTTGTTCTTTTACTCTGCCGTAGCCATGAGATCCTGTCTGTGTTAGCATGCTGGAGGATGAGAGGCACAGAGAACAGAGCTAAGTCACTGCAGTCATCCCAGCTGAAACCATCCTAGATCAGTCAACAACCGTTTGATTCCCACACATGTAAGCAAGTCCCACCAAGACCAGAAGAATTGGTTAGCTGAGCCAAGATCAGCAAAGCTTCTGAGCACACTTCCCAGATGCACGAGTAATAAATGTTTATTGTTGTGTGGTTTATTATACAGTGTTATTGTGGCACCAGATAACTGATGCAAAACCTACAGTGAGGAAATGATTTCTGGATATCAAAACATATTGTAGGGCCAGCCCGGTGGCGCAAGCGATTAAGTGCACGCCCTCCGCTGCGGCGGCCCGGGGTTCGCTGGTTCGGATCCCGGGCGCGCACCGACGCACTGCTTGGCAAGCCATGCTGTGGCGGCGTCCCGTATAAAGTGTAGGAAGATGGGCACAGATGTTAGCCCAGGGCCGTCTTCCTCAGCAAAAAAAAGAGGAGGATTGGCGGATGTTAGCACAGGGCTGATCTCCTCACCAAAAAAAAAAAAAAAAACATATTGTAGGTTGTGCGGCATGTTATATGAAAGCCACAGTAGGGATTCGTGTTAAGATAGACTGTAGCCCTATATGGGTAAGCCACATCCGGGTAAGTAGGGGAAGAATTCTCACTTAAAAGACGAGATCATTCCTGTATCACTCAGAGAAAAGGAGTATCTCTCCGACTGGAAATTAAATCCAAGAGTAAGGATCATAGTCAGGAGAGTGATAATGACAAGATCTCTCCTAGGCGGGAGCTTCTGTCTAAGAGGGTGTTTCTCTCGGGTCCATTCAGAATGATGTCTGTTGGGTGGGGACTGATCAGAAATTGAGAAGTGAAGGACCCAGGAGTTTCTATGTGATGATGATGATGGTGATGACGATGATGACAGCTGACACTTACTGAGCAGGTTGCTTATTATGTCCCAGGTGCTATGCTCAGCTCTTGATATATATAGATCATTTAATCTTCATTATAACCCTACAAGGTAGGGATTACTTTTTCCCCACTTTATACACGAGGAAACAAGCCCAGAGCTATTGACTTGCCGAAGACAAATAATTAAAGAGTAGAGCTGGGTAGTCACCAATCTGGCTCAAGAACATCTATGCCAAAGGGCTCATGGAACCAAACAGCAGACAAGTTGGGTTGGGACCAAAACTTTATACTTTGTAAACTGGGTTGTCGATATTCCTTGGACTCTATTTCTGACTCTGCATGGGAAAGAATTTCATCCCACCAGGAGGCCAATATCATGGTGGCGCAGGAAGGGAATAGACAGAGAGAGGCAGAGTGGGAGTGAGAGCAAGAAAGAGAGCAAGAAGAAAATCTCTATGGGAAGGTCAAGTTGGGGGACACAGTCAAGTGCCCTTAGTCAGGAGCCTTACCTCGCTCCCACTTTCCCCAGGAAATTCTCCACTTGGTGCTATTTCTTTAGAGGTTCTGGTTTAATTTCCATTGAAGACAGTAGAATCTCCTTATGTTTTCTATTTGCCAGGCACTTTTCTAAGCATTTCACATACATTATGCATTAAATTCTAACCTCCACCCTTCAGTGATTAAAGATATTTTTATCTTTAGTTTTAAAGATCAGTGCTATTTAAAATGCAGGACTGGAGGTAGGCTATGAACTCTCTTTCCAGTCCACAGTGAGATGGGAAATTGAGAGTAGGTGTTTAGAAACTTTTAACAATTAATTTTTTGCCTATTTAATCTAGTAATCTAAAAAATGAGTCTATATTGTATATGTTTATAGTTTCTATTTCATTTTCCTAGTAATTCATTTTAATGCATTTTACAAAAGTATTTTTCCTCAAATGGACTGGAAATTTTAGAAATACAGTTCGAGAAACACTTCTAGATAATAGAATTGAGGCTCAGAGAAATTAAGTAACTTGCCAAAGTTTTAGTCATTAAGAGGGAAGGCAAGACTCCAACTCAAATCTTAATCCAATGCCCATCAAATCATTTTATTTTATTTTATTTTATTTTGTTTTATTTTATTTGTTTACTTATTTTGTGAGGAAGATTAGCCCTGAGCTAACATCCGACGCCAATCCTCCTCTTTTTGCTAAAGAAGATTGGCCCTGGGCTAACATCCATGCCCATCTTCCTTTACTTTATATGGGACACAGCCACAGCATGGCTTGACAAGTGGTGCGTTGGTCCGTGCCTGGGATCCGAACCTGTGAACCCAGGGCCGCCGAAGCGGAGCGCACGCACTTAACCACTGCGCCACCGGGCCAGCCCCAAATCATTTTATTTTTATTAAAATTGATGTTCAACTTGACTAAGACTGTGCCTGCTCATGCCTGCCTATTTAAACAATGATGCTAAGCTTGATTTTGAGGGGCTGGGAGGAGAGCATTGGGCCTTTCTGTTGACAATTGGTCGAGTCATTTACAGAGCATAGAAATAGCACTTTAGACCTGGACTTTAAAAATCAAAATGATGTTCATGTAGTAGACACGTTCACGGCATGATTCATGGGGTATCGCTTGGAAATAAGAGCACAGCTTTTTGCTTTGCTCCTTCTGTAACTCCCTAAAGGAGAAGAATAGGAAATACACAAAATTCTCGTTTAAGAAAAACAGTCTAACAGATCCTTCATTCAGTGAAGCCGTTCATTTTGTGGTTTAAAATTCAAAAGGATTTCTTCCTATCATCTGTTAAAATAAAATCGTGCAGTGATTACAGCAAGCGGTAGTAGACAGACATGGGCTTTGGAGCAAGACACGCTTAGACTGGGGGCCTGCCTTTGCCGTTTTCTTGCTCTGTAATCTTGGCATCATGCTAACATTTCTGAACTTTTTTTCTCATTTGTAAAATGTGAATAATTCATACCTCATAGGATTTGGGGATAATTTAATAAGGTAACTCATATAAACTGCTCTCATCAAGGATGAAGTAGAAGGATAATTACATCAGATGCCCCCAAACCAAATACATTTAACTAGCTTGTTGGAGATCCTTTCAGACGCTGTGGCTGTACAATCTCAAAATAATTAACTGAAAGATTTTTTTAAAATTTTAGTTATTCAGCAAGTCTTTTCAGCAAGGAGTAAAACAAGGTCATTTGACTCAGTTTTAAAAATTGAATTAACTGAATAGTTTGCATGTTTGGTTTCCATATACAGAGAGTCAGATAATTCAGGGTGATATTCTGGTCTATTGTACACTAAAAACTGCTTTCATTACATTTGTGATGTACTCACTTTTATAGATTACTGACAATCTTACTTATAAAGATGTTGAGAGAGTTAGATTACGTAGTATGTAGTATATAGTTTCTGGTATATGATAAGCACTGAATAAATACATTTCCCCTGTATTCCACTTTATTTACAAGTGCTGTTATGTTTAGGTCAATGTCACTTTATAGCATTTGATTACATACAATGATTAGTACTTTTGTAGACTCTTTTACTTCCAGACTTAACAGAATGAAATTATTTGTACTCAGAAGGTGGTAATATAGGCACCCGTGATTTAAAGCCGCTATGAATTTGCCTTGAAACCCTATGGTGAAATTTTTCCAAATGAATGATAATAAAATCTCTATGATAGATGATTCTCAAGGACTACACTCCAACTCGTTTCTGAGGCGGCATGGAGCTTTCGGCATTTCCTCGGTGATTGGCCCCTAAATGTGTCAGCAAGTGCTCATGTACTCTTTATAGTTTTGCCTAACCATTTTTGCCTCTAACCATTCCAATATTCTCTTCCGAGGAAAACACCAACCCATGCTTTAGACCACTAATTGATTTTCCTCACAACATCCCGGGGATCTGAAGTTGGAAGCCTCTTTTGGAAGTTCCTTTTAGGCAACATCGGAAACTATTTCAGAACACCATACAGGATTAGTTAGAAAACTACCTGGAAGCATTGGCTACTTTTATTTCCATCATCTGGCTGTCACTTTGGTTGAATCTATGGATTTTAGATCCTTCCAGAGCACATATAATAACCAGCTCACAGGATTATTTAAGCATTAAGTAAGATTGGGTATATACAAGTACTTTCCAAACTATCAACGATATGCAAATGATAGACAAAGGTCAGATATTGCTATTACGTAGGATGTGTGTACTTCTCCTTGGTTCCTTCATGGTCACAAGATGGCTGCAACAGCCAAATGTCACAAACATACAGGACAATGTTCCAAGCAGGAAGGGAGGGGTGTGAGGCTTTCTCAAAATTTTCTTTCTTTTTATTAGACAGGAAATCTTTCCCAAAAGCCCCCACTCCAGCAGATTGCTCTTAAGTTTTCACTGGCCAAAACTAGGTCACATGTTCATCCCTAAGGGGGGATAATAGAATCACCCATTCTAGGCAAGGGGAAACAGGATTACCATGATTAGTTTAGGCCAAAGGGACATAAATGTCTGATTTAAAGGTTTTTGATATCTAACCTCTAGTCTCAAGAGCCTAGCTTGCTTCCATATCGATACTTCTCTCATCTGGACTCTCCCTGGAACATCTTGACTGTACATTCTGATTTTCCCTCTTCAAATATCCTTATCATTTCCATGAAGGAAGTATGGCAATCTCAAAAAAATCCAGTGTGCCTGAACTCTGCTACATGAAGTCTTCCATGTATGTTTCCTTCTCTGTACCTCTTGTCCATCGAGGGCAATATGGAATTGGAGGGAAATGGAAATCAGATGGACCAGAGCCTGAATCATGGCTCCATCACATCTTAGTTAAGTCATGGAACCTCTTTGGACCTCCATTTCCTCATCTGTAAAGGAAGATAAAAATATCTGCCTCATAGGATTTAGTACAAGGATAGAAAGTACTTGGCATATAGTAGGCAGCCAAAAGAGATGGTCCATTTTTTGTTATTTTCATTATCAATCCACACATCAGTTCCTGTGATTGCTCTGTCTCCAAGGCTGGTTCCAGCTCTTCACTCGGCTCACTTGTTGGAGACCTAGTTTTCCATGGCTTATCCTGACTTTAATGCTGTACTCCTTAAAGGCATGCTCATTGTTTCCAATATCCTGCTCTTTATCTGTTGATTCCACAACTCTGGATTAAAGGTGCTCTGACCCCTATGCCTCATTCTGAAAGACACAACAATAATAAATGCTTGTGAAAATGAAAAAATAAGATAAATGTAATGAACGTATACAAAAGTGCAATAAGAATCAGCAAAGCCCAATTGTATTCACAACAAAGGCTGGACAGGCGGCTAATTGCGATGGGTAACGTAGGCTTTGGCAACAGGAATGGGAACAAGGACAGGCAAGTTTCAAAGCACAATATTATCCAGTATAGAAACAGAGAGAGATCAGGAGAAGACACTGGATCAAAAGAGAGAAGGACTTGGGCATGACCCAAGCCATTCTGGTAGATAAACTGTTGAGAAAAGACCTGGAAGCCCAAAAGATATTCACATTTCTTTAGATTTCCTTTAAAACATAATGAAACACTTCTAATTAGCTGTATTTGTTTAATTTAGGTACATAGTCAATTTATGTTATAATCTTTTTCACAGCGTGTGTATTGTTACATCAAATGTTTATTTTTATTTCATTTGTGGATATGTAGGTCCTCAAAAAAGGCCAAGAAACATCTAATACAGTTCAATCTGGCTTTTATCACTGATTATCCCTGGTTGGGTTCACCTGCACTCTTACCCACACAGGGCTGGGGAGAGGGAATGTCTCACAAATATTTACCTGCTCTCACCTGTTGTTGAGATCTTGAGTCAGCGCTTAACCTAGGAGCAGAAGCATAAGACAGATTG
Organism: Ceratotherium simum simum; assembly: GCF_057802395.1. NCBI lineage: Eukaryota > Metazoa > Chordata > Mammalia > Perissodactyla > Rhinocerotidae > Ceratotherium > Ceratotherium simum. The sequence goes on from NC_141919.1 coordinate 39,393,956, forward strand.
GCCGCTGTCATCAAGTCCTTTTTGTTGGCATTCTAGACTGTCTGCTTGGATTCTACGCACTGCCCCACCTGACCCTGGCTAAACTAGATTACTGGTTTCTTGACTCTCTGCTTTGCCCTGATCTTATGTTCTTGAACAGTAACTTTTGTCTTGTTTTCATGGCCAACCAGTCTTCTATCTCCCACCTTACCATTTGTGGTTACCCTTTGTGGGGAGATCTGCATGTTATGGTTCTAAGCGTCAACATTTCTTCTGACTTCAATTACCAGTATAAGTTGTCTTTCCACTAGTTACCAGACTTCTCAGCCCTGCCCTCCTCGCTGGCTTCTGGCCTCTTCCCAACCAAACCAACCCCCTGTGGATCCCTGTCCTGAGTCCCAGTCTACCTCCAGATCTTATTCCCAGTTTTAAACCCTGAATTTGACCTGCCGCTCCCTCAGTTCCAGGGCCTCCCCAGATTCTGAGCTGTGTTTTGGTACAGCCTCCTCTCTGCATTAGTGAGAAAACAGAGCAGAAGAAAACCATGTATTTCACCCGCACTTCCCCACTTTCTTGGGCTCCATAGTCCTCAAAGTCAGGCCCAACGTGGGGATGGTGAGGACAAAGTTTGCACCACGGGTGTGCTTAGGAAACACTTCCCTTTTCCTGTCATTAGTATACTCATCTCTCCCTAACTTTTAAAACAAGTGTAACTCCCAGATCAGAACATCAGTTTTATTTCCATGGAATCCCAAGAGTAGTAGCTTTAATTTTATCAACTCTAAATGATAATAATAAGAGCAAACTTTCATTGAGTACTTAACCATGTTAACTAATATACTCCTCACTCCAAGTTTCTGAGGGATTATAATTGTCATCCCCACTTCACAAATGAGGAAACTGGGAAATAGAGAGGCAAAGTAACGTCCTCAAGATCACACAGCAAATAATTGCCAAACAGGATTCAAACTTGTACATTCTGCAGAGTCTGAGCTCTTAACCATTAAACTACACGCTTCTAGATCTTTGATATGGTACTTGGTATAAATACTTAATTAAACAAATCACAGAGGATATGCAAATTATGGATTTTGGCAGGGATTCTGCTTTAAAAGTTTGATGGAGTTTTTTTTTTTTTTAATTTTGCATGTGAAAATAGGTAATTTATTCTTTAATCAAAAAGAAGATGCAGGGAGATGTGTGATTAATGCTTTCAGAAAGCATATAGTCATGTATATAGCCTAAAGTATAAAGTCATTTATGTAGGTTAAATGATTATTGAAAGAAAAACTGAAGGAAAAGCTGAAGGGAATGTATAGAAAGGTAAGCCTGTGATGCTGTTTTCAACACCAGCCCTCCCCAGCAATGCTTCTTTTAATAATTATGGTGGTTAATAGCAGTCATGACTCCTTATATATATACATTGCGTTATGGTTTATAAAGCATATTTACATGATTTATTTCCATTTTGTTCTCCCAATAATCATTTGCAAAATAACAGGTCAAACAGCTCATTTAAGTAAATGAGCAAACTGAGGAGCAAAAATGTTAAGTGACTTGTCCACAGTACATCAGTAGTGGATGATCTCAGCAAGGTAAATTCCCTAGCCACAAACCTTAGTCTAGGCTCCTGTTACTAGATGGGTAAGTCCCAAATACATGAATTTAAAGGAGCTTTTAGTATCTGGAAAATAAAATAGAGTAAGATCAATAATCATTGGACTAAAATGTCTAATAACTAACTCACATATGATTGTAGAAGTTTTTCATATCTGCAGAGGTGTTCCACATCACTGTGATTGTAGTCTCACCCTTTATGCTATAAGTACACAGTCCCCTTTCTGTTCAGTAGAGGATATAATACTCTGAGTTAACAAATGGGGATGAGTAGGAGAAGTTATTTTCAATGCAAAACAAATGAGGAATCTAGAACGTACAAGGAATGCCTATAAACAAGAATGAAAATACAAGGCACTCAATAGAAAAATGGAAAAGCAATTCAAAAATGGAAAACTTAAATGACTAGTATATGAATAGGTGCTCCAGCCCACTAGTAATCTTAGAAATGCATTATCATCAGTTTGAAAAAAATTAGAGAACTGCATAATACCATGTGTTGGTGGGGATTCGGGGAAAGGAATCCTCATGCACAACTGACAGGAAGGTGAATATTTTGGTTCTGCACCCAATTCTGATTGGGACGGAGGTTCCCCACACCTCCAACAAGCAATGCTCTGACATCAGTTGGGTGTCCTACAATTTAACTCACTTCTGATATTATCTACCCCAAGATAGCATCAGATCCCTCAGATTAAGGGCTCAGTCCTACAAGAGTCCCCCACCCTGCTTCAGATGCCAATCGCAAGCCTAAATTATCACCTGTGCTTCTGACCAACTGGTTATAAATCAGAAGTTCCCATGACCCCCTCCTTGAGATCAATTAATTTGCTACAGCTGCTTACAGAACTCAGAGAAACATTTTACTTACTAGATCACTAGTTTATTATAACGGGATGTAACTCAGGATCAGCCAGATGGAAGAGATGCATAGAAAGAGGCATGGCGAAAGGGCTTGGAGCTTCCATCCTCTCTCCAGGTGCACCACTTTCCCAGCACCTCCATGTGTTCACTAACCCGAAAGCTCTCCAAACCCAGTCCTTTTGAGTTTTTATGAAGGCTTCTTTATACAGACATGATTGATTAAATCGTTGGCCACTGATGATAGATTCAACCTCCAGCCTTCCCCTGAAAGTTACAACCCTCTAATCACAGGTTGGTTCTCCTGGCAGCCAGCCCCCATCATTAGGTGAGTTGCAAAAGTTGCCTCATTAACATAACAAAGGACACATTTATGGCTCTTATCACTTAGGAAATTCCAAGGGTTTTAAGAGCTGTGTGCCAGGAACAGTGGAAGAAGACTAAATATATATTTCTTACTATAAATCACAGTATCACATTGAACTAGCATAGCTTTTCAGGAGAGTAGTTCTTGGTGAAATTAATATATGTGTACTTTATACCCAGCAATCCTGCACTTGGGTATAAATCTCAGAGAAATCCTCAACCAGATCCATAAAGGAAAATGTACAGGAATAGTATTTTCAGCATGTTAAATTGGGAGTTGAAGGAAACTCCAACTTTAGTGAGTCCTTCGCTAAAGGATTAGATGAGTAAAACGTGGAAGATGCCTTTGATAGTATATTATGACCTTGATAAAAGCAATAAATGGGTGTAAATACGGTAATAAGAAATCTTAGTGTTGAATAAAAAAAAGATTTAGAGTTTAAATCCTTTTACGTAAATTACAAACACATTCACACATGGCATTAAAAAATCATCAATAGATGCTAAATTTAGTAGATGAAAGTTGGATAAGTGATAGGTTATTTACATAATCCAAAATATTCTCCCATAAATTACTTATTAATTACAAAGTGGAGAAACCTGGTATACACCACCTTAACCAAATGATGAAAGTTAATATCACCAATATTGGGAACAACTCATATTATGTGCTTCCAATATGATGCACTGAGAAAGACACACTATTAACTCAATGCTATTCCTGTCCGAAGTGTATAACCTGAATTAATCCCTGAGGAAACATCAGACACACCCAAATTGAGGGACATTCTAAAAATAATTGGCCTATATTCTTCAGAAATTTCAATGTCATGAAGGCAAAAGAAAAACTAAGAAACTGTTGCAGAGTAAAGGAGTCTAAATAAAAATGCAAAATAAGTGTAAAGAGTGATCCTGGATTAGATCCTAGAAAAAAAAGTTGCCATAAGGGGAAATATTGGAAAACTGAATGAAATTAGAATGTGGACTGTGGATTAGATAACAGTATTGTATCAATGTTAAATTCCTGATTTCGATACCAGTACTGTGGTTATGTAAGAAAATGTCCTTGTTCTTGGGAAATATATGCTGAAGTATTTAGGGGTAAATCTCCAATCTATACTCAAATATGTCAGGAAAAATTATATATTTTTTCTGTGTGTGTGTGCGTGAGAGAGAGAGAATGATGTAAATGAGGCAAGATGTAAGCAGTTGGTGAATCTGGATAAACAGTATATGTCAGCTCCTGGAATTGTTCTTGCAACTTTTTTGTATGTTTGAAATTACATTTTAAAAAAAAAAGTGTTTTAGCAACTAGAAGGATGTGCAACTATGACATACAACTATCTACTGGGGCTTTGAGGCGGAAAAAAAAAAAGGAGGAGGATTGGCAATAGATGTTAGCTCAGGGCCGGTCTTCCTCAGCAAAAAGAGGAGGATTAGCACGGATGTTAGCTCAGGGCCGATCTTCCTCACACACACACACAAAAAAGTGTTTTAAGAATTCTCAGAAACTTCAACAAAGTACACACAACTAAAGGCATACTTAAATACACGTGAGTGGGTGCCTTGGAGGAGGAGGGGAATGTGAGGTGAGATAGAGATAAAGGAGAAAAATAAATAAAACCAGAATGAGACTGTGCTTTAACTGATGATGATCATGGACCACGAACCAAAAAGAAAAATGACCTCTTCTCTCTGTAGCAAGGTCAAGAAGAGATGATAGAGAGATAGGTGCAAGCTCCTTATATAGAGAGTAGTCCAGACACTATTCTATGATACTAATTTGGACTTGATTTACTAAATCTTTCCCTTTCCCCTGAGTTTCAGGCAAGCAGCTGGATCCCTGATATTTCCTTGCTTTGGGGATTTTTGCAGGGCAGAAAGCAGCAGCTATTTGAAGACAATTGTACCTCCTGTCTTTTGTAAAAGCCTAAACTCAATGAGGAGATTTAGCTGAGGAGTGCATTTGAGGTATTTAGAGAGAAGAGGGAGAGATTTCACCTAGAATTAAAAAAAATACTGGAGGTCAGAGGAGGAAGAGACAATCTAGGGCAGATGGGCTCTGGATCAGCACTCCCAAACTTACCAAATAATCCTATGTCCTAATCGGACCAGAAAAGCCCATGTGCCTGGGATAATGGATGTCTCAAAGAGCCAGAGTGGACAGACCAAGTGATGGCCAGAAGGATCTCCTTGAGGATGAGCTGCTGTGTAAGACCCTAAGGTCTTTGCACAACCCTCAGGAGACTTAATAACTTACATTTCCTTCCAGGATAGATAGATGGGTGCTTAGATGTAGATTTAATTTAAGTGCAGAGAATAAGAGAATAGACATTTCTACACTCTTGTATTTGTCAAATAAAATTTCAAGTTGCATCAAATACATGCTTCTATTTATAAAATAGTCATTTACTAAGCTGGTTTTCCAATTTTATAACTGTGTGTAATACCCTGTATAATATTATGTCACCACCTGCATCACGTGGGCATTTGATGCCATCTTTAGCAAAAAGATATAGGAGCCACTTTTATCACTTCCTTAAGAAGAGAGCTTTAGAGAGAAATGACAAGTTTCAATGCACTGTTGTTCAGAAATAACCCCTAGCTGTTATCTTTAGCTTGCTCCAAATACCAATTTTTTTTTTAAGTTGAAGAATGTGTCACTCCAGTAGAGACAGAAAATGTGACCCTAGTATAACTTCTACAGTCTTAAAAAGGCTTAGGGTAGGGGATAGGTGGGTGGCAATAGATGAAGAAAGGGGATGGTGTCAGCACAAACAACCAATATTATGATTCCCAAGACAAATTCAAAGAAAAGAAAGAGCGTATTTTTTCTTCAAAGTATTTAACAATTTTAGAAATATCAATTGTTCCTCAGCTCCCTCTAAACAAAACAAAGCAAGCTCCACATCTAATTCTTAGGGGAGGGGCAGTGGAGAAAATGAATAATCGATGAATTGCCAGAATTGAGGTGAGTGAAGAGAAAAGTTATCTTCCTGCTAAATGCAGAGCTGGGGAGGGGTTGGACAGGGAAACTAGAACAGGGTAGAGAGAAGACGAAAGGGGCAGGTGAGTACATCTATTGAATGAGAGAGGCCAGTTTCTCCACATGTCGAGGAAAGATGACTACACCCTGGCAGAGGAAGACTTTAAGGCCAATCCAGATCATAAAGTATCAACAAAGTTTCAAATAACTCTGCATGCTTGTGGTGTCACGCGTGCGATCTCTTTTTTCAGTGCTAAATTATATCTTTGTCTACAGGTGTGAGAAGATCAGAGGCGTGAGATAATGATCCCAGTGTACTGCAAGTAAACGAAACAGCTCTTTCTGGCAGCTTTTGAGCATCTTGCGCTTAGACCTGACATGACAGCCTGTCCTGGCATACCTGGGATGATTTAGAATAGTGCCTCTGAAACTTTCATGTGCATATGAACCACCTGGGAACCTGATTAAAAATGCAGATTATGGTTCAGTCTGAGGTGTCTGAGGTGGAGCCTGAGTTTCTGTATTTCCACCCATTCCCAGTTGATGTCAACACTGCTGGTCCTTAGAACACACTTTGAGGAGGAAGGGCCTGGAATGTACAGTCACAAACACACATAGATATTCAAAGATGTGCAACATGCACACACACATATGAACTTGGACACACATTCAGGTGCAAAGACAGACATTCACTCATTCATTTAGACAATACATTTTTTGTATTGATGTTTTAATAGTTTATAACATTGTGAAATTTTGGGTTGTACATTTTTGTTTGTCCGTCACCATATATATGTCTCCCTTCACTCCTTGTGCCCACCCCTCTACCCCCATTGCCCCTGGTAACCACAATACAGTTTTCTCTGTCCATGTGTTGGTTTATATTCCACATATGAGTGAGATCATACAGTGTTTGTCTTTCTCTTTCTGGCTTATTTCACTTAACATAATACCCTCCAGGTCCATCCATGTTGTTGCAAATGAGACGATTTTGTCTTTTTTTATGGCTTAGTAGTATTCCATTGTTTATATATACCACATCTTCTTGATCCAATCATCAGTCGAGGGACACTTAGGTTGCTTCCACTTCTTGGCTATAGTGAATAATGCTGCAATGAACATAGGGGTGCATACGCTTCTTTGGATTGTTGATTTCAGGTTCGTTGGATAGATTCCCAGTAGTAGGATAGCTGGATCATAGGGTATTTCTATTTTTAATTCTTTGAGGAATCTCCATACCATTTTCCATTGAGGCTGTACCAATTTGCATTCCCACCAGCTGTGTATGAGGGTTCCCATTTCTCCACATCCTCTCCAACTTTTGTTGTTTTTTGTCTTGGTGATCATAGCCATTCTAACGGGCATGAGATGATATCTTAGTCTTGTTTTGATTTGCATTTCCCTGATGATTAGTGATGTTGAACATCTTTTCATGTGCCTATTGGCCATCTGTATATCTTCTTTGGACAAGTGTCTGTTCATTTCCTCTGCCCATTTTTTGATCGGGTTGTTTGTTTTTTTGTTGTTCAGTTGTGTGAGTTCTTTATATAATATGGAGATCAACCCCTTGTCAGATATATGTTTTGCAAATATTCTCTCCCAGCTGGCAGGTTGTCTGTTCATCTTGATTCTGGTTTTGTTTGTCTTGTAGAAGCTCTTTAATCTAATAAAGTCCTACTTGCTTATTTTTTCTTTAGTTTCCCTAGTCTGGGTAGGCATGTCATCCAAAAAGATTCTTTTATGATCAATGTCAAATAGTGTGTTGCCTATATTTTCGTCTATGAGTTTTATAGTTTCAGGTCTAACCTTCAGGTCTTTGATCCATTTTGAGTTAGTTTTTGTGAATTGTGATAGCAGATGGTCCACTTTCATTCTTTTGCATGTGGCTGTCCAGTTTTCCCAACACCATTTATTGAAGAGACTTTCCTTTCTCCATTGTATGTTCTTAGCTCTTTTGTCAAAAATTAGCTGTCTGTATATGTGTGGTTTTATTTTTGGGCTTTCAATTCTGTTCCATTGATCTGTGTGTCTGTTTTTGTACCAGTACCATGCTGTTTTGATTACTATTGCTCTGTAGTATGTTTTGAAGTCAGGGATTGTGATGCCTCCAGCTTTGTTCTTTTTTCTAAGGATTGCTTTAGCTATTCGGGGTATTTTGTTGCCCCATATGAATTTTGGTATTCTTTTTTCTATTTCTGTGAAGAACATCATTGGGATTCTGATTGGGATTGCATTGAATCTGTAGATTGCTTTAGGTAATATAGACATTTTAACTATGTTTATTCTTCCAATCCATGTGCATGGGATGTCTTTCCATTTCTTTATGTCATCATCGATTTCTTTCAATAATGTCTTGTAGTTTTCATTGTATAGGTCTTTCACCTCCTTGGTAAGATTTCTTCCTAGATATTTTATTCTTTTTGATGCAGTTGTAAATGGTATTATCTTTTTGAGCTCTCTTTCTGTTAGTTCATTATTAGCATACAGAAATGCAACTGATTTTTGTAGCTTGATTTTGTACCCTGCGATTTTGCTGTAGTTGTTGATTATTTCTAATACTTTTCCAATGGATTCTTTAGGGTTTTTTATATATAAAATCATGTCATCTGCAAATAGTGAGAGTTTCACTTCTTTGTTGCCTATTTGGATTCCTTTTATTCCTTTTTCTTGCCTAATTGCTCTGGCCAAAACCTCCAGTACTATGTTGAATAAGAGTGGTGAGAGTGGGCAGCCCTGCCTCATTCCTGTTCTCAGAGGAATGACTTTCAGTCTTACCCTGTTGACTATGATATTGGCTGTGGGTTTGTTATAAATAGGCTTTATTATATTGAGGTACATTCCTTCTATATCCATTTTGTTGAGAGTTTTTATCATAAATGGATGTTGTATCTTGTCAAATGCCTTCTCTGCATCTATTGAGATGACCATGTGGTTTTTATTCTTTGTTTAGTTGACATGGTATATCATGTTGATTAATTTGTGGATGTTGAACCATCCCTGCATCCCTGGTATAAATCCCACTTGATCATGGTGTATGATCTTTTTAATGTATTGCTGTTTTTGGTTTGCCAATATTTTGTTGAGGATTTTTACATCTATGTTCATCAGCGATATTGGCCTGTAATTTTCCTTCTTTGTATTGTCTTTGTCTGGCTTTGGTCAGGGTGATGTTGGCCTTGTAGAATGAGTTAGGAAGTGTTCCATCTTCCTCTATTTTTTGGAATAGTTTGAGAAGGATGGTTATTAAGTCTTCTTTGAATGTTTGGTAAAATCTACCAGAGAAGCCATCTGATCCTGGAGTTTTATTTTTGGGGAGATTTTTGATTACTATTTCAATCTCTTTACTTGTGATTGGTCTATTCAGATTCTCCATTTCTTCTTGGTTCAGTTTTGGGAGGTTGTATGAGTCTAAGAATTTATCCATTTCTTCTAGATTGTCCAAGTTGTTGGCATATAATTTCTCATAATATTCTCTTATAATCCTTTGTAGTTTCGTGGTATCTGTTGTAATTTCTCCTCTTTCATTTCTAATTTTATTTACTTGAGCCTTTTCTCTTTTTTTCTTAGTAAGTCTGGCTAAGGGTTTGTCAATTTTGTGTATCTTCTCAAAGAAACAACTCTTTGTTTCATTAATCCTTTCTACCGTTTTTTTGGTCTCAATTTCATTTATTTCTGCTCTGATTTTTATTATTTCTCCCCTTCTGCTGAATTTGGGCTTTGTTTGTTCTTCTTTTTCTAGTTCTGTTAGGTGTAATTTAGGGTTACTTATTTGGGCTTTTTCTTGTTTGTTAGGGTGGGCTTGGATTGCTATGAGTTTCCCTCTCAGGACCGCTTTTGCTGCGTCCCATATCATTTGGTATGGCATATTTTCATTTTCATTTGTTTCCAGATTTTTTTTATTTCTCCTTTAATTTCATAATGATCCACTGGTTGTTCAGTAGCATGTTGTTTAATCACCACATTTTTGTCACTTTCCCAGTTTTTTTTCGTGGTTGATTTCCAGTTTCATAGCATTATGGTCTGAAAAGATGCTTGTTATGATTTCAATCTTCTTAAATTTATCGAGGCTTGCTTTGTTTCCCAACATATGGTCTATCCTTGAGAATGTTCCATGAGTGCTTGAGAAGAATGTGTAGTCAGCTGTTTTTGGATGGAGTGCTCTGTATATGTCTACTAGGTCCATCTCATCCAGTTTTTCATTTAAGTCCACTGTTTCTTTATTGACTTTTTGTCTGGATGATCTATCCATTGATGTAAGTGGGGTATTAAGATCCCCTACTATTATTGTGTTGTTGTTAATGTCTCCTTTTAGGTTTGTTAATAGTTGCTTTATGAACTTTGATGCTCCTATGTTGGGTGCATATATATTTATAATTGATATGTCTTCTTGGTGGAGTGTCACTTTTATCATTATATATTTCCCTTCTCTGTCTCTCTTAACCTGTTTTATCTTGAAGTCTACTTTGTCTGATATGAGTATGGCAACACCTGCTTTCTTTTGTTTACCATTAGCTTGGAGTATTGTCTTCCATCCTTTCACTCTGAACCTGTGCTTGTCTTTAGAGCTGAGATGTGTTTCCTGGAGGCAGCATATTGAGCATATTGTTGGGTCGTGCTTTTTAATCCCTCCTGCCACTCTGTATCTTTTGATTGGAGAGTTCAATCCATTTACATTTAGGGTAATTATTGATATATCAGGGTTTAATGTTGCTGTTTTGTCATTCATTTTCCAGTTCTTTTGCATTTCCTTTGTTTCTTGTCCTGTTTGTTTCAGACTGCCAATTCAGTTTGGTTGTTGTCTTATGACTCTTCTTGTTTTCTCTTTGTTTATCATATGTGATTTTGTTTTGATTATTTGTTTAGTGGTTACCTTGAGGTTTGTATAAAAAATCTTGCATATGAGATATTCCGTTATCTGATGGCCACTTATTTCCTTATACTAAGTCATTTCAATCTCTTTCCTCTTCCCCTTCTAAGTCATTCTTGTTATACATTATTCTCTCTTGTGTTGTGGGTGTGTGTTTACAGTGATGAGGTTATATTTATTTTTGGTGAATTCCTTCCTTTGATCTTTGATTTTGATATTTATGTGGTTGCTAACCTATTCCGGTAAAGATCTACTATTTTTCTGATTTTGCCTACCTATTTTTCTCCTTGCTCCCAGCTTCGTATTCTCTTTCTCTTCTTTTTTTCAGGCCTGAGGGCCTTCTGGAGTATTTCTTGTAGTGGGTATCTTGTGGCCATGAACACCCTTAGCTTTTGTTTATCTGGAAAAGTTACTATTTCTCCATCATATTTGAAGGATATTTTTGCTGGATAGAGTATTATTGGCAAAAAATTTTTGTCTTTTAGTATTTTGAATATATTGTTCCAGTCTCTCCTAGCCTGTAAATTTTCTGTTGAGAAATCCGCTGAGAGCCCGATGGGAGTTCCTCTGTATGTTATTTTTTGTTTTTTTCTAGCTGCCTTTAATATTGTTTCTGTCATTGACTTTAGCCAACCTTACCACTACATGTCGTGGAATGGGCCTTTGCCTGTTGATGTATTTAGGCGACCTATTGGCTTCACTTACTGGTATTTCCTGCTCCTTCCCCAGATTGGGGGAGTTCTCAGCTATTATTTTCTTGAATAGGCTCTCTGTTCCTCTTTCCCTCTCTTCTCCCTCAGGAATACTTATAATTCCTATGTTACATTTCCTAATAGAGTCAGATATTTCTCAGAGACTTTCTTCATTTCTTTTTAGTCTTAGTTCTCTCTCCTCTTCCATCTGGAGCATATCTGTATTCCTATCCTCTATAATGCTAATTCTTTCCTCCATATTGTCAGCTCTGTTCTTTAAGGATTCCAGATTCTCCTTTATCTCCTCCATTGTGTTCTTCATCTCCATCAGTACTGATTGGTTTTTCTTTATGATTTCAATTTCTTGTGAAGAAACTCCTAATCGCATTGCATTGTTTGTCTATGTTATCTCATATTTCGTTGAGTTTTTGTTATGATAGCTATTTTGAAATCTCTTTTGTTTAGGTTATGGATTTCTGTGTCTTCAGGGTTGATTTCTTGGTGTTTGTCATTTTCTTTCTGGTCTGGTGATTTCATGTACCTTTGCATTGTGGTTCCTGTATTTGCTTTGTTTTTCCTCATCCTGGAAATATCTGCTTGCAATTTCCACCCTCCACCACCATGTGGGTGTTAAGGGCTGTGTAATCTGAGCCCCCTGCACTCTGCCCCAGCTGCTCGCTGCAATCGGCTGCCCACTTGGTCTGGTCTGGTTGGCTGAGCTGCAGTGTCTGGCATGCGGTGTGGGGGGGCTCTCTCTTTTGCCTGCTGGGTCCCTGGCTTGGGGGGCTTCTCGCTTGCCCCTCGTTATCCGCTCTCCTGGGGTGCTCAGATGTTGATGGTACCCCTGTAACAGTTCTGAGTCCTCTGTGTGGGAGTTTCCCACAGGCTGAGAGAGCCTGAAGACCTACGGTTTCCCCACAGAGGGCTGCCCCTCTCCCCTCTCTGGGAGCCATGCAGATTGGGATCGCTGATCTGATGGGGAGGCAGAGGAGTTCTTCTTACCTCTCCCCACTTCCTCCGGGGGCCCCAGCACGTTCCACTCTCAGATGTGCAGCAGTGTGGATCTTTCTGATCTTCCTTTTCGCTGTCTAGGAGTCCATTGTTGGTCTGTGACTGTTCCTTTTGTTGTATCTTATCGGGGGAAGAGTTTACGGGAAAGCTCACTCCACCCTGACGCTGATGTCACTGGATAATACATTTAAAAAAATTTTTTTTAATTTTTGGTGAGAAAGATTGGCCTTGAGCTAACATCCATGCCAATCTTTCTCTATTTTATATATGGGACACTGCCATAGCATGGCTTGATGAATGGTGTGTAGGTCCGCATCTGGGATGCAAACCTCAGGCTGCCGAAGCAGAGAGCATGAACCCAACCACTACGCCACAGGGCTGGCCCCTAGACAATACATTTTGACTACACTTTTTTAGGGCAGGCACTGTATGAATATAGACATACACATGGAGAACACATTTGAGGACTGATATTTGCAAGTGGACCTTAAAAATGACCAAATATTTCTTAGCTTTCCCAAGGTGTGCCATCATTCTCCAGCACCAATCTCTTTGAATGGCCTTGTTTTCCTTACTCTTAATTACTAGCTGACTTTAGAAAGGGCAGCTGCCTACATGCAGAAGATGATCCCAGTATCCTAAGTTATTTCTCTTCACTGTCTGAAATTCTTAAAATGGCCGTATGGCGCAGAGGTGAGAACAAGGGTTTGAAATGAGAAGGCCTCAGCTCAAATCTCTGTCACTTACAACTTTAACTTCCTTGAGCACCAGTTTCTGCATTTGCAATATGATGGCGATGATCAAGTCTACCTCATGCAGACAAGTATTCACCTAATTCAACAAATATCTATGGTAGGTCAATTGCCCTCAAGGGACTTGGAAATGAAGTTGGTTCAATATCTTGACTTAAGGAACTCATAGTCTAGTACAGAAAAAAGACAAAGTATATGTATGTAAAGGAAACAGCACAGGGAGGAAGTGGTTAACTTTACTGATCATGTCCAAGAATCACTAACTTCTTACCTTCCTACTACTATGACACAAGATCCATTCAGTAGATTCAGTTTTGCCATTTTAATTGAATAATGAAGACTAAGGGTTATATAAAATTAAGGATTCATCCAGGGACACACAGCAAATCCATCCCAGAGCCAGAATTTGTCCAACCCTCAAGCTCTCACCACTCTTACTTAAATACCACACTCACCAGGAGCCATTTCACCACTGACAGCAGCACTGGGCTTAATCCCAGATTCCAGGACAAAGAATTGCATCACTTCTCAGGCTGGTTGGTCTCCTGGGGAAATGTATCTATTTTTCTAAAAGTCTTTCCAGTTCCAGAAAATTAGCTGGAGTAGGTTTTATTGTTATCTTAAAGCTAGAGCAAGGTCATTGCTCCGAGTAAACTCAGTTTTAGCCTGAGAATCCTTCTGCATCACACATCTGTATTCTCAGATTCTTCCGGCCACTTTTGCTGCTCTGTCTTCACCTGGGTTACCACTGTATCTGCCAAAAAAAATGAAGCCATGAATCCCCAAGTAGAGGAAACAGCTTCTTGGCTGTAGGGGCACTGAAGCAGCAACACGATCTCTCTAAAATCTTACCACTCTGCACCCTGTATTCATGCCCATAAGCTTCAAGTTTGGAATCCATTGGAAATGTCAATTTCACTGAAAACAAAAACACTTTTGTAAAATTGTGCTAAAAACAGGCATTCAAGAATTGAGGAAGAAATTGTGAGCGCTGTAGAAATAGTTCTTTATTCACATCTGGAAAACATTTGGTAGGGGCACAAGGAGGGACAGATGAACTATAGGTATGTGGTATAAGAATTTAAGTTTTTTCCTCCTTTTCTTGAACCACTTCTCTCTACAACCTCTTCAGCTCTTCAATAGTCTTCCTAGACAAGCTACTTTGGAAACCTGCCCTTGCAAAGTTCTCCCTGTCCCAATTTAATTCTCTTTTCCTTCTTTGTAGCTGATTTTGAGCCACACAGTCCCAGATGGTCAGTCTGGGAACAGACACAAGCTTTTTCAAAGAGACAATATTGATTCCCTCTAGACCCACAATGACCTCTTTCTTCTATCTCTTCTTACTCCAGTTCACAAGGCTTTTAATCCCCACTGAACACAGTGCTTCAATATGGGTCAGAGAATGGGCTACAACTCAAAATCAACTGTTCCAATCCAGGAAGCTTCGACTGGCACAAGCAGCCTTCCATTAAGCAGAATCTGGTGCCATTGTTTTTTACAAGGCTCTCACCAGCTGGCCTTGCTATGCTTGGCTAAGAATTAGACAAGGGAGGGAGGATCTGGCTTGAATAGGAAGGGAGACAAGAGCTGGCTTTAAAAGGTGACATCCTAAGGACAAGGGACGGGGAATAGGCGATGTCCCCCACAGGGGTGGTTCTGCTTTTGCAGAAGAACCAAGAAGGCAGGAGAGAAACAAGTTTACACACGCTTATCTGGCTCTGAAACAAAAACAAGATCAGAACACTGAATCCACTCATTCCAATTCACACACGCCCCTTTGACTCCAGATCTAAAGAGAACCTCCTATGAGGAAATAAAACAAAATTTTATTTAAAACTTCAATTTTCACAATAGTCACATGCAGTACGAAGATGCTCAGAGCCATTAGATTTTCTTTTGGGAAGCCAACTGTCTTAGTCATCTTTTCAGTTTTTGAAGTCATTTATCCAGCAGCAGAGAAATGTGAGATGTCCTACTTATGAATTCTGCAGCTAGCTAACAGACCAGCGTTTTAAAAATGTAAATACTGCTAGATAAAAGAATTTTAATAGAATACATTTTAATCATGCATATTAATCATAATAAATATTATGTATTGATATTATTTTGTTTAAGCAGATTTTATCAAACTTAATAACCTTATAAGGATTCGATATTATAAATGGTTGAGATCCCTAGTTCTAGAATCAATAGAACTCTACCACTCACCATAGCATAACATATCACCTAAAATATTGAAAATGCTTACAATTTTAGCTATTTTAATTAACATTATACAATACTCAATACCAAGTGCCTAGAAAGTCTCCTACTTTCTCTAAGCCTCTTTTTTTTCATTTGTAAAATGGAGGGTGATAACATCACCTACAATGAGAGTCAAAACCTCTCAATATTTAGCATAATGCGGGCATATCATGAGCACTTAATATAAAGATATGAATGAATTATTATTGTTATTACTGATTTTTGATGATTTGGGAGTCATCATAAAGAACATCAATTATTGCATCTACCCCAGTTGTACGTTTTTTTTAAAGTGGATGTTAATGCTGTGAGGTCCTTACAGGCTGTGCTTTATGCCCAGTGATCTGTCATCGTTCCTGATCCTCTCTCTTTCTTAGCTTTTGCGTCTTAGCATGTTACCTTTTAAGAGTCCTTCCCTTTGTTGCTTTTAATCTGATCTCCCTTAAACTAAGAAGAACACTCCCTCTCCCTCTAAGGAAACGAGATAATCTTGTGTGTTAAATCAGTAGGTTTAAATTTCCGTCCAGCTCTAAGTAAGCAGACCCAGGCTTTAAGACTTTCCTGTAGAAAGAAGTACATGGGCTTTATGACAGTTATTTCTTTCCACCTGCACAGAGGTCTCTTGAAGTGAGGACATTTCCACTGAAGGAGGGGAGAACAGTACTGTGCAAAGAGGGAACAGACAGTGCAAAATCATGGCTATAGGCAAGGGTGTGTTGAAGGAGCGTTAGATGTTTGCTGTGACTGAAGCAGAGGTGACTGTGAAGAAAGGCTGTACAATGATGAGATTGGAGAGCCAGGGCTCAGCTTACAGAGTATTGTATAATGTCAATTAAAAAATAGCTAAAATTGAAAGCATTTTCAATATTTTAGGTGCTATGTTAAGCACTGTACATGTATTATCTCACTTGATCTTTACCACAATCCTGTTAAATCTGTACTATAATTATACTCATTCTATAGATAACAAAACTGAGGCTTGGGAGGACTAAATAAATTGCCCACGGTCTATCCAGGACTATTTGACTTCAAATTCTATGCTTGTAACTACCATGCTACACTCTACCCTAGAATTAGTGTCTATGATGATGATTTTGGCTTCTTCGTGGGGGAAGCCAGTGGAGGTTTTAAGTGGAAAAGTGGTATGATGAGATTTATTTTTAGGAAAATAACTGAATGATGGATTATAGAGGAGAGAGGCTACAGACAAGGAGAACAGTCTGGACATTCAAAACAGACCTGAGCAAGACTTAAGCTAAGGCTTTGGCAGCAAGGAAGAGGTGAGAACAAACTCTAGAAACATACCCAAGGTAGAAGTAATAGGACTTGGGAACTGGCTGGATAAGGGAAAAGGAGAAGTAGAGTAAGTCACCCAGGTTTTTAGATTGATGAATGAGTGGATGGTATGGCTACTATCTATGTTGGGGCAGCATTTCTTATTCTGTCTTCCAGGGAACAGAAATATTAAGGTTATCATTCAAAAGGAACTCATCAAACATGGTTGGGTTAAACAGGATTGTTTAATGCAGGACTTTTCAACATGTTTAAACACTACTGTGCATTGAGAATCATCGAGAGAACAACTGCTTATGCATTAGGGGATCAGGGGCCTTGGCAATATGGGTCTGGTGCTCAAGAGGGCTGGCCTGGAAGTAGAGCTTTGAGGATTATTTTCTTCGGTAGATCTTTGATGACAGCATTTCTGTATTTGTCACAGCACCTCCTCACTGGGTAAGTGTCGCTAAATAAAGATAGTCATGTGCCTCATGATGATGTTTCAGTCAATGAAGGACTGTATATACGACGGTGGCCCCATAAGATTAGTACCATATAGCCTAGGTCTGTAGCAGGGTGTACCATCTAGGTTTGTGTAAACATACTCTATGATGTTTGCACAAGGACGAAATTGCCTAGTGATGCCTTTCTCAGAATGTATTCCCATCTTTAAGCAACACACGACAGTATTTAAAAAATTCTAAAAGCAGTGGCTATACATCATGAGTTGGAAATGAAATGTAGGTGAATTCTAAAATATATCTACCCCTGGGTGGAACCAAATAACTTTATATATGAATTGTGTACCATCCAATTCAAATTGTCAAGCTTTTGGAATTGTCGGGATAAAATGTTTATCAACTGGATAAAAACCAGAGACAAGATTTGGTTAATTGTTTCGTATGCCTCTGGAAGAATCAGAGGAGCCCAGCACTTCACTGGAGCAGGCTTGAGGGTTCAGAGTAAATTCAACTCAGTTAACTGGAGACTTATTTACCCCATGGGAAAAACCACCCATGCCGTTGTTTGTAGAATCACATCAGCTCTTCCTACATTGGCAGAAATATGCTCCCAGCTGCCCAAGACTGTGGTTTCTCTGGTCATACAGTAAAAGGACTTGTGACCTTAAATAACCCACAAAGGTTGGAACGACTGATCTGGGAATTCCTTCCTGGCAACCACAGTGCAATCTGTTGACCTATCATTTTGCATCAGTGTGGGCCAGGTTAACTCTTGCTATCAAAGACCTACGCCAACATCTAGTCCCACCAAGCTTCACTAAGTCAGTGACAGCCCCCAAACCAGTATGGCCCTTATGATTTTTCTTTTTTTCTTATTCTAATGGAACTCTTAACATGTGCCAGGCAGTGTTATAAATGCCTTATAGATATTAACCTACAAACCCATAAGGTAGCATCATAATTATCCCTGTTTAATAAATGAAGAAAATGAGGCACAGAAAGGTGAAAGCAGTTGCCCAAGATCACACAGGCTCACACAGTAGAGAGGCAAAGATTCTGGTTCATATCTTTTTATCCACAGGGTATCCAGAGATGAATCATATTACTTCCAGCAGAGCTTCCCAAACCTCGGTCATTCACATACCACATACCACTGATTATTGACATATCCACATACTACCTTTAATATCATTTAATGTATTTAAAAAATCAATACACTTTTAAAACTTTAGCTTTCCCCCAAGATATAGAATATATATAAACTCACACAATTCATGTGTTAATTTTTTTTCTAATGCACATGAAAATAAATTCATAACTCTCTTAAAATTTTGTCCTTGTTCTTCCTAAAGTTGGTTCTTTAACCATCCTTGGGCATTCACTTTTCCTCTGAACAGCTTACATCGTAAACTAGAAAGTTATTCAGTCCAAGTATTAAATATGTACAATCATTCAACACAGTTAACAATTATAGAGTGCCCGCTACTGTAAGGCTACTTCAAAGCAGAGTGCCATGTTAATTCCTCTTTCCGTCTCACCTCCTCCATGAAGCCCAGCCTGATAACCAGAGCCCATAGATTTCTTCCCACCCTGAGCCAAGCGCATGCACTAGGTACTGAGCATTTTATGGCAGGTTGTCCTACTCTCTAATTATGTGTCTCTCCTCAACAAGATGTTAAGACCTTCCAGAATATTATCGTTATATCCCCCTATAACCACTAATAAAAGAGCCTTGAACATTGTGCTTAATGCTAGATAAAGCACAATCATTAATGCTCATGGTGAAAGTGATCAGATCTAAACACAGGAAGAGAAGAAGAAAGACACAGTAATCGAGCCGCCTCTATATGCCAGACACCCTTCCGTCATTATCTTGCTCATTTGTAATTAATCTCCACAGCAGCTCTGCGTGGTAGGAAACTGAGGTGAAGAGAGGCCAAGCAGATTGCCAAAGTTCACGCAGCTGGCAGGTGGCAGAGCTGGGAGAAAAACCCAGATCCGGCTAATTCCAAGCCCTCTGCACTCTGCTTCTAGTAGAAAACGACACTTCGGGGGAGTGAAGGCAACCTTATCCATCAGGGAAAGACACTGCAATTTCTCATTATCTAAAACATGAGTCCTCTGCAGCCAAGTGCTAAATTAATAGGCAATCACAAACTGTGACCATTGGCAAAAGACTATGGAAAGAAAGCCTTAGTGTGGATGACCAGGGTAATTAACCCTCAACACAATGAATTCTGTGGGCAAGAGTTTTGACCAGGATCTCATTCTCCACTCTGAGTCATACAAATTCCCGGATAGAGCATGGCCAATTGGTTTTTGTCCGAATGAGTTGGGCACCTGTGGGTCCAGCAGCTGCAAGGTTTTTCATCTTGGCTCATTCACAGTGGATTAACGAGTCATGCCGGGGAGGAAGAGATGACCAGGCCCTTGACTCTGTTCAAAGCCTCACTTAACATTCTGGGATTGAAAGCCAGGTGGGAGTTGGCAAGCTATAAGGGAATGCCCAAGGCGGGGAGCAGAGCGGCTTCTCGGGGGCCTCTGAGGACCTCAGCTTGTGTGAAGACAGGGCCCTGGCTACCATCTGCTGATCGCAGACAGTGTGGCTCCATGCACTGAGGTTCAACAGCTTTCCACAGCACCCTGAACCGCTTCCTTTAGTCTGCCCTGGAGCCAGCCTATGCTGGTTCACTCTGTGGACAGAGACATGCTTAATATAGATGTCTCTTCAAACATGCAGAGAGAGGGGGGTTGGACTTGAGGGGTCTGTTTCCCAGAGAATGCAGATTTCCTCCATTAAAAATAACTAGAATAACACCCTTTGCCTTAAAAGGTCAATGAGATTGAATTTCAGTAGGAGGAAATGTCATTATTTTTAAATTTGGGGAATGGTGAGGGGATTTAACCCCTGTGTGAGCTAATATCTAATTGCTTTGGGTTTTTTCCTCCATATAAGGATAACTGTTCCCTTCACGCAATATTATGGGAGTGAAGATTGAAGACTGGCACATGAACTTGCAAGAAATATCGGCTCCCTTCTTTTCTTTCTTCTTCCATGAATATCTTTTATACTTAAAAATAATAATCTTGGTACGTGAATTGTATCTCAATTAAAAAATTATAATCCTAATCAATTCAACATTAAACTTTTCCCTCATGACCTCTACCTTAGAAATATATTCCTCCGTCAGTCTCTTTTTTTTTACACACATGCCCCAGAGGAAGAAGGAGGGGGAAGTTTGTGCATGGGTGCATCAGAATGCCCTGGTCCTCTAGAAGGAAAACACATAAAAAGAGCTGAATTTATTCCCCAGAATACACTTGTCCCGTGAACCACAGGATCCAGGCTGTGAGGAGGCCACGTGATAATGCCTGAGGACCAGGATCTTTTCCATCAGGACACTAGGTATTTTGAGTAAACACCCTCCCAGTAGAAGGAGTGCTTACTGATGATACTAGCTAATGTTCAGTCAAGTGCCAGACAGTCTCTGAAGCATTTAACACATTTGAACTCTTTGTTCTTTATCAAATTATTATCGTGCTCTACTCTTCATTTCACAGATGAAGAATCTGAAGCACAGAGTGTTGACCTAACTAGTCTAGGATCATCCAGTTGATAAGTGGCCGTGCCCATATGCAAACGTAGGCAGAGTAGCCACAGCATCCAGCCCTCACTCACTCCCTGTTTCCCAATGCTCAAGACATGGGGTACCATATGCTTACTCAAGGCAGCCTGGCTTTTGCCTCTCCCCACCTCAGAGATGAACAGGTACATGCTCACTGCCGAGCTCACCTCTCTGAGTCCACTCTCCAGAGGAAGTTGGACTTGGTTCCTTGGGTGAGGGAAAGAGAGGTGGAAGAGAACATCACCCTCCAGGTTTTTAAGAAGATGGGTGCCTAAAGACAGGTATTTCAGACACACGAAGCTAATGGAGTGGAATTAGCAAAGACACTTGGAACTGATGTTGTGCATGAGCTGCAGGAGCATGGAGTGTTGGGAAGAGGGGGATGGGGAATAAATATGAGGCTGGGAAGAAAAGCAGGCTCCAGATCTCAGAGAGCTTTGTTTGCACCAAGGAGTTTGATTTTATCCTTTAGGTCAGTGCTTTACCAATTTTTCCACTTTAAAGTCTTTGGAGAATGAGTCCGTGTCTCCGTAAGTCCTAGGTAGGAACCAGCAAGGCCAAGCATGAAATTCCTCTGGAATCCCATGTTTCATCTTTAACAGCCAGGAAAATTATGTGTTCTACCCCATGATATAATCATGTTTGTTAATATAAGAATAATGTTTTACATATATCACCAATGGCATTACAGAAGATCCATCATGTTCATCCTATGCCCTCACATACTCCATGATGCTCCTTACCTCAAGAAATATTCCTTCCCTGGTTTCAGAATCTCAGGTCTAGACAAGAGGAGCCATTGAAAGGTATTAAACTAGGCAGCAACATCACTGGACTTGAATTTTAGAAAGCACTCTGTGGTAACAGCATGGGGAATGGGGTGGAGAGAAACAATGACAGGGAGAGGGAGATAACTGGTTCGGAAACTATGCAAATATTACAGACAAAAGGTGGTATAAAAAGCCAGAAAGAAAACAGCGTTCTGAGCCCTGCGGCTGGGTGTGTTTCTCGAGAATTAGAACGAAAAAGAGGCATTTTCCTCGAGATTGGAAGAAATGTCTAGAATTTAGTCTAGAAGAGTATCTTTACTATTTCTTCTTAATAATTTTTGTAATCTAATCTTGGTGCTGGATTCTCAACCGTCAGACTAGGCATGAGTTTAGGGCACCAGCAAAGCAGGGGCCCAGAGAGAAGGAAAGAGAGAAATTAGAAAGAAGACACTACGATGCCATCACACATTTAAACTTTACATCATTTTGAAATGAGTTTATTTAACAATTTGATACTGTTTTCATTTTTACGTGCATATGGGAGTGGGGTTACTATAATCATTTAGGGCATGATGCCCCTTAAGCTCTTAACCTTGTCCTTAGAGGGAAGAAGCTTAGTTCCTCCACCCGAAGACAGAAGAGTTTCCCCAGTCACCAATGCACTATTACAAATGGGGAAAAGCACAGAGAGAGAATTGACTGAGTGGCTAGAAATGGTTCCATGGCTGAAAAAACTGGCATACAACAGCAGCTGGGAGCCCGGCAGACAAACTTCCAGGCTTCACAATTTCACACAGGTTCAGTTCTGTTTAGATCCCACATGATGACATGGTTGGATTCAAGCAACACATTTTATCTGCCAATGGAAACACTATTTAAATAAACAGTTAATTTGCCACTGTCCCTCACTGCAAGGGTGACGCTCTTATTTTCCTTCCCAACTTAAACCAGATTTGAATCCTAATTTTATCAAAGAAGATGCATTGTTAATTTTCTCTCTTTCCAACAGGCCTTCCTTGTTGCTAGCTCTTAGTTCATATCTGGCATCCTCATTTTGGGGGCAAAAAAGCCAATAACATTGGGGACAAGCCATAACAATAAAAAAAATTATAGTAATAATAATGTCTCTCATTTATTTAGCACTTACTCTGAGCCTGAGTCTGTGCTAAGTGACTTACATTCATTGTCTCAATTGATCTCCACAGCAAATCAACAAGATCTGTAATCATCATTATCTCCATTCTAAAGATGAGGAGACTGAGGCTTAGAGATGGCAGAGCTGAGAACCAAAACCTGGCTGATGAATTCTGAGTCTGTCTGTCTTCACCTGTGAGCTGTATTGACTGCTCTTCTGCCAAGAAGCTTAGGTCTTCCATTCAGGGGGTAACTCAGTCAGAATTGGTCCACACATACCCCTTTTTGAGCTCAACTCCTTCCTGTTGGTAGTACTTCCTGAAGTCTTTCAGTGATTCACTTCCAGGTCACCTCTACCCTCTTTGAGCCTTGTGAGACATTTAAATGTCAAGGCCACATTTGTTCTTTCTAGCTAAAGCACTTCTTTTCCTGAGGACACGGTATTTTCATTAGGATTAAAATGGCCCTCAGCAATAAATATTAAAACCCTGCCCAGTGAAAAGAACAGCTTCCTCAGAAGCTTATGAGGATTAGAATTTTTAAGCAGGTCCTGCTACATATGACCACCCCTCTTCTTCGCCATCCCTTTGTGCACTCCCACATGGGTGTGCTTTCAGCATCAATCAGATTTGGTGTTTTGCTCAAATCTGTTCATACTAATTGTCTGCCCATATTGCTGCGTGCTCCGGATAGAATGGTTGGGGGAAATAGAACCTCACTCCTTCTCCCACCCCTGGGGGGATTCGGATTTCTTGTGCTTGATCTTTGTTGGTGGCGAGATGAAAATCCTTGCTATACACAGCAGCTTTCCTCCTTGATGTTCAACGGCAGCCCCGCTGATGGGGAACCTCAGCCATCCTATTTGTTACAGAGCCACCCACGGGAGCCTCAGACCGGCAGAAGCCAGGAATCAGCTATTTGGGGCTGGGAGTCTCTCTGTGTGTGGTGATCCAGCAGAGAGACTTGGGAAAGTTAATTATTTTGGGGTAAGGATTGTGGTTCCACTGCTTCATGGCATAAGATGGTGATCCCCAGTTTACTCATCTATAAAATGAAGATGATAATACTTACCCATTGGGGCTGCTGGAAGAATTAAAGGAGCTATAGAAAGTGTTTAGCACAAGGCTTGGAGCAGGGAGATGCTCTCTGAATGTTAGTGTCTTTCCCTCCCCTCTCTGGCTGCAAGCCTGAATAGTAGGTGAGGCATTTATTATCCATGTTCCTAAACATCCCCAAAGACTTGTGGTTCGTGCATTAAAAACCACATTGACTGTTCCCAGCTAATTGGGTGTCCTTGGGCCTGAGTTTCTCCATATGAATATATGAGCTTGGGATTTTTAAAAAGTATACATAAATATATACTTGGACAAATAGTACATTTTCTAGAAAAGCACAGAGAATTCTTTCAGCACCCAGAGCTGGGTAGGAATTACTTGATATATGGGTAGCAACTCACAGTAACCAATGATTTACAATAAATACTTCAGCAAAGAAAAGTCTGGGTAAACTCTATATTTCATCCTTCTGGCAATGAGCTACAAAAGGTTTGCATCTTAAATCAACTGGTGGTTGTGCACCAGAAGGATGTGGTCTAAATAGATTTGTATGACGGGGCAATTACTCAACATGGAAAGGATCCCAGCTGTCATCGTGGCTTCTCCCTAAGCAGTCAGTGAGCAAGCAGTTATGGAATTACAGGCTGACCTCCTGTCCACCCCCCAAAGTTTCCCGAGCCAGATAGTGGAGGATGTTCATCAGTGAGACCCAGGATGCGCGAAGAGCAGTCAGCACCCACAGCTGGGAATATGACATCTAGAAGGGGTCTGTTTTCTCTCTCCTTATTCTCATCACTGGTGGTGATTTCTGCAGGTGGCAGAAGAGCTGGATCAGGTCCCCACCCCCAGTTCAGGATCCTCGTGGCCTGAACGCTAGGGACAATGTGGAGATGTACAGATACTGTAGTCTTTGGGGCTGGAATCCCAGCTTTGCTAATCACTGACTCTGTGACCTGGGACACGAAAACTACATTTCTCTGATTTGCTGTTTTGCTAGCTACAAAATGGGGGTGATGATTCCTACTTAAAAAGATTTTTGTAAACTAGTGTGCATGAAAGTGGCTGGCATTGAGTGAATGTTATTATTCCACCTTACATTAACGATAGCTAAAGTTTATGAAGTGCTACTATACCCCACGAGCTGTGCTAAGCACATCACATGGATTTTGCTCACAATGACTCCCCATTCTATTGACAGGGAAACTGAGGAACAGAGGGCTTAGCTGACTTGCCCATATATAGCTAGGATGGAGCTAGTAAGTAGCAGAGACAGACTTCGGCCCAGGCAGGTTGGGACTAGAGTGCCCTATAGTTGTAATAGGGAGGAGACCTGTCCTGGACTGGAGCTCACAGAGCACTTTCTGCACTAGATCTCAACATATAACAGGCAGGATCTCCATCCTCAAAGAGTTTATCCAGTCTCATTGGAGAGCAAGATAGAAATATCGGAAATCAAACAGCATGCATATAGAAACCCACAATACCTGCCACAGGAGCTCAGAGGAAGATCGTGAACTGGCTTTAGGAGACACGGATCCCTTCTCCCACGGCTTCCAGCTCGGCCACCTTTTTGTATTTGAGTTTCTTTTAATGTCACTGTTTTACAATTTGAAGACTCTGTTTTTAAACTAATGGATGAAGACCGGCTTTGGCTTAAACAAAAAGAAAAGAAATATACAAGCCAGAGAGAGAATTAATAGCAAAATGTGAGACCCTTTCTCTTCCGTACACAGAGAAATGTTTCATGGGAAAAACAGAATCACCGTTGACAGGAAAGTTCTGTGTAAGAAGATGTGGGGGAGAGAGGTGGAGAGCACAAGTTGGAATTATTGTTTTTTAAGTTCTGAAGGATCACCTGATCCCAATAGATAGTAAGATGAATATTACCTTGGTATCCAAGAGCAGAGATGACCATCCATGGCTATACCGGCCCCACCCTCACTTTTAAAATAAATCACCAAATGGAAGGGTGGTAGATGTATCCCACAGGTCACAAAGGAACAAGCCGAAGGCCAGGGTATCAGCCTCTTGTTTCTGATGGCGGAGTCCACCTTGTCCCTGGTAAACATGACGTCCTGTCCTCTTAGATCTTTGCAATGAATGGGGGTGAGGGTGGGCAGGGGTGTGCACCCACTTTCCTGAGAAGCTGCATATTCACATGGGGAGAGCACCCGCTGACCCACCCCAAATCCTGTTTCCCCTCTGCTAGCTGTGCTTGGCAGCCCTGAGTCAGGCCTCAGCCACACAGGAGTTGCAGCCTGAGCTCAGCCCTGCACCAGGAGAGGAACCGCCCTGCAGAACGAACCCTTGATGGGGCTTAGGCAGGAAGAGGAAGGAGCCCCTGCAGCCAATCAATTCTCCTGTGCTGCTTAAATCATTCTCCCCCAACCTGCTCTGCTGAGAAAGAGCGAAACTGTCCCCAGGATGTCAAGGCCCTGCCTTTTTTTCAATAAATCACACGGAAATCAGAAATAGACCCACTGTATAACTCTGAATAAAGGCACCTCAATCCACACTCAGATGGCAATGGCTGGTTTTGGTGGAAAGTCACCTCCCCTCCATGTCACCTGCCAACTTTGAGACCTGCTTGCCTCATCACGAAATGGATTGCTGAGTTTTTCTCGCTGAGTCTTTAAGACTATTGTTACATGGATGTGGGCATTATTAGTTATGTGTCCTGTTCATGAGGTCTTTGGCTAAGAGCGACCAGTCCAAAGAAATGAGGTTTCATAAAGCAACACCTAATTTGATCCAGCACTAAAATATTTAGTAGAGCAATATCTCCCAAACGGTGTTTCTTGGAACATTGGTTCCATGATATGTTCCCAGAAAAATGTACCTCATGGAAAGTATATGACACAGCCTCTTTACACATCAGCATATTAAAGATGGGACTAGTGTTTATATGAGTTTAACTCAGTATTTCCAAAATCTATTTGTTAGTTGAATCCTTGTGCTTTTCAACATCTAGAGGCAGCCCTCTGCCCTGGTTCAGTAGACCCAGGGTAAGTGCTGACCCACCCTGGGTGGATTGCTTCGGTACCATGCTCTCTAGTGCAGAGGCAGGCATTCTGCATTTCACCACAAGACTTTGACACCAGAGGAGTAATAGTAATATCAATAACACCGCCACCCTATGCCTCACCCCAACGCTGTGTCTACATAGGCTGACAAGCCAGCACGGCCTCACCAACAGTTAGAGGGTATCTCTGTGCAACAAACGTTGCATCCATGTTAGAAAAACAATGAGCATTTTCTTCGACAAAAAGGCTTACTGAAATCTACCAACTTATTTTTTCCCAGTAAAAATTATCAGTTTGGTATCCCCTTGAAAAGATCATAGGAAAATCCACAAATGACCCCAGGGCATGATCAGGCATGAAAACAGAAGGATCTTCTCTGCACTTACCATTAAAGCAAACCCTATGTAGCAAGTACTCTTATTAAATCCATTTTGCGGATGAGGAAACCGAAGATGACTTCTCCAGGGTCTCATGGGAAGCCACAATTAGGACTTCAACTCAGGCAGGCAGACTTGAGAGCCCATGCTCTTTACCACAGAAGGGGCAGGGAGGTGCTGGGGACTCCAGGTTGGTGCACTCAGAGTGACTGCCACCATGGAGGCCACAGAAGTGCCTGGCCCTCCCTATTCCAGATGCAAAGTGGCCAAATACTTGTTCAAGATTTTTCCACCATCTCTGCCCACTGCTCATATCTGATGGTTCTGGGAGGGCTCGACCACAGGGGCTGAATGTCTTCTATTTAGCAGGGTCCTTATTAGCTGTGGCCACCACACACACGCTCCACCCACCTGTAGGGCTGGCTTCATGGGCATGCATTCACACAAGGCCCTGCACTTAGAAGGGCGCTGTGCTTGGTTCAGTGTTCTGTTGTGGCCATCTTGAAATTCTTAATAACTTTTGAAGAAGGGGCCTGCCATATTCCTTTTGCACTAGGCCCCATAAATTATGGAACTGGTCCTTGCTTGCCTCTTTGGTATTCATTTCATGTTTGTTGAATTGGATATTGTGGTAAGAGGATTTTATGTGGCAAATCTATACGAGAGGATTCTCCCCAAAATGTATGGAGAATGGTCACTACAGATGATATATGGTAACCAGCCAAACAATTGAACACGTAACACATGGTCATGTTAGAAAACTATGCCTGTGACAACAGGCAGAATGATGTCTAAGCCCTACAGGTGGGTAGAGAGTGTGAGGCCACAGCCCATTCTCTGTGTCCATATGGTAAGCACCCCATTATCAGAGAAATGCACTGTTATAGGACAAACTGCTTTGCTTCATGAGGTTTTATATAGAAATTATAAGCTATCAAAATATTCATACCTTTTGATGTATGGGGTCATCATGATGTAGAATCCTATGTTAGGGAGTTTAGGCTAAGGAGATCTCTTTTAAAAAGAGAAAAAATGTATGGACCCTGATATTCTGCAGGGTGGTAGCAAGAAGAAGAAAAGAGAAGCAACCTAAATGTTCGGAAACAGGGGCCTGGTTAAATAAATCACGGAGCTCAACTTGATGGAAAGTGTGCCAGGGGTTGGTAAACTTTTTATATAAAGGGCCAGGGAGTAAATACTCTGGGATTTGTAGGCCATAGGTTTTCTGTCACAACTACTCAATTCTGCCATTGTTATAGCCATAGGCAATACAAAAATGAATAGATGGGGCTATGTTCCAATAAAACTTTATTTACAAAAGCAAGCAATGGGCCAGATTTGGCTAGTGTGAAGTAGTTTGCCAAGCCATGGCGCCATCATTTAAATGATGATTATGAAGACTGTATTAACATGGGATAATTAATGAAAAAGAGCATGATAAAAAACTGTATATCCTCAATGATTATGACTGTCTATATGTCTATGTATATTAAAAAATCTGGAAAGAAAACATACATATATGCAAGGAGTAGTTGGCCTGGAGAGCTAAGATTATGGGGTGATTTTCTTTTCTTTGCTCTGAGAGAGATTTTCTCAGCCTTAGTATTCTTTCATATGTCTAATGCTGAATATGTATAAAACAGATATAGACACAAGTTCCTTATAATCAGGTCTCTCTACCAAACAGCCAAAGGATGGTGAGAAAGCAAGGACTGTGCTCACCCAATCTCCATTTGCACAATAGCTTTTGCTCCCCAAATCTTTAGTCCACTACCTTTGGAGATTTCCCTCCAATTAGCCTAAAATCAGAGAGGAGGACACCTTTGCTGACCCATGCTCAGCTGGGCCCGTGGCCACTGGGTCGGCTGGCCTTTTCCAGGAAAGCTGGGCACACCACTGAGCACCCGAGAATCTGTGGTGGGGAAAGGGAGGAAAGAGAAGTGACATTCTTTAAGAAGGAAAAAGAGCAGTGCTAATTCCACCTTGCCATGAATCTTTCCAGTTAATAACCAAACATAAGCTATCATGAATTTGCGTTACGAGACCACCTGCCTAAAAGACTCTCATGTTTTGTTTTGTTTTATTGAACTATGGGGTGGTCTCCATTAGTGGATTTCACCGTATACCGATTTAGTCAAAGCTATTATTATATTTAAATTTGTTGAGCTGGAGTTTTATAAGGGATTTATCCCCAAAGGAAATAGACTTGGCTTTGTATATATGTTCATTTCAAAATACAGCATCTTGTCTCATTAAATCCAAAAAAATGAGGGATTATAACATAACAAAGCAGGCTCTGCTTTTATTAAGCAGGCCCAACAATGTGCTGTGAAGACGATGCGTTTTCTTTTCTTCCTTTGGGATTACATAATTGAACCTAGTTGGTGCAAAGAGAAGATTTCTGAATGAGGCAAACTTGAAAACAATATCATTTTTTTGAAAGAAAGAAAACATTTTTTTCTCTTTCTTTGAAGGGTCTGATGTTAAATAAGAGATTTCTTTCTAGTGTTCCGGTCTGTTAGTTATCACAATGAAATAATTTCCCAAACTATGCCTCTTGTTACCGGTTGTCATGGAAATAGTTGTGCTATATCCAAAGTTGAGAATTAAAACATCTCAATAAAATTCATAGAGAGAAGAGTGCCTCAAAAAGTCCCTTTAATTTTAACCTGCATACATCTGATCACATCAAAGATAAGTGGTTACCATTTCCTTCATCCACAATTGATCACACAGTTGGGCAGACTGGAAGGCCTTATCTCTTTTGCACAAGTTGTTGGGCCCAGGAAATTATCCTATGGCAAGAACTTTAACCTAGGGACAAAGACATTCAATCACCTGGCAAGCCTAAAAATAGAAGGGTTTTGGAAATAATGATAATAATTAAAGACACATGTTTTGAGGGCTTGCTCTGTGCCTAATATTGTGTTAAGGGTTTTACATGTTAGCTCATTTAATCTTCACAGTAGCCCAAGGAATAGATACTGCTGCTGTACCTATTTTGCAAATGAGGAAATAAACAATAAGGTCAAGCATCTTGCTTACGGTCACAAAGTTGTTGAGCAAAGACCTGAACTAAGGTCTCTAAGATTCTAAAACCTCTTTCATTAACAAGTCTTTTATTAACTAGCATGTTACCTTAGCCAAAGGGAAAGGTCCTACAGGATTGGGAAGGGGGGGCATTTGTTTAGTATATCAAAGAAGGATTCTCCCAGAAAAAAGTTCTATTGGGTGGGGGTGGAGGAAGATAATTTTACATTGTTTGCAGAATGTGAAATTACTCTATGAAACCAAGGACCAATGATTTAACCAGATGGAGTAGAGATGGGAAAAACATGAATAGTCAAAAATGATCAGGAACTCCAGGATCTCATTCCTTGCTTCTAAAAAAAAAATCTTAAGGTTATTTATCATATGAAAATGACCTGAAAGTTGAGGATGGGAGGCATAGGGTCAGCTGGTAACTGGCATTTCAATAGCTTCTCTTAGGAAATTTGTACGTATATTCTGTCGTATCACATTGATACACTTACAGATACTTAAATTTATCTAGCTTAATAAAGGACTACCTGATATACTATATACAGAGTCATACAATTTATACACATAATAGATCCTTCAATATTTTAAAGCATTTTAATTAAAAAATTAAAAATATATTCCACATTTACCTACTTTCCTTCTTTATAGGGTGTATTAATTTAATGTTTTCTTAATGACTCAGGGTAATCATCAGAAACATTATATATTATTCTACCCTAAAATTCATGCCTTTAGGTCTCATTGAGGTCTAGGGGACTCTCTGCTCCTACATTACATGACACCAGATTACTATGCTCTTGGAAATCTTGTCTGCAATTTTGGGGTAGGGGGATCTGCGTGGTGTCAAGAAAACAGTATGTGCTTTGGAGATTTAAAGACCTGGGATTGACACCCAACTGCGTATTCTTGTGTAAGTCACTAAGGTTTTGTGATCCTAAGGTTTTCTCATCTATAAGATGGGAATAAATAAGAATACTTTCCCTAGAGCATTGTCATGAGGATAAAAGAGAATATATATAAAGGGCCTGAAACAAAGTTAAAAATGCTTAGTAAATGGAAATTATTTTTATGATGTCACCTTCTGTTTTGTCAGGATCCTGGCTTCCTACTGTTATTGCTGTTTACTCCAGTAAAATCTCAACTCTTAATTAGCTTACTCTTTCATGCTGTGGACCGATAAATCAGATGACAGCTGATAAAGCTTACTAGCATTAAGCCCACAGTAAGAATAAATAGGCTCTGAGCAAATAAAAGGCATAGTTTTCATGACTGCTTAAAATCAGACTCCCTGCACTGGATCTGTGTTCTAGAATCTTGAACAGGGATGATAAACAGACTTCATCTTGTATGCCAACTATGATCTCTTGAAGTGGCTGCCTGGAATGTCGGATTGAAAAGGATTCTGTGCCTGAGTCCTGGTTCAGTGTGTAAAAGGGCAGTGATCAATTAGTAATGTCTGCCTTGGGCAAGGGATGGGGATGCGGTGAGGTGAGCAGCACATGTGCCACATATTTGCTAAACCTAATCTAGGTTCTCAAGCTGTCCAACTCAGTTATCTTCATCTAAACGAGGGGTGTATACATGTGTGAATATATGTGTATGTAAATCCATTTATGTGTCTATAAAGTATCCACTTTGTTGAAAAGTCTGAACGCAGTGGGGATTCTAACATGAAATGGTTTTATTTTTCACTAATCACTGTTCTCAACTGTTACGTCAAAGGTCCCTTTGGGCATATTCCATTACTTTTTGTTAAAACTTAGTTACTTAAAAAAGAATTAGTTCAGCCCAGTTTGAAAGTCTAATCCCAAAACTATTACAAATCTCTCTCCTTGTCTCTGCAGCCAAGGCTTGATCTGTATATCAGGAGACTTGAAGGAGTAAGGGCAAGTGGTCTTCTTTAATTCCTCTTCCCCATCTCTCTCCTAGGTCAGACTCTGGGACACCTTCTCTTCCCCAGCCCCATCCACTTCTGGGTCTCTGGACCATCTGGGAAGGGAACAGGGGAGAGGGCAGGGGCCCCTGGCTGCCTGTCTATAGTGGGAGGCATCTTTGGCCTCGCTCTGGCTGGGCCTGGTTCTGTCTGCCACTGATGGCCTGTGCACCTGGATAGTTTCCACATGGTTTTAGGAGGTGATGGTTATCTTCACTCCACCCCCCCATTGCTGAAAGGTAGTTGTATCTACCTTTGTAGACATGGTTCCACACCTCCAACTCCCTCTCCAGATGGGGCAACTTTCACTTGGTAGCCACCTGGGTAGCCCCATGACTTCTGCCTCCTACACTGGAGTCCTGGGGAAAGTCCTCTTATACACCTTCAAAGGTAAGGTGGGTGGGAGTTTGCTCCCATCTTCTTCTCAAGCACACTAAACTGTTGGGCCAGCCTGCTATCATCAGAGACCTCTAGGAAAGAGGAAGATTCCAGACTCCATGTTCACTCATGCCCCAAACTCCAGAGGATGCATAAAGTTCTCCCACTTACTCCCTCTCCACCCTCTGCTCTGCCCCACTGGCAGGAGCAAGGAGGGTCTTCAGATTCCCGGCTCAACAGAACATGCAGTTGGGGTGGGGAGATGCTGGTCTTCCCTTCACTGGGAATCCTCAATCTGTAAGTCCTTCTTTTGAGTGCCCCTTCTTTATGTTTATATGGTTTGTATACAGCTGTACCTTCTGCATCTGATGCTGGCTACATCAGCAGGTCAGGCAGTCAGAAAGGAAAGAAGGATGTAAAGTGGGGGAGAACAAAGATGAGCTGCAACCCACTGGTAAACTGGAACCTGCGTCAGTCTCTCACTGCCTCCAAGTCTCCAACTTCAAAGATGGGGAGTCCTGTAGAAGCTGGGGCCCCTTGCCGTGGAGCTAAACACACATCTGACCCCGGAGTTGAGCTGAAGGAGGAAATCTGATGAGAATTAGAAGAGCTGTGGGTCAGGCTGCTGCCTTATGCCTATAAAATCAGCGAGCACGTTCCCAGCCAGATGCTTGAGCTACAACAGCCTCTGACCTCGCGAGAGTAAAGACGGCTGCTGCTTCACTTCTGCCTTCTAGTTCTCGCGAGAATTTCCCTTGTGGCCAACACTAGTCCAGACCATACCGAAAAGGGAATTCTGGGAAACGTAGTTCCAGTGTAGCCCGGTTGACCCAGTACAAAACACCCCAAAGCCTAAGAACTAACGCCAGTGATTCTTTCATTCCCCACCCACTTCCAGTCTTCTCATATGGACTTGGATGGGATCAAAATTGGGTGGATGGTGACAGCAAAGCTAATCTCATAGGAGTCCTGGATGGGAACCTAGCATCAGTTGTTTGAATGTGAAGTCCCTGATTCCTCCTGTTCTCAGCTTCGGGCCCTAGTCACCGTTTCCAAGGCAGTACGAAAAGTCCCGCCACATAAGCTTGTATTTACATAAGACGGTATTTTATTACATTACATAAGATTCTATCTTATAATCCCATTACATCAGATTATATTTTAAATGAATCTTCTGAGAGGAAAGGGATCAGTATGGGACCATGCTAATACAGCGTTAGCTGTTTAGACATTTCTTTCTATCATCACCTGAAAATGTTCCCAAGTGTAATAAGCACATTTTAAACGTGTACACCACAACTGTACTAATTTAGATCTGTACCACAGATTGGAAGATCTAAGCCAGTGCTTTTAAACTATGAGAGGAGTGTACAAAACGATATCAAGTAGATCCTTGTTTATCATAACTCTATAATCCACCCCTGTTCTTAGTAATATCATATTTCTATGAGACCAAAATGTTATTTTTAGCTTGATTCTTTTGTCTTATTAAAAAGCTCAGAATTCTTTCACTAGGACATTATAAGTAGAAAAACATGAAAATGTAATAGATACTTGATTGATTGATACATACAACGTCTAATTGTAGGGCTTGGATTAGAAAGACGTCTACTTAGGATATGAGTGTAGACGTATAAGAGAAAAACTTATGAAATAGTTCATCAGGTTAAACGAACTGTATTCTACATTGATTCCTAAGTGATTTCCTGAATATGTTTTGCTCATAATTTATGCTACATTCACCCACACCCGTCCACTACCAAAAAGGATCTGAGGTGACTGATTTTCTAGATTTAACCTAATCTTATGCATAATTCAAGATAAATAAACTATGAACTATGCATGATTTATTTTACTCTTCAACCAAAGCTGTATAAATATTTTCTCTAAGTACTAAATGTTTCTAAATCATAGAGGATATATTTAAATTCAGTGACTGATTTGTTGAAAGCAAATGTAATAAAAACCTCCAACTATATACATGCAGGCATGCACACACATAAGTGTTCAGAAAAAGGTATGAGAGGATACACTCCCAACTGTGAGCAGCATTCTCTCTGAGGAGGAGAGTGAGACTGCAGAGGGAGGAAGAAGGAGGATAATTTGGTATGAGGGGAGATAAAAGAGGGCTTCCACTGCAATTTTTACAATAAATGTGCGTTTATGTACTACTTGTATATTTAAGGAAACAAACACTATTTTAATTAAGAGATAACACAGATTTTAATTTAAAAAGGCAAAGATCTGGATAAAAATAAAATCAATCCAAACATTCATAATATTGTATATATATTAATAATTATAATGAACTTTTCTATTTGGGGGCATGAAAAGATCTTTATGATATATTTTTAAGTGAAAAAAACAATATTAAAAAGCATGTTTTGGGTGATTGCAATTTTATAAAACTATCTATCTATTATCTATCTATATCTATCTATCTATCTATCTACCTACCTACCTATCTGTTAATCAAGTGTGTGTATGCTTGTGTTTTTGCCTGTGTGTGTAGAGGAATTGGCACAAGAATAATCTACACACTAAAACATTAAAGTGATCGTCTCTAGGTGGAGATTGCAGGCGGTCTTTCTCCTCCTCTTATGCTGCTTATACCTTTATGTTTAAAATTTAACAAAGTCAAATAAAACCATTTACATCAAAGACTCTATTAAATTCAACATCATTTAAATAAGAATATATGAGAAGAGTACTTCCCGCGTGTCTCTTTCCCACTGGTCTTTATTTTTTATTTGTAGCCTTGGAGATCAGAAGTTTACCCATCCTGTACGCTCATATACTTCTGAGACCACACACTATATGTAGGGAGGTAATATACAAATATATGTATTCATATAGGTTATATATATGTATACACATATCCAAATACAGGAGTAGCAGACTAAAAAATGAATATCTTCTCATTAAAAAAAGTAACCATTATTACACAAATAATTGAATAATTATCATTTTTTAAAGAGTTAAATTGGAAGGGAAGTGTAGATAGGTGTGTGTGTGTGTGTGTGCAATCCATTTGCTCTTAAACAAAAGTATTTAGTGGATTGCACGGATTTTTTTTCCTTCTTCAGGGCTACTCCTAATAGCCATTTACTTATTTTACATGTAGTATTCCTTTTTATATTATTATTAATGTGAGGAGCCACTGGTCCCCACTGCACCAGCATCACCTCTCACTATGCCCAGCGGGAGCTGGGACAGAACACTCCCTGCCCAGCTCCCGAGTCTCAGCAGACCTGCCCCCATTGACTGAACTCCAACTG
This sequence comes from Ceratotherium simum simum, assembly GCF_057802395.1. Lineage (NCBI taxonomy): Eukaryota > Metazoa > Chordata > Mammalia > Perissodactyla > Rhinocerotidae > Ceratotherium > Ceratotherium simum. Next base: position 39,429,683 of record NC_141919.1, read on the forward strand.
GGATCCAAACTCAGCTCACGCTAGTGATCTCCAGAATGAAAACAGTCACATTTGCTTCCCGCTTGATCCTCCCAATGTCTCCTCTAAACTCCCTGATTTAATTTATTTTGTTTCTACCACCTAAACATGATCCATCTTTCCCTTCTTTAGTGTTACTTAATTTAAGGTATCTTTTCTGGTCAATACCACCAAACGCTCTCCAACTATTGTTTCTGTCTTTCAAAAATGTCTTTCCTGTCTCCCTGTAAAATCAAGCACATCTCTGTATTTCCTCACACTCTTTCCTTGTCTGTATCACCTATCAAATCTCCTTCCACTATTTACCACAAATGAGGGTAATTTTGAATGATAGTAATATCAAAAACGTACACAATCCTTACCATACAACAAACATTTTTAAAGCAATTTCTGTATATTAATATATTTGATCTGTAAAAAAAACCCCTCAGGGTAATTACATTATTGGCCACAGATTGTAGATGAGAGAACTGACGCACAGAACCATTAGGCCACTTGCCCGAGGTTTCACAGCTTGTAAGTAGCAGAGGCAGGACTCAAGCCAAGTCAGGCTGGGGTCAGAGGTCAGGAGCTCAAGGACTGCACCCTCCTCCCTCTCAGAATCCCTACTATTGAGGTCCATGGCAGTGTGGTCACTAATTCACGTGCTCACTCTCACACACAAAGGAATACTGATGGCTAAGTTATATTCCTAAATAAGAGGTTTCTGCAGCTTCTCTCTTACCAATTCTTGCCCAGGACCTTAGTCCAAGAACTTAGTGGTAAGGAATGTGAGTTGACTATCATTAAAAACAAAAAGTCCGCCAAACAAACAAACCAGCCAGTTCCATTGCTATTATTCAGCCTTGAATATTCCCTTGAACAGCCATCTGTTTGCTAATAAGGACGATCACATTACACACTGGAAAGGGGGAACAGCATGTACTGAAATACCTACTGTGGACCAGGCATTATTCTGGGCGTGGTCACCTGAATTAACTTGTTTGAATCAAGGAGATGATCAGGGACAAGTATGACCATGGAGAGGGTGGAGACCTGGAGTCAACAGCAGGAATAATACAGAAAAGATTATTGACTTAAATTTAAATGGCCATAAATATTTCAGTTACTAACATAAAAGAAAATGAAATGACACTGTGGATCTACTCCCGTTTAGATACTGAGTAGTCTGAAAAATCAGCCCACTCAATTATAAAAGCTACAACAACTGATTCTTAAATTGCACGCACTATATATTTTCATAATAGATGTGAGTGAGGACATGGAAATAAAACGCATGGTCCAAAGGTTTGAAATGATCCATTTGACCTGATATCAAAGTGGTGCAACAAAATATAGTTAATTAGATCAATACACAAAGGATGGGTTTCCCATGCTTGCTTGTAAAGAATATTTCATGTAAACCATTCTGTATTTCCATGGAAACAGAAAGGGAACTCCATAGTGAGATGAACAGGAGGCAATAGAGAAAAGGGACAGAATTAGCAGCTTTGGTTACTGTTAATAATTACCTGGGTGGCAAAGATTGTTTTTGGAAATTGCACAATCTTTATAGCTGTCACTCATTTGTGACCTCAGATTTCATTGGACTGGAAACCAATGGGTTTGGTTCATTTCATTTGCTTCCAGAAAGCCCCCCACCTACCACCACCAATCCAAGATATGTTAAAGCACCTTTTCTCTGATCTTGCTTAAAAAGAGTGCTCATCTGTGGGGGAAAAGGCACAATCTGTTGAGCCGTAATGTACCTACTCTGTCATTTCCCCAGCTCTTGGCTCCTGGTGATTTTGTTCAGGATTAGAGAAGATTTAGCCAAATGCCCAGAGAAGCAGCTGTTCCTCAAAAACAAACTGGGAAGGAAAACAATCGCCTCTGCTGTCCCTCAACTGGGGAAGGCAAATGGCTGGTTGATGCGTTCAAAAAGTGATGTCTTTAAGGAGTACCTTCCACTCTACTTGAGAATGTATTTTCCAATGAGTTATGACTGTGGACATCCTAGAGCTGGGAACTTCCATACTGTAAAGGAATATGGTGCTCAGGCATAAGAAAGAGCCAAAGAAGATAGAGCTGGTTGCTCCAGCCTTTAATTAGCCACATCTCCACGGAAACGCTATCCCATTTTCCCAGTTGTCTCGGTAAATCAATTTAGAGTTGCTTTGCTTAGGCTCCAGGCAGACAGAGTGGAATCACAGCTCTTCCAAGAGGTGTGAGTTTCTCCCATTTATCATCCTAGGGCATTTGCTTCAAAGCCTAGTTGGAGGACTTCTTAAAGGAAAACAAATCTAAATAAAACAGGACTGCACTGTCTGGATTTGGTTGAAAATCTTGAGAATGTGCAGCAGAAAATTCTAAGCACAGACCTAGAAAGCAATTTGCAAGAGAACTCATAAAGGGCTGAGAAAAAATAAACAATTGATGAACTTCCAGCCACAAACACATACATGCACACAAGCAATGAGACTGGAATAGAAATGTGAACTTTATTGGAACCCACATTTGGCACAGTAATTGGTTTTCCCGGCTTTGGCCTTCAGCAAGTAGGTTACTACTGAATTATTGACAATGCTGCCAATCTTGACAGCCTTTTTACATTTATTGGTTCCCACCCAAGTCTGTAAATATTTAAGCTATCTGTGGCATTGGGGATGTGATTATGTGATTAGAATTAGTGGATTCTCTGATAAGGAAAGTCTTGGAGTTTGCAAATTTAAAGAGTATAAAAAAATGTGTGTGTGCATGTGCGTGTGTGCGTGCGTGTGTGTGTGTGTGTGTGTATGTAAAAGGGGAGGGAGAAGGTTTTAAGGCCAAAAAGAGATCTAGTCCCAAAGTATAAAGCATCTGAACCTAAAGAATTTTGGACTAGTGTTTTCAAGTGTTTGTCAATCTGTGGACATCTGTTGACTTGCTGAGAAACACCTGAGGGGCAAAGGAAACCCTTATAATTCAGCCGTCTGGTCATCTTCTTGTTCAAGCATCTGTCCTCCTGTACCCTCTTCCCTAGACCACCAGACCAGTGGCTTTCAATGCTTTTTGATCTCAGCCTATTGTAAGAAATGCTTTTTACAATGCCGCTCAGGATATTCACAACATGTTCATAGATATTATGGAAATAAATGTTCATAAAATAATACTTACCCGAAGTTCACTTTGGTATTTTCTATTCTATTCTATTCTGTTTTATTTTCTTTAATGCTTTTCATGACTCACTAAATTAATTTTATGTTTCACTAATGAATTGTGTCCTGCTGTTTGAAAACACTGCTCTAGAATGTATTAACCTTAAATGCAGAAATTCTAATCACCCTGTGTCCCAGCTCCTAGTGCTTGGGCATCCGATATGTATTTGTTGAAATAAGTGGGGAATAAATGAATAAATAAGTTGGAGCTAATATTCTATATTCAGTATATAAAGCAGAAATATTGGCCAACATGAAAAATTATTTAATTTACAAGTTAATCAGAAGAGATACAATCATGAAATAAAAGATAAATGTTACCCTTCAGGTGGTGGTTTTAGATATTTGGGTGAACATTATTACCTGTTAGCCAGCTCCTTGGTAGTAGTAATAATAATAATAATAATAACCATGACAATAGCAATAATAATAGCCCACACTTACTGATCAGCTATCATGTACCAGTTAACTGTGCTATGAGATGGAGCATTGAAGATGGATGACACTGGCTCCTGTTCTTTAAAAGATTCTGCTGTGGTCTCTTCTCATGCATCTCCCTATCCAGAAACCAAATGTCCTGGAATTCTAATCAGGTGAGATTATAGTCTTTGGCTAGTATGGAAAAATGGAAATGATGTCTATAGGAGAGGCAGACGTGGGAGGAACAACAGCCACATGCCAACAGCTGCTCAGTAAGCAGAGAAGAGGGGAGATAGGAAAGAAGTAGAAGATGCATCACTGCTATCACAGAATTGTTCAGGACAACTTTTCTTGTCTCTAAAGAAAGACACTGTACCATCCTGTGGAAACCTCATCATGATAGCAAGGGAATATAAGGCATTGGTTAAGAGCTCGTTCTCTGGTCAGAAGAATTTGTGTTCCAGTCCTAAACCATTTACCAACTGTGTGGCATTGGTCAAGTTGCATATTCTTTCTTTGCCTCCGCAATAAAATGGGACCATATATGATCTATTTCATCAGGCTGTTTTACAGCAGAGGTCTCAAATACGAGTGCCTACTGGATCCCGGTGATAACATAAATGAGTTAAGGCATTAAAAATTAGGAGTGATGCAGACTGTAGAAAACTGAAGAGCGCAAGCCCCATTTAAAGACATTCAAATTTACGTTTAGAAAACAGAGTTCCAGCCTACAGGCCAGATTTGCCTTCCTACCACCAGTTTGCAATTAAATAAGACAATGATCGTAAAACACTTCTCATAGTGCCTAGCACATAGTAAGCACTCCATAAATTGGAGCTATTATTAGCTATTATTTTATTACATTTTTAAAATCCTTGGGACCATTTGCAGATTCTCTTTAAGAGAGAAAATAAATGGTCTCAGAATTACTCCTTTGCATGCTTCAGTTAATGGCATCATTAAAAATAAACGGGCTTTATGCCAATCCAGGGATAGAATAAGTAGAAGCCTATAGTCGATTGTCTGCAGATGAGAGAATGTGAATAGACTCAGGTTTAGTAAGCCAGAAACATCCCTGGGATGCAGGGAAATCATGGGGAGATCCTTGGGCCCAGACTTTGGGGACCTCTATATCATTGCAACAACCAACAGCAAGGCAGTTGCTTAAGGAAGCAGAGAAAAATGGATTCCTGCCAGCTGGTATTAAACTTCTGCCCGTCCCTTCCCAGGCAAAGTGATAGAAGGCTTTGGAGTTGGGTGGACCTGGGTACAATCTGCATTTCTCCCACTTGCAACATCCAGGGTGAATTTCTGGTCTGCACTTCAGCAGTCTCCTCTGTTAGGTTAAGGATGGTAACGAGTTAGCATTAATGGTCCAGCCAGCATTCAACAGCCTAAGAGGGACTCAATACTTTTAACCTTCCTTCCTCCCCATTTCCTGTGAATAGTTTTAAATTGTTAAGGCTTATTTTTCACTCAGACATCATCTTGATTTCCATCTCTCTAAAAATGGGGGCAGGACATTGCCCAAAGTCTCATTTGGCCTGCTCGCTCCTCGCCCCTCCACTCCCCTCCCCGATTAACTCCCATGGGTCCCAAATGACCCAAATGGCTTCCCACCCTTCCCTCACTCTGCCATCATTCACAGAAACGTGCCATTCTGCTTAGACTTCCGTCTCCACCTCCCAGAGTCCACCAGGCTTACTAGAAATCTCCCTAAAGGGCAATAAAAAGTTTATGTCAATCTCAGGCCCACCTGCAGCATCTCTCGAGTACACATCCTCCTGTCCGTCCTCCTCCTTTGATTCCGGGCTTTGTAAATCTTTTACCACATGTTGTCAAAAGCCTGGCAGATCCCCAAATCCTTCCCTGATAACACTCGTTCTCTTTAAACAACCTGGCAGCACTTCTAAGTGAGAAAAAGCCCTAAAATAAAATACACCGTGTTTAGTCTCTAAGGTCATTTCCTGGCTTTGTCCTGCAGTTTCTGTTTCCTCTGACTAATCACCAAGCGACAGTCCTGGATTTATTGTGGAGGCTACTTGAAAGTTTGAGTGAGCCGCTCAGCCAGACTACACACTCCCTCCATCACTCTTCCTCCCACTCGCCAGCAATTTATCACTGGCTGTGATTTAGTGTGGGGGCCTGAGGTACAACTGTAGCAGGAGCCAGATATTTGTCACCGAAGCTTTTTGGAAGGCGAAGGGACCACACCAGCATGATCTGCACACATGATTATGGTCACAGTAGAGCCCATGGGTCACTGCCTGGTCAAGGGGCAACAGCCTTCCACATCCCAGGCAGTAAGTGGCAGTGGGAGCTGTGTGTCCATGTTGGCATGCTCATCATTCATTTCCAACTTATAATGACACCTAACCTTCATTACGATTTCCATGGGCAAAGTGAATTGCTTTATTTCATTTGCTATTCATAACAACCATAAGAGGTAAGAACTCTTATACAATTTTTAGAGATGCCACAGCTCAGCATTGCAACCCAAGCCCGTCTGACTGCCCCTCCATTAGAGTCCACTCTCTTAACCCCAGTCTTTGTTGAGCTGTGCTATCCTTGACCCACAGTGCTGATCCTATAACATTGAATGGTTCCTGCTCAAAAGAGAGAATAATCATATCAAATTTACAGAGCACTTATGAAACGTCAGGCAGTTTTTGAGAACCTACATAGATTATTGCATTTAACCTTCACAACAACCCTAGAAGTGATTACACTCATGAGCTCCTTTCTACAAATGTGGGAATGTGATTCCACGGCAGAACCAGAATTCGAACCCAGGCAATACAACCTTTAACTCTGACGCTAGCAAAAATTGCTGGGACATGTGCATGTGTGTGTGTCTGTGTGTGGGTCTGTGTGTGTGTGTGTGTGTGTGTGGCGGGGGACTGAGGTGAAACAAGCAAACAGTGTGACAAACGTTACAGTGTGACATGCCCCGCGTTAGACTTACACAGAGGGTGTTCCAGGAGCATAGGAAATGGGCACACTGTCTTAGTCCATTTGGGCTGCTATAAGAAAATACCATAGACTAGGTAGCTTATAAACAACAGAAATTTATTTCTCACAGTTCTAGAGGCTGGGAAGTCTAAGATCAAGGTGCCTACAGATTTTATGTTTGATGAGAGCCCACTTCCTGGTTCATAGATGGCCGTCTTCTTGCTGTGTCCTCATGTGGCACAAGGGATGAGGGAGCTCTCTTTTAGAAGGGCACCAATCCCATTCATAAGGGCTCCACACTCATGATCTAATCAACAACCAAAGGCTCCACCTCCAAACACCATCACATTGGGGGTTAGGTTTCAACACATGAATTTTGGGAAGACACAAACATTCAGTCTATAGCATCTACATTAAACTTGAGGTTTTTTGGATTGCCATCACAGAGTGGGTGATGTTGGAGGTGAACTTGGAAGGAGTAGAAAGTTCACCATGCTAGAATGTTTAATGGGGGTTCTCTGGAGAGCACCTTTCGGACATAGGGAGCAGCATGTGCAGAGGCATAAAGCATACCGGGCACGATTGAGACACAGCACTGGTGCAGTGTGGTGGAGGAAGGGGCGTGGCACAAAGTGGCTTTATAGTGGAGCAGAGGCCAGATGTGAAAGGCCCTTTAAATTGTTCTATCGCATTTGAAATTCAATCTGAAAGTCATGGGGAGCTTTGAAGAGTTTTCAGGAGAAGAGTTGGGTGGTCACATGTGTGTTTTAGATAAATCACTGTCTAAGGAGTGGACTAAAGAGGAAGTCATATCTGAGGTCCCGGAAGAGGGGGGCAAGGAAGAGGCTGCTGCAGTAACTGAGCTTAGCAGAGGGAGGGGGACCTGAGCGCCTCTCACACGAACATGCCGAGATGCCGTGTGACAGTGCAAGTGTTTCACTTAGGAAGACTCCAAATGCCGTATGATGAGTAGAGAGGGGACCAACTGGCTGCACTCACAGGATGAGCCAGTCATCTGGTCACCCATCACATTTGCTATGCTCCCGTGGGCTCTGGAGACTCTACACAACCTCCTGCACAGACCCCACCCTTTCCAGCTCCACGTCTTTGCTTAGGCTGGATTCTTTGTCTGCCACTGTTGGCATTGCTTATACAGCTCTCACTATGTGCCAGGTACTGTTGTGAGGACTTTGTATATATTAACTCATTTAATTCTTAGAAGGTAGGTATGAGGTCAGTATTATGATAACCACAGTTTTACAGATGAGGAAATCGTTAGTAACTATTAAGAGGAACAACCAGGAGAGAGGAGGGAGAAGGGGAAGCAGCAAATGTAGTATGTCTTAGAATGTGATGCGGTGTGGCCAAGCGGTGAACTTACCCAGTAATAACCCCCTACCTACTCCCCCGTCACATCCTCACCAGCACTTCCCACCAGAAGAAACCCTTGCTGTGAGGAAAATGTTTGTCAGACTGCTCCGTTATTCCTTGGCCCCTCCAACAACATCATATATGCTGTGAGAATGCCACTCTGCCTTCGATAAACATAAAAGAACCCAACACATAAATTTTATTCCCACACACTTTACAAGTAGAAAAAAATCTTATTGTTTATTGAAATGCTAAGAATCTATTAAATTTAAAGAGTAAACCACTAACAAATGGATTGTAAATGATTTAAATTAGTGGAGAATAATTGTGAGGGAAGTTTGTACTTTTCTTTTTAAACAAAAGATTGCTGGGAACAATAACGATGTCTGTCTCAGAGTTGTTTGAGGATTGAGATGAGCTCTGCAAAGAGCTGCCACAAGACTGGTCATGGAGCACAGACTCAGTAAACATCAGTTTGCTTCCCACGTTCCCAGGGACAGAACTCCACTCTGCAGGCCAGCCCTGAAGCTGACTAGGATTTTGGCACTTGTAGACAGACAACCCAGGACTTAGCCACAGGTCACCTCTGCTGCTCTAGGGGCAGAGGTGTGCTGCAAAGAAGGTAAAAAACAAAAAAAAAGAAAAGGAAAGAAAAAGCCCTGATTTGTAATGTGCCCCAATTTCTGTGGTGTAAATACTCCCATGATGATGGATTTCAAGCTGTTAGTGTGATGTCAAAGAACACAGAGTTGGGAGGAGATTTGCACAATTGGCTCTTGTGAGCCAGTGTCTGTGTTTCCAGCACACAACTGCCCTGGGGCACTCTGCCTGTGTGTCCAGTCTGATGGGCTCCTGCCTTGCTCCTAAGGCCTGATCTATACCTCGGACACTCTCTATTGACCAACCATCTTGTCTGGCTCTTTGGTGTGAGTTACCCTGGACCGTTTTAATTGATTAATGCTTTGGGTGGGAGTTGAGGCTGGAGCTGCTCTTGTCTCTTTCAAATGGGAGGCACTTCAGTTTAAATTCCCTAATTCTCCCTGTTACAAAGATTTCAAACCACAGAAGGATAGTGCTCTTGTATATTTGGCCCAGAGCAATTAAGCCACCAACAAAGTTTGCAGGGAAAGGAAGGAGGATCATTTAATTAGAGGTTAAATAATGAATTATTAATTATTGAATTGGGTTAGTATTCATTAATTAGTTTATAAAGTGCAATAATTACCTCTTTTGTGTTTTAATACAGAACTGTGTTTTATAATTATCTGCTGGGTCAATTATGTAGCCATTAGCAGTTTGCCCAAGGGTCAGGTTACCATTGTTTCTTGTTCTCTGCAGACTGCTGATGACAGAGAAATACGGTAACTGTGTTCTTTCTCATAAATTGTATCCTGTTTACAGTAAAATGTTAGACAACTTGGGTCACTGAGTCAACTAACTCAGTGCAGTTAATGTAGAGAAGAGGACAGACAATTCTGCATCATTTACAGTGGAAGGAATTCTGTTGGTAGGGAGAGTTTCCTGCTGTGAATGAGGTGGTGGCAGGAGCTGGTTCTCCCAGGGAACAGGAAGGACCCTATGTAGGGAGGAGCGGGGAGAAGTGAAGGAAGGATAATCCTGGGGGTGGGGAAACACACACAGGGTGAAGAAGCTTCTATTTCAAGCTGAGTTAACCATTCCTCATTCCCGGGAGCTGCTGATCAAAAACTAGAAGACGACAAGACACAATTCCAATTTCTTTCTTTAATAGCTGGTGTTCTTTGCCGTTTTGGGGTCAAGAACCCCTTCGAGAATCCAATGCAACATATTCTCTGAATAATGTACACACAACACTTGCATAAAAGGTTGAATGCAGTTTCAGAGTTCATAGACCCCTGAAGTCCTTCATGAACCCCAATCTAATGATTCTCAAACTTGAGTGTAAATGAGGATTATTTGGGGATCCATATTAAAACGCAGATTCCCAAACTTCACACGCACAGACTTGGATTTTCTGGGTTGGAAATCTGCATTTTAAACAAGCACTTAAGGGAATTTTGATGTGTTTGTGCAGACCCCATGGTTCTGCAGGTTAAAAACCCTACTTAGTGTTTTCAAAAAGACCTCGAGCAGCATAATAGTGAAAAGAATAAGAGCATCTGACTCAGACAGACCTGGGTCCGAAGTCAAGTTTCTCCGCTTGATTGCTGGTCATGTCATTTAATCATTCTTAGGCTCAGTTCCTTCATCTGTGAAATGGGTATAATACAGAACTTGGAGGGCTGCTAAGAGAAATAAATGAGAAAATGAATTGGAAAATGCTAGCCAGAAGAAATGTTTGTAATCTCTTTTATTCTTTGGTAGACAAGGTAGATGCTTGATAGAAATAATTTGTAACAATGGGAAGAATTCTCCTTTCAGAGCCTGTGAAAAACTGAACAGTTGCTGAAGAAATGCATGATTTTTAGTATGTATTGACAGCATCTGCTGTCAAAGTACACCATTCTAGCCTTGATATAATAAATTATAAATATCCAGGCCAAGGACGAAGAGCATTAACTTGGAAAAATTAGGGAACACCTTAGCACTGTAGATATTTTTCTAAACTAGCCTGGAATAGTGAGGATAAAGTTGACCAAAGAGAGAAAGTTTGCAGACATGGGAGTGGTTTTGTCAAAGATCTAAAAAGAATTGAAAATGCCTCAGAAACACTTTCAGCTCTACACTGGCAGTCCTCCATGCTTGGTTATCGACATGCTCCTTCCTTACAAAATGGTTTCAATCTGTCTAAAGTTTTTTCTTTACTGCAGGAATATTCGTCAGGTTTTGTAACAGAAGTTGATATAAAAGCATAAGATTTGCTCTACACAAATTCTATCTGTGAACTACATCTCAGAGGAAATAAAAAATGCTTATATTGATTTTTTGGCAACTCTTTCTTCAAGGAAGAATGAGCCTTCACCTCCTTCTTCAAGATATTTTGCAAATCGACTCAGCTACTGTGGAAACTATGCTCATTCCTAAGCACTCCAGCCCTTTAATATTCAAGAACCAGTAGATACTGTTTCAAATAAAACTAGCATTGACCCCACAATTGTCTGTAAATGCTCAATAGGAAAAAAAAAATCTCCATTTTAAGGGAGCTTATATAACAAAATTGTATTGGTAAACATGGGTGTTTGAAATTCATGCTGCCTTTCCTCTACAGGAATATCATAACTTCTGACATTTCCCAGGTTTTCCCAAAAAATCCAGTTGACTAGAATGCAGTTAAAATATACTATATAACTAAACAGAAAAGATATTAGAAAAAACAATACTATCCTATTTTTAGAAATTGAGGAAAAAATAGGAACAATGAATTTAGTGGAATATTGACAACCAAGACTTGAGTCCTTGTTGTGACTTTTCCTGATCTTGGGAAAATCATTTAAGCTCTCAGAACATCCCCAATACTTAGGTATGCAAACTCTTAACTTGATGTTTGGAATGATGTAAGTTCTAAATAAGTTTATTAAATTAAGTAGCGATGATTAAATAAGACAATACTTCTAAAGCACTTAGAGTGCCCATGATCTAGTAAGTACTGAATAAATAGTAGCTATTATTACCAATATAATTCATTTTGACTTGTTGAAAATTTAATTATGATATATAAGTTTGCTAAGAATGCACTAGTTCCTGGAAAAGCAGAGACTTGCAATGAAAAATGAAACTGCAAAAGAAAATCTCCATCAAGATTTTGAAAGGGACATCTGTCCACTTTTGAAAGGTTTAAGGGGTGATGATACTAGGTTTCATCTCACCCAATTTCATATCAAAACATCTGCCTTTCCTTTTCCTGGAAAGGGAATTATCGCTACCAGAATGGTTAATCACTATCTGAAATGGCTAGGATTACATTTTAGCTCATATAAGAGGGAAGAGGGAGAATTAAAAGGAAAAGAAGGGGAGAAATAAAATGACTCTTATTAAGGTCATTGGAAAAGAGAAAAGAAAAAGAGAAAGGATGTGGGGAGAAGATAATGTTGCTAAGAATTGAGTGATTGTCTCTGAGGGGAAGAAGTTGTGAAAAGCAAGAGAAATAGATTCAGACAGCTCTGCCACCATCTCCCAAGTGGCAAGGACATTTTGGTTAAGCTCTGGGGCAAAGGTGAGTAAAACACTGATCCCATACAGACTGTTTATAAGTCAGGTGATATGATTTGGGCAATGTCTAACATCGTGGTTCTTAACTGAGGGTGATTTTGCCTCTCAGGGAATATTTGGCAGTGTCTGGAGACATTTTTGCTTGTCACGACTTCACGACCCTGGGAGGAAGGCAAGGGATGAGGTGTGTTCCTGGCCTCCAGTGGGTGGAGGCCAAGAATGCTGCTAAACAGCCCACAATGAACAGCCCAGGCCTTCACGACAAAGAATCATCCAGCCCAAAATGCCAGTGGTGCTGAGGTTAGAAATCCCGACCAATGCAGTCTCAAAAAATTATTTTTAGGATTATGATGACAATATTACACTTTAAAAGGCTAGGTCTGAAAATATCAGAATTTGCAGAGATCGAGAAAATGTGATCATTCTCCACTGTCTGATGATGTAAAGGTTGGATCCTTCAGGGTTTCAGTCCCTTGGACTCATCTTAATTCCAAAGTACGGCAAACTGTTTTAAAATTGAGTCTCCCCAAAATATTCGTGTATCAGACACACTGGCTTTGGAGGTGCTAGCTCTTCTGTGCTCGAATGCCAGCTCTGCCGTTCACCAGCTGTGGAAGCTTGGGCAAGTTACTTAACCTCTAAGCATCAATTTCCTCATCTGTTAGATGAAGATAATGAGAAGACAGCCCTCAGGAAGTTGTGAGAGATGGATGGGCTAATCAACGTAAAGTGTTTGGCCCAATACCTAGTACAGTAGAAATGCTCCTAAAATATTAGCTACTATCCTTTTCATTTATAATTGTTTACTCTCAGGCGACCTGGGTCTCTGTGCCCAATACTCTAGGATGGAGCTGACTGTTCCTTGGTTACTTCTAAGGATAGAACTCTGCAGTGTCAGAAGCGGAAGACCCAAGCCTGGAAGCCTGACTCTCAATACAGTGCTCTTTGCAGGTGACCTTATGAATCAAAATTCAATACATATTTTAGAAATAGTGTGGGGCACTGTCACACAGGGTGCTTTCCTTTCTCCTGCCTTCTCCCCTTCTATGATCTTTCTCCAGCAAAATCAGTGAAAGTACCAGAAAAAAGGCTTTTCCTCCAATATAAAATCAGAAATTAAACTAAAACCACCAGTTTTCTCATTTGCACTAAAACAATACCAGTTTCACAAATAATAAGCAAAAATGGATTGTTAGATTCCAGGCCTGATGTTATAGCGGCCCAGATAACAGAAGAAGCGAAACTACAAGGAGGCAGAGAATAATTTCTGCTGCTAAGGAGGAGGAAAGATAAGCCAAGAAAGGTGCTAGAAGGAAAGAATCAAACTGAATTAAAAAAAAAAGTTATATAAAAATTTTAAAGGCAGACTGAAAATGTGTTTCTTAAGAAGAAAAATGGATTGGTCTTAAATGGAAATGGAAATTCGACATAATATAAAATGTCACAGAAATAATGGACTAAGAGAGAACAGATGTTAAAACTTAAATTAAAAAGGTGTGGGTGAGGGAGAAAAAGAAAGCAAGAGGAAAATATAGACAGAGGGGGAAAAGGAGGCGGCATGGGGTGATGGAAAGATGCTGAACCAGAGTCTGGAGCCCTGAGTCCTAGCTCTGGGGTGTCTCACTGTGGCCCTGACAAAAGCTCTGAACTTCCCTGGGCCTCGATCCAAATGAGGGCTGGGCTAGAGGGGTTCTGCTATGTCTAGAGACAGTCTGGCTTGACCTGGTTGATGGCAGGGGTGTGGGGCAGGTCAGGAGCTGGAATCTGGAATTGGGCATGCCCACTCCAGTGGGGCAGCTAGGAGAAAGTTTGGGTGAAAGTGTGGAAAGGAAGTCCAGTCTAGGGGCAGAACGAAGGATGTGGAGAGTGCAAGAACAATGAGGGGCACTAGGGGGCAGAAGTTGATATAACAAAGGTGTTCCTACAGGGGACCCAACCACAGCAAGTGAAACAGGCAGGTAGGTTGGCATTGTAAAAATTGGCAGCAAGGCCTCGGTTCCTGGGTTTTGGTTTGGAGGCATGCTCCCATTCCCTAGGGGTGGCTCACTGGTGGGGCAACTTGGAGTGTTGGCAACATGGAGGTACCGGGTACAGGGGAAGAAAGTGGGGACCCCGCTGTAAGAACTAGAGAATGTGGCAGGCACCAAGTCACAGAAACAAGGATAAAAGTTTCTCCTACATCAGGGAAGGGGCAGGGCTGAAATTGTAAGGAAGACATAGCAAGGATCAAGGATGCCAGATAGGGGATGTTGAGAAAGTTCTCTCCAGCTCTAATATTCATCCATTCATTCACTTAGTTTAGAGTAAAAGTTAAATATTGTTCTCTGAAGATGCACTGACTTGTGGTCAAGTCTTATGTCCTCCATTTTCCAGCTTTGTGACCTTGGGCAAGTGATCTAACATTTCTAACGTTTAGTTGTAAAATAGGGTTGAAAGTGTCTCCTAAGATTGTTGTGAAATATTTAAATGTGTGCTTGGCACAGTTCTTGGCACAAATATGTGCTTAATAATGTAAGCATCCTCATTCATTCAGTCAAGATTGATTCAGCATTTACCATCTCGTGATCTCAGTCAAGAGAGACAGAATAATTTTTTTGGTTGTTATTTTAGAGAAATCTTGGTGCTAAAGACAACAAAAACAGGTATATGTGAGACGTCTGAGAGATGTTTTGCTCTGAGGAATGTGAAAAGCAGTCAGAGAAACTTATGCTAATACATACAGTGCAGAATGATTCCAGGTTTAGGGTGGGAAAAAGGGTTGGTTGAGATGGAATAATGAATCAAAAGTTGGCCGTGCTGTTGCCAGGACTTCTGGGCTTACAGTGAGACACAGAGGGCCTTGCCGGCTCCAACCCAATGTGCGTCACCCAGCTCTTTTGAACTTGCACCAAATGACCGAGGCAAAAATTGCTTCAAGTACATGAATCTAAGTTCCGTTAGGGTCTGCTTCCCCTAGTTCCACTTTCAGACTTGCTCTTTGTGGCTGCATGAAAATACATGAAGTAAATTCTGAGGTTCTAAGTGGTTCCAGAACTCTCTGGAATTACCCAGAGTTCCCCATGGCTTCCACTTGTCCATGAAGATGCAAGTACAGTCCAACCTGAGGGCTGTTGACACTTGTTGTCTCTCCTGGCAAGCTGACCCAGGGAAGGGAAAGGAGAGCCTTCTCGAGGTGCTTTCCACAGGCGTTTTGTAGTGTAATCCTCACAACGAACCTGAGAGTTAAGCCTTTTGTCCCTCGGTGGCAGATGAAGCTTTGAGGGACAAAGCTTCTATGGGTCACACAGCCCGTGAGACTGGGAGAAGTTAAGCACAGGCTTATTTAACTCCCAAGGTGATGCTTTTATTTTCTCCTACAAAAGGCATCTCTGCTAATAATAGACTCTGCATTTTTTAGGACATCTACTTTTTTAAAAGAAGTAATGTCTGAAAGTAAAGCAGGTTAACCTGTGTGCATGCATACCAGCATGAGGAGTGTGTGCGTGTATTGGGTGTGTATGTGTGTGAGAGAGAGAGACAGGTATTTCTTCTTTCATGTATAAAGGAGCAGCCCCTCCCCTCTCCTTTTCATTCCAGGGTAATCTGTGCACATGCAAAATAATTACTTCTTCCTGTAGGAAGTGTTAGTCCTCCAAGAAAGAAGAAAAGGCTACAGCATATGTTACCGACACATGTTTTCGCTAGTCTTGTCTCTGTTCCGCCTGCTGTGGCAATCAGTTTTTGCAAATACTGTCACTTACCCAATACAAAAAGCATGTGAATGCCCAGCCAATGGCCTGGGATAAACACAACCAGGCTTTCTGACTTGGAACATCCACCCAGAACAGAGGCTTTGTTTCAAAAGAACAAAACCAGCCTTGTATCATCAAAATCATTGGTGGGGAGAGAGAGGGGGCAGTGAGGGTAGAGGGAAGACATGGACCCAACCCAACAGGCGGATTTGGGGTCAGCCTCATACATATGAAGGAAAATTGATAGTATTTGATAGTGAGTTGGCTCAATCCAGCCAAGCCAAAGATGGGTGGGGCTCAAAAACACTGCTGGAAAAGTTGGTATCTGGCCAAATGGCTAAGTAGCCAGTTGGGGGTCTGAGAGGCACATGCACAGAAGGGCTTTGAGCTCTGCCTCTTGGCAGGATGCCCATCTGTCAAGTTCTTCCAGAGGGAGTGTTGGCAATGGGCGTTCCTAATCTCAGAAGCACTTGACAGGGAGGCTGGCTGCCGAGAGCCCCCCCACTCCCCCTCAGGTGCCAGACTCTGCACTTTGGCCACAGCAGCTCCGAGCACTATTATGAGACAAAGGAGGGGAGTCTGGCACGTATAGTGGGGAGCCTGGCGTCTTGTGACGGGGCATTTGTTCATGCTTCCTGGCCTGGGAGTGTGGCACGGAGGGGTGTGCAGTCCCTGGTGGGCAGACTGTGGCAGGAATTGGTGGGGTCAAGATGGCACGATTCTGGGCATCTCCAACCTGCCACTAGTCCAGCACTTGCTAGAGGGCAGGCTCTAAGCATATTTATGTAATAAACAGGGAAGAGATGGTGGAAATTTGTGGTACTGGTACAAGGAAAAGAAGAGCCTCATTTAAGGATATCTTAACCCAAGAGAATCTAAACCAAGTTTGCCCCCTGACGTGCTCTGGGATATTTGAGAAGGCATCAGGGATTCCATTGGCATAGGACATTTGAGCCCTCTGGAAGAAACACTATAGAGGACTTTTGGAGCCTACAGTTAAATTCTACAATCCCTAGAACTAAGGTCCCTGAAGAAAGATGGAAACCAAAATTGCCTACCCCTTGGGGACTGAGTCCTGGGAGGAGATGCCCCCTCCTCTAGGTAGGAATGAGATGACTCAAACTTCCTTCTAGGTCTGAGGCCTCGTTGGTGAGGAGCGTGCTTATGTGGCCTTCCAACACCCCCCGATTCAGTAATGGGGACTGTATGTGTTATGGACTAAATGTTTGTGTCCCCCCCCAAATTCATATGTTGCAACCTAATCCCAATGGTATTTGGAGGTGAGGTCTTTGGGAGGTAATTAGGTCATGAGGGTGGAGCCCTCATAAACGGGATGAGTGCCCTCATAAGAAGGGACCAGAGAGCTAGCTTGCTTGCTTTCCACCCTGGGAGGATACAATGAGAAGTCAGCAGTCTGCAGCCCGGGAGAGAGTCCTCACCAGAACCTGACCATGCTGGCACTCTTATCTTGGACTTCCAGCCTCCAGAACTGTGAGAAATAAAGGTTTGTTGTTTAAGCCACTCAGTCTATGGTGTGATTTGTTATAGCAGCCCAAAGTGACTAAGACAATATCGTATGCCTTAGCAAAAGGGCCTCTGAGACCTACTGGGCTGCAATCACAAGAGGGGAAACCTACCATCTCTGCTGTAGCAGGAGCAGGATTTGTGCGAGAGGATCCTGAGCAGCCACAGACCCTCAGAGGGTGAGGACGAGGCTCGGGCTCACTTAACACTTTGAGGCAGTGTGTGATCAGGGCTGTGAAGGTATCTCACCCCCACGCCCCCCCAACTCCAATTCCTTTACTGCGTCACAGGAGGCCAAAGGGTCTAGGAGGAAGAGTCTGGGCTTCTAGGCTTAGGTCCTTGCTGGGTTCTTGGGAAAGTTACAAATTTTCTCTCATCTAGTAAATTGGAGATGAAAATTATGCAATGACCCAGAAGATCATATAAGAAAACTGATGCGGAACTACAAAGCTATCAAGCTTCAGAGAAATGCAAATCATTATTTTCTACTACACAATTAGAATGCTTCAGATTATCCTGTTTTATTTGTTTGTATTTATTTGTGTATATCGTTTGTTTGTGTATAGGCTCTAATGCCACCAAGCATACATCTATTACTAATTCATCAGGCTTCCAGAATATCTAGTGAAGCAAAAATTATGCCAGGAACTCATACTGGTTGTCGTTAGACCAGCACGTGGTTTATACAGGCGTCATCCCAAGAGGCTGTGATTTATCTGGTACTTGGCTCTTGACCCCTGACTGGGGCTTCTTGAGATCGGGAACCATCTTTTCCATCTCTGCCTGACCTAGCACAATGTCTGGTACAGAGTAAATGCTCAGTATATTTTTGTTGAAATAGATAAAACATTGATTTCGTTTCTTTACACATTTCTATATGTGTGTCATCCACTCATGCATTTGGCAAAAGTTTGCTAAGAACCTACCACATGCTAGACACTGTGCCAGGCACTGGGTACGCAATGATAAAAGGAAGCTTACAGCCCAGGGGAGTAGACAGACATCCACCAAGTGATTACACTCATGAACATCTGATGGCAAAGGAAGAACAGATTTTTCTGAGTAC
This sequence comes from Ceratotherium simum simum, assembly GCF_057802395.1. Classification (NCBI taxonomy): domain Eukaryota; kingdom Metazoa; phylum Chordata; class Mammalia; order Perissodactyla; family Rhinocerotidae; genus Ceratotherium; species Ceratotherium simum. The sequence continues at coordinate 39,448,069 of NC_141919.1, forward strand.
ATGAAGCAAATCAAGATGGGGAGGTTTTCCTGAGGAAATGACACTTAAGCTGAGATTCGAAGGAAGGGTGAGGATTAGTATAGTTAAGTAAGACGCCAAAAGGGGATGTTTACGTGCTACCACGACATGCCACACACTGTTCTGCTTGCTTTACCTACTTACTCATTTCATTCTCACAACAACACTGGGATGGAAGTATTACCATTATCCCTAATTATACAGGTGAGAAAACCGAGGTGTAAGAGGTTAAATAACTTGCCTGAGGTCACAGAGAGTAATGGGCATGGAACCTGGTAGGCTGGCTCTGGACTCACGCTCCCCACGTTTGGAGCGAACAGCTTGTGCAAAGGGCTTGTGCCTTAGCAAGCAACAAAGAACAGGTCTACTCACGCCCAGGCTGGACAGGCGCCTAGCTGCTATCATATCAAGTCTTTCCCCACCCTGACAACTCTCCTTTCCTAAGAATTCTGGCAAGGGTAATGTCCTCCAACTGGTTAGATCTGTAAGGCACCTTTCCTGGTGCTAACAGAAGTTTTTAGAGCCAGGACACTGAGGACAAATGGCCCAAAACGAAGGAGTAAAGACAAGCGCCCACTCTGTGGAGTGGTCAGTAAGTAGCTCAACAAGGAGGCTTGTTAGCATCCATACTCATACTGTCTAATTGCTTCTGGAAAAAGAGAGGGAAGAAGAAGGAAAGAGCGGGCTGACCTAGCAAGTTCTCTGCTGCATCTGGTGACTAAGTCACAGAGTAAGGAAGCACTTAGGCAGACATAGCCAAACCTTCAGCCAGAAAGGCAACACCAGGGGCTTTTTCCTGGGCACTTAACATTGGTGGTCAACAGAAATGCAAATTGAGCCCATCTTTGTCTTGAAGCCATATGTCCTCAGGGGTAGAATCATTTTTCCTGCTGAGAATGCTGTTCAGGCTTTACTTGGTTGCAGCTTGAGCGAGTACTGCATGGTAATCAACGGGGGCAGTAAAAGGAAAAAGAGGACATCTAAAGAGTCACAATTGAACCTCAACAATCTTTAGAAAGAGAGAAAAAGAATTTGCAAGCTGAGAAGCAGCCTATTACCTACTTGACAGAAAGGAAAGCTAGTTTGCAGTGGTCTCTCCTCATTTCCTCCAATCCCCAGAGATAAAATTCGTTTGCTATTTGATCTCACTTATTGCTTTCCAATTTTTTAAGCCAAGATTCCCTCTCCTTACAACAGTCTTCTTCACAGTAAATCTCCAGGGTATTATCCTGTCTGTCTACTTTCTCATCATACCCAGGACTCTTTTTTTTTTAAATTCCTCTTTCCAGTGTCCGCATGAAACAACCAGGAAGACCACCAGGGAGCCTTTATTTCTTATGGAGCTACTCTTCCTCTCCTTAATTACGTAAGTCTACTTCTTAGCGCTAGAGCTTGGGAAGACACCGTGTTCAGCATGAGTCTTTCAGGCCTGAAGTCCAGAGCAGCACCTGCCCAAGTTCTGGATTATGACAGCTGAGGCTGATGTGAAGGCCCAAGGGCCCAGGCGACACGGCCCAGCATTTAAGAACACAAGTTCTGGAGTCCAGTTGTCTGGACTTAATTCCTGGCTCTGCCACTCTGTAGCTGTGCAGCCAGGTTGCTTAATCTCATTCAATTTCTAATAAGCAAAAAAGGGAGGGCAGTAGGACCTGTCTCATAGATGTCAATGAGACAATACTTACAGAGCACTTAGCTTAGCATCTGGTGAGAGTAAACATCAGGTTAAATGTTAGCTATTATTGTTATTAAGATAATTACGGGGATCAAAGCAGTAACTGGAACCAAGGTTAAGGTAGATAGGTTAGTTAGTAGATAGATAATAGTTAGTAGTAGTATATACATAAAGCAGATAGGTTAGTAGTTAGGAGTTAGGTTAAAGTGGATAATATGGGAAGAGAACAAGGTAGGATCACGTGGCATATACATTAATCCCAGCTTGATTCCTTAGAGCAGGGAAAACCCAGGATCTTCATATAAGACCCCAGATTAGCAACAATAACCACCATTTATTGAGCACTACTACATGCTAGGAGCAAGGCTAAGTGTTTTAAATAATTTGTTTAAATCTAACTCCCATAGTGCTATGAGTTTAGTTGTTATATCTTTGGAATACCTAGCACAGTGCTTGGCACAGAGTAGATGCTCAGTACATACTTGTTGACTTTGAAACATTTTACAGCATTCCTAGGTTATCCTTTTTGAATTGTGTTGGCAATTCAAACATGGAAGCAATGTTATATTCATTTGCCTTTTAAGTACCTGAAGCACAGGAGAACATACATATGTGACCAAATCTATTATTAAGATCTTTCTACATTGGTGAGAAGGCTTTTCTGCATTTGCCTGGATTGAAAGAAGGCAGCACAAGCCAATCACGTGTCAAAGGGGATATTATTTAGAGAGATTTCTTCAGGTTTTACAGACACACAGGGCTAGACGGAAAAATATTCTTCTTGGCAAATGAATAACAAAGTAATTAAAGAAGTCAACATTCAAAACAGGGAAGTGAAAATCTGAAACAGGCACTGAGACAAATAAAACAAGAGTACAGCTTCAGCTGGGTGGGGAAATACCAATTAATAGAGCTATCCCAAAAAGGAAAAAATGGAATTCTCTAACATAATTCCTCTTAGTACAGTTTTCTGTAAACAAGGATCTCAATATTTCTAATGTGAAAGATTTTTATAAGTAGTAAAACCAAGGTTTAAAAAACTTCCCAGAGGGGCCGGCCCGGTGGCGCAAGCGGTTAAGTGCGCGGGCTCCGCTGCAGCGGCCCGGGGTTCGCTGGTTCGGATCCCGGGCGCACACCGACGCACTGCTTGGCAAGCCATGCTGTGGCGGCATCCCATATAGAGTGGAGGAAGATGGGCACGGATGTTAGCCCAGGGCCGTCTTCCTCAGCAAAAAAAGAGGAGGATTGGCTGATGTTAGCACAGGGCTGATCTCACAAAAAAAAAAAAAAAACTTCCCAGAACAATTTAGGTCCAGCACTTTTTCCCCCTAGTCCTATTTTTAACTATTTCGTGGTATTTCATCGGCAATCCCAGGTGCTGGGTGACTGTTGGGTTCTTCTGTCCCATTTAGAGGACAGGGACCATTGAAGAGCCGGTATATGTGGCAAGGATTTCCCTGGGATTATCTAGCAACACAAAGATATTACTATGGGCAGCAAGCTCTATTTTCTTTCTGAGAATGAGGAAATAGTCCAAGCAGGAAAGAGATTATTTTCTATTTTGTAATGGTTATTATTCCAGAACGATCACATCAATCAATCAACAACTATATGTTTGAATACATATGAAAATGTCCAGATAATTCATAGTATCACACTTCGCTGAGTGAGTACATTAAGTCATTCAGTGATTCCAATGGACTTTTTTTTCCTTGGGGCATCTTGCCAGCTCACAGTTTAGTAGCTACCAGTTTTCGGCAGTGCATAGGAAGCAACGGTCACTAAAGTGGGTGATTCTACTACTTTAATTCACTCCTAAATATATATAATCTCTCTCTCTCTCTCTCACACACACACACACACACAATCACTCATATGGTTTCAATCATGGTCTAACCAGGAAAATTGAAGCCACACTAAGTATTCATACAAGGGAGCATTTAATCCAGGTGACTGGCTACAAAGGTAATGGAATAGTTGAGAAGTCACATGGGGGACATTGAAGCAACCCATAGACTAGCAATATCAGGAAGCTGCTGCTGTCCTAATTTAGAGGGATTAAAGGAGGTTTACCAGAGCCCAGAGGCAGAAATCAGAGTGGAAGCTAGAAATGCACTGCATGTATTCAGAGGAAATCAGAGCAATGGAATAGACACAGCCACTGAGGAAGATGCCCCAGATGCAAAGAGAGAAGAGAAAAACACCGTGGCCTCTTCCTTCCTTCTGCCCACAGTCTCACTGGTGTCTCCCATTGGTCAAACCTAGCCGACAGGGGACACTAGGAAATACAGCTTTCAGGTATCAGTCACTCTGCAGAACTGAGCAGAGCAGGAAGGGGCCTGGAACATACTTGTTATCAACAGGCCAAGAACTGACATGAGCACATACCCACATACACACATAACTTGGTTCCAACATCAGAATTGTCCGTCTCTGAATTTGAATCTAATTGAATCAATGTAAAATAACTAGGGCCAGCCATGTACAAGCTGATTTAACTTTCCAAGTCTATTTGATTCTAAGAATGCAGGGTGTGGTCTTTTAATCTGGTCAAGATGTAGCTTAGAAAAAGAAAGAGGAGAATAGAAACCTAACACTTACCATGTGTTAGGATCAGTGTTCCATGCTTTTCAAACATTATCTTACTTTATCTTCACATCGACCATGTAAGTTTATTACAGAGTTTAAGGTTATAATGGTATATAAACTTCATTGCACAAGTGAAGAAACTCAAGGAAGTGAATACATCTTCCAGGATAATACAAGTAAATATTGGAGCCCAGTTTTATATAGATGGGTCTGACTTAAAATTTTCACTGACAACGTACAGTTTTGGATGTAACTGATACAAAGCTGTAACCTATTCATTTGCTTTGTATTCTGCTGTTTATTGTAATGATACAGTGATTGAAAAGAGGATAAGAACAACTTGAACTAAAAAATAATAAAAGGGTATATGACTTTCAAAATAACAAAGGAAAATTGGAAGATATTTTTAAATAATCAAAATAAGGGAAGAAAAGGAAAAAATGAGTATGTAACAGAAGAAATATTAGAAAGCACATAGTGAATAGTAGATTTAAGCCCAAATATATCGCTAATTATATTAAATATAAATGGACTAAATGCACCATCTAAAAGATAAAGATTATCAAACTGGCTAAGGACATAAAACTCAACAATATGCTGTTTACAAATGACACATAGAAAACAGGATAGAGATAGTTTAAATGTAAAAGGATAGAAAAAAGATATTTGGTTAGCAAATACTAACCAAAATCACAAGAATATTAATGTCAAACAAAAAGTAATGTTAAAAATAAAAAAGGACACTTCATAATGATAAGGTTTTAGTCAGTATTAAAGATTGGTCTAATTTTTTGTACACTTAATATAAAACTTTTAGAATATGTAAAGAAAAATTGACAGAAGTACAAGAGGAAACAGACAATAATCATCTGAGTAATTGACAGAACAGACAAGTCAGTACGGATAGAGAAGATGTGAACAGCATGATTAACAAACTTGACATAATGGACATATATAGAACAGTACTGCCAACAACTGCAATATACCCATCTTAGTGAAGCACACATTGAACCTTTACTAAAAGTTATCATATATTGAGCCATAAATTAAGACAAAGCTATTCTTTATCTCTATTTCTGTGGGTTTCTTTCTTTCTTTTTTTTTTTTTGTAGCATTTTCTCCCCGTTTACTTGTCTTGGCCTCTCTATTTCATTTTGGAGGCTTTCTGGAATGCATAGTGATCTTTGGCTATCTGTTAATATTTAGGTGTGAAACACTAGAGAGCTCATTTTAAGTTCCGAGTATGGGAGGCAGGGCTTTCATCATTCAGTAGGGGACCCCCAATGTCACTGTCTGTGGTCTTTTCTCTGGGATGATTCAATTTCAGTGAGAAGAATCTTTTAATCCCCTGTTTTCTCATATGTAAACTCTGGATAGCAATTGTTCCTAGCTCACAGGGCTATTGTAAGGATTAATGAGATAATTCATATCAAGTGCTTAAAATAGTTCCTGGCACAATGAAGCATTCAACATATATTAGCTATTATTATTTGAAGTTTTCAACTACTCTCATGGTTTCAGTATCATTGATTTGACACGTTGATGGCGCACAAACATATATTACCAATCACTTCTTTAACATCTCTATATAGATGTTTCTCAGTCAACTCAAATGTAACATGTCCACTCTTCCCTATCTTAGTAAATAATTACTCAGTAAATCATCACTGTCTTAATCAGCTTGGGATACCAAAGCAAAATACCATAGACTAGATGGCTTAACAAATTTATTTCTCACAGTTCTGGAGGCTGGAAGTCTAAGATCAGGGTGCTGGCATGGTCAGGTTCTGGTGAGAACATTTTCCTGGCTTGCAGATCATCACCTTCTACTGTGTCTTCCTATGGTGGAGAGATAGAGAGCTCTGGCCTCTTCCTCTACTTATAAGGGCACTAATCCCGTCATGGGGGACCCACCCTTCTGACCTCATCTAAACATATTTACCTCCCAAAGAGTCTACCTCCAAATACCATCACATTGGGGGTTAGGCCTTCAACATGTGGATTCTGCAGGGACACAAACATTAAGTCCATAGCAATCACCTTTGCAGTTACTCAAATGAGAATCCCAACCTGTCCTTGATTCTTCCCCTTTATTAGTTTATGGCCTTTCTCCCTCAACCAAAATAGAAGCTGCTAGACAGCAAAGACATTCTCTGTCTTCTTCTTTAGGATATAGAAAGTGTACCTCTGCACTGGTTGTGTCTGCACCTGTGTATAAAATGAACAAGGTGTTGAAAAAGGAATGATTGCACTCTATAACACTGTAATCGTGAAAGTTTATTCTTTGAAGATTGGATTTGTTTCTAACTCCTTGATCTTCCTCTTTTCCCATTTTTTATGTTTTTTTTTTCTTGCTTCAATCTACTTCAATTACTTTCAGATAGAGCCTCACTCTCTCCTCCTTTTGGATTTTGCTCTAGCTTCTTTTATATCCTCTCCCTTGTTGTAACATTTGCTGGTGATGACTCTACCTAGTTTCCAACTGTCATGCCTTGACTGCCATTTCCTGGGCTCCTGAGCATCATAAAATATCCTTGGATTCTTTCCTGCAGACTGTTGAATTTGGAAATGTAGACTCTCTTTCAGATATTTTTGGCTTTCTCTTTCAGACTGCACTGTTAGGCCTTTGGGGCTTCATATCGTTTATTCTCCGAGACTGCCCGGAGCATCAAAAATGGCTTAAAACGATTACTATGCTGTGCATTGGCATATATGACATTCAATCGCCCTATACTGAGCTGAATTTCAATGACTTTTGTGTAAATGAATCAGAAACAGATAGATTCATCCTCCCTAACTACCTCCACTTTTTTAAAAGCAGAAACTCAGCATTTGTGTTTCACTGGATATAGAAAGTTTGAAACTGAATGAGATATGGTGAATCAGAGTGAGAGAGGCTTTCACATTCCTGATAGCTATCTTGTCTCCTATATCATCCTAGTTAGTGATGATGTGTTTGTTAATTTCTGCTCAATTTCATGGTCCTCCTCTTGCCTTTAGCTGTTCCTTCCTTACTATAAGTCCTTATTAATCTTCCTACCACCCTCCCTCCATCCTTCTGTCCTAGAAATAGCTGCCTGTTGGCCACTGCCCTGCTCTACCTCTGCTCACACCCTAGACAGGTGACAGAATGATATATAACCAAGGAATTCCAATACATTGTGAAAGTGTCACAACTGAGGGTCATACAAAGAGCTTTGAGGAGAGAGCAACTTTTGGGGCCTTTTTGTATTTTTCTGCTTTTCTTTGCTTTACTTTTCACTCTCTTCACAAAGGTCTTCACCATTTCACTTTATTTCCTTGCTCTGATCTCCATTTCCGGTCTATTTTCTCCCACCTGAGTTTTCTACAGACACCTTGGCTCTTTCCAATTCTCTATTGTAAAAATTCTTTCTCTCCATCTGGTGCTGCATATGCATGAGGGGTTTGGTGCTTTCCTCTCCTAGACTCTTATCCGTTGTCCTGAATGGAATCCTCACAGTTGGAGCCTTTTGCTGTTCTTAGGCTGCCAGAGCTTGGTGAAGGTCTCCAGAGAGCAGAGCCAGTTTCTGGTCGAGTATAAGCTGAGTGACTGCGGTGAGATATCCAATTGCACAGCACAGAATATGTGGCCATGAGTAGACAAGACATGAAATTCTATCACGGTGAGGAAATCAAATGAAATTTTGGATTACGTGAGTAAATAAATACCCATAACAGATACAATCCATAGGACAGTCAGCAACTCTGAATAATGCCTCCTTCTCCCCCAGTAATTGAATTAATTTGGTCACAATGCCCCCAATAACAAAAAAACAAGTCAGAAAGTATTCTTCTAAGTAGTTTTTCTTTAACTACCTCTGTGAATTAGTGTCATTTCTGTTCACCTTTACCATATTTGAAGTATTATGCTAAAAGACAGGATAATTCTATCAGTTATGAATATGTCAAGGAAGAAATGAGATATTTGAGGGCCAGGAATGTTATAGATAGCCAGCCCTGGTGGCCTAGTGGTTAAAATTCGGCACTCTTACCGCCGCAGCCCGGGATTCGTTTCTGGGTCAGAGAACCACACCACCCACCCTTTGGTTGTCAGACTGTGGTGGCTGCACATGGCTGTGATGCTGAAATCTATGCCACTGGCATTTCAAATACCAGCAGGGTCACCCGTGGTAGACAGGTTTCAGCAGAGCTTCCAATTAAGACAGACTAGGAAGAAGGAACTGGCCACCCACTTCTGAAAAATTGGCCATGAAAACCCTGTGAATAGCAGCAGAGCATCGTCTGATACAGCACTGGAAGGTGAGAGGATGGTGCAAAAAGACCGGGCAGGGTTCTGCTCTGCTGTACACAGTGTTGCTAGGAGTCCGAACTGACTGCACAGCACTAACAACAACAATGTTACAAAAATGAATATTCAGATAGGCTCAGGTGCTCATTAAGCTCCTTTGCACCCGTCCACACATTTCCCGGCTGCTTCAAGCCTTTTCTCATCTCACAGTGAACTTAAACATCTGTAGATCAAGTGTTCTTATGGGAGTGTAAAAAAGGAGATGTTACTTCTGCAAAATTTCCATTACGTGATTCACAAAATTAAAATTTAGGTAAAAACTGAAGGAAAAAAATATATGGTACATGGGAGGGGTTAAAATACATTTTATTTTATTGTTAACATTTTACCTAGCAATCATTAGTATAGTGCTTAAATATTTGCAGGCACTATTCTAAGCATCTTATAAATATTAATATCTGTAGTTTTCATAACAATTCTTCAGTAGGGGTATTACTATTATCCATGATTTACAGACGAAAAAACTGAGACACAGCAAGATTAAGTGATTTGCACATGGCCACACATTTTAAGGGGCAGAGCCAGGATTTGAACCTAGAGTCCATGTTCTTACCACTCTACTGTACTGCTATGCTATGGTAGAGATAGCAGATGTGTGGAGTATTTAGAAGTTTATAAATTGAGATTTACTATCCAAATTCCAATAAGAACCAGAGGTGTTCTATAAGACAGATATCTTCACAAAGACACAAGGTCATACCTATAATGGTAATAGACCCTATCACATAGGAAATTGTGAGATTTAAATTAGCTGACATATTTAGCAAAGAGCCTGGCATTTGATGATAGTATCCATTTTTCCACGAAACAAAAGGCAAACTAAGCACTGTATATATGCATTAATGGATGAATGGCTGACTGGCTGGTTAAATGATTAAATAAGCAAATAAACAAATGACCATACCTCCCAGATTCAAGGGGAGGAAAAACACTCATCTCTCAATGAAAGGAGTGTCAAAGTCACATTGTTTGACAAGGATGTGGGATGGGAGATGTTGTGGCTATCTGCAAAATACTATCTGCCACACAAGGTTCTAGTCCCAGTTCTATAAGTGAACCAACAGATATTTGGATTAGTCATTTGGAGGTCTCACAGTGTCTGGTCATCCTGGTTACACTCCTTTCTTAGCAAATTAATTATGTAATAGGTAGTGGGCTTTTTTTTTGACTTATTGGTATCCAAAAGGTTTCCTAATTTGGGAGAATTCCCTATGGAATATGTCTAAATGGAAATCACCTCCCACTGTTAAATCTGCTAGCAACCAAAGGAAGGGCACACGACCTGACCTCAGGCAATTCAACCCCTCTTGGTCTTTGAAGCTTGACAGGGTGGCATCAAGACCCAAGGATGGATAGATGTGGCCATATGAATTCATTCCAGCATATGCATCTATATATGTGCATCTCCGTGCACTTGAATGACTCTAATAAACAAAGGAACTATATTTCTCCTTTTTCAAATAAAATGAAAAAAAAATCCAAACCTTTCTCTACAGCATTACATTCTCTGTAAATTATTTTAAATTATTTGGAGAGAGACATTTCCCTTAGTCCTTTGTCGGTGTTGGAAGAAATTATCTCTCTCTAGAGAATTGATTTAATCTCAAACCTACCATGGAGATTAAGGACATAATTTTTTTTGTTTATTTGTTTTGGTTTGGTTTTCTTTGTTTTTTGTTTTTTTGGTGAGCAAGATTGGACCTGAGCAAACATCTGTTGCCAATCTTCCTCTTTTTGCTTGAGAAAGATTTTTGCTGAGCTAACATATGTGCCAATCTTCCTCTATTTTATATGTGAGGGTGCCACCACAGCCTGGCTTGATGAGCAATGTGTAAGTCTGCGCCCAGGATCCAAACCCACGAACCCCAGGCCACTGAAGCAGAGCATGTGACCTAACCATTACGCCACTAGGATGGCCCCCAAAGACATAATTTTTAAAAATCCCAAGCAACTTTTTACTCCCCTAATTGAACAAAACACACAAGTGTGCGTGTATACATCACATACATTCACAAATATTGGGGCAAAAGGTTCATATTCTCAGTGAATGTCCCTCTAACTCATACTATTTTGAATGCTATCATTTTAAAAAGACTCAGTTTGAGAAAGTGATGGTCTTTATGATTTTTAAATTACTAAATAATTATTTGTAAATATTAGTGGCCCAATCCCTGCCCTTTTGGTGTACCTGACAAAATATTTTGTCTTACTGGCATGAACTTCGCACATATGACCTATCAATAAAGGAGCTTGTGTCTTCAGCCTCTTTCTTCTATAGTAGGGGTAGATTTGTCATATCTTTCCAGTCTTTCCTAACCAGATACCAGTGACTTGTGAGATGGTTGGTCAGAATTGGCACTGTGGCTAGAAAGTGAAGGGAACTCTCATTTTCTCACATGGAGATAAAATGTTTGCATTTGTCCCATTAGCCCCATAATCTTGACTCTCGGATGGAACACCTGTCCTCACAAAATACATTCATTCTTGATTATGACAATTCACACATGTGCAAGTCTGTTATTACTATTTGAGATGGAATTTTTTTTTCATTTGAGAGGAATGATAATCCATTTCATTTGTTTAATGCATGACATTGTTTTCAAAGCATGTTCTCATAACTATCAAAACTGTCTGAGGTAGATATTATTATCCTCATTGTACAGATGAGAAAACTGAGGCTCAAAAAGATTATTTGACTTCCCCAAGGTTATATAGGTTGCAAGTATCAGAACCAGGATCTGAAACCATATCGTCTGACTGCACTCCAGTAGGTTATCAAAACTATTCCTGTATTATTTTCCACTGGATTTTATGATTATCCTTCAAAAGTCCTCATCCTGTGAAACAAAATCTTTAAAACTTAACAAAGGAGTTCAACATTTAACATTAAATTTACTGATCAGAAACTTCCTGGCTCACAACTAGAGATTTCTAAATGATGGAAAGAGGGCAGTTAACATGTTGTGATGTTCTCTCTTTCAGCCATAACTTTTCTTCTAGGTTTATAGTTATGGTTTGGCTTTAGAGTAGAAAGCAGTAAAACTTAATTGAATAGAAGTAAGATCAAGGTCTTTTCAAGCTGGACATAATGTGAGTAACATAAATACAGATGAATCAACATTTAAAAAAAATTTCAGTTACAAAGACCCCAGTGGAAAACATAACTCCTAATTTATAAAATCTCCCCACTATGAAGCATGTTTTGTGTGACATACACAGGAATAGGCCCATAACTATTATTACTGGAAATGAAAACTATACCATAAAACTCATATCTAGAGGCTCAAAGTGTACTTCTGATACAAACCCATACCCTTCAAAAAAACCACAGAAATATTGCAGGTGAGTCAGATTTTCCCTACCTTAGAGCATAAGAAAACATGACTCCTCCCTGTAAAACCTCTTACCAAGTCACATTAAATACATTCAATTCAGCAAATTAATTACACACAGTTTTTCAGCCTAATTTCCATTCTCCCATAAGTTGAAGCTTCCTTTTATTCTGATAGAATAACATCAATCATTCTGATACTTTTGGAACTCTTCAAAATGTTACTTTGATGTTATATTTTGCCTGATGCTATTGTAGTTACACAATCTTCTCCCTAATTCTAAGAAAATGCTGTCCTACCCCGGGGGCAGTGAGTGTGCTGACTATAGGTAAGTATTTAAGCCAAGACTATATAGTTACTGTGGTAGGCTGAATAATGGCCTCTCAATATGCCCATTTCCTAATTCCTGGAATTTGTAAATATGTTCCCTTAAAAGGAAAAAGAGAGATGGCAGATGTGATTAAGTTAAGAATTCTGAGATGGAGAGATTGTGCTGGATTATTTGAATGGGCCAAAGGGTGAACAATACTATGAACCAACTAGACCTAACAGACATATATAGAACACTCCACCCAACAACAGCAAAATATACATTCTTCTCACATGCACATGGAATATTCTCCAGGATAGACCATAAAGCCACAAAACAAGTCTCCAAATATTTAAAAAGATTGAAATCATATGAATTATCTTTTCAAACCACAGTGGAATGAAAATAGAAATCAATAATGTAAGGAAAACTGAAAAATTCACAAATATGTAGAAATTAAATAACACACTATTAAACAATCAGTGGATCAAAAAAGAAATCCAAAGGGAAATTAGAAAATACTTTGAGATGAATGAAAATGAAAACACAACATACCAAAACTTATGGGATGCAGCAAAAGCAGTGCTCAGAGGTAAACTTATAGTTATAAATGCCTACAACAAAAAGAAAGATCTCTTTCAAGTCAGTAACCTAATTTTATACCTCAAAGAACTAGAAAAAGAAGAGAAAACTAAACCTAAACCTAGCAGAAGAAAGGAAATAATAAAGATTAGTGCAGAGATAAATGAAATAGAGTAGAAAAATAGGGACAATCAACAAAATCAAAACTTGGTTCCTTGAAAAGATCAACAAATTTGGTAAACCTCTAGCTAGACTGACTGAGAAAAAAGAGAGCAGATGTAAATTACTGAAATCAGAAATAAAAGTGGCAACATTATTATCAACCTTACAGAAATGAAAAGAATTATAAGAGAACACTATTAACAATTGTAAGCCAATAAATTGGATAACATAGGTGAAATGGACAAATTCTTGAAAACACACAAATCACCAAAATTGATTCATGAAGAAATAGAAAATCTGAACATATTTATAGCAAGTAGAGAGATTAAATCAGTAACCAGAAGCCAGTCAACAAAGAAGGGTCCTGGACCAGAGGGCTTTACTGGTGAAGTCTATGAAACATTTAAAGAATTAACATTAATCCTTCTCAAAACTTCTAGAAGAAGGAACACTTCCTAACTCATTCTATGAGGCTAGCATTATACTGTTACCAAAGCCAGACAAGGATATCACAAGAATCCTCACATAGATCAATATTTCTCATGACCATAGATAGAAAAATCCTTAAAATGTTAGCAAACCAAATTCAGCAACATACAAAAAGGGTTATGGTCAAAGACCAAGTAAGATTTGTCCTTAGAATGCAAGATTGGCTTAATATATAAAAATCTATTAATATAATACATCATTATAGCATAATAAAGGCCAAACCCATGTGGCCATCTAATTGATGCAGAAAAAGTATTTGACAAAATCCAACACCCATTTATGATTAAAATCTCTCAGCAAACCAGGAATAGAAGGGAACTTCCTCAACTTAATAAGGGGCATCTATGAAAAATCTTCAGCTAACATCATACTTAATGGACAAAGACTGAAAGCTATGTACCAAAGAAATTGAAAGCAACCAGATTGGAAAGGAGGAAGTATACTCTTTATCAGCAGGTGACATGATCCTGTATGTAGAAATTCTTAAGGAACACACACACACACACACACACACACACACACACAATGCAAAACTACTAGAACAACTTTAAGCAAGGTCACAGGATAAAAGAACAATGTACAAAACTCAATTGTATTTCTACAAACTAGCAACACACATTTCAAAAGTAAATTTAAGAAAATAATTCCATTCCCAAAGAATGAAACAGAATAAGATACTTAGCTATAAATTTAACAACAGAATTTCAGGAATTGTGCAATAAAAACTATAAAGCATTGCTGAAAATAATTAAAGAATATGTCAATAAATGGAGAGACATTCCATGTTCAATTAATTAGAAGATTCAAGAACCTTTTGTAGAAATTGACAAGATGATACTAAAATTTATATGGAAATGAAAGGACCTAGAATAGTCAAAGCAATTTTGAAAAAGAACAAAGTTTACTTACTGTAAAGCTACAGTATCAAGACAGTGTGGTATTTTCCCTGTGGATCAGTGGAACAGAATTGAGTCCAGAAATAGACCCTGACATTTATGGTCAATTGATTTTAACAAAGGTGCCAAGACAACTCAATGAAGAAAAGATAGTCCTTTCAACAAATGGTTGTACCAGCTCCACACACAAAAATTAACACAAAATGGATCATAGATATCAATGTAGCCGCTAAAGTGTAAAACCTCTAGAAGAAAACACAGGAGAAAATCTTCATGACCTTTGGTTAGGTAAAGAGCTCTTAGATATGATACCAAAAGCACAAGCCATAAGACAAAAAATCGATAAATTGGACTTCATCAAAGGTAGAGCATTGTGTTTCAAAAGACACCGTTAAGAAAATTAAATGACAAGCTACAAAGTGGGTGAAAATATTTGCAAATCATATATCTGATAAAGGACTTGTATCTAGAATATATAAAGAACTGTTAATACTCAACAATAAGACTCCAATTACAAAATGAGCAAAATGGCGTATGAATGGCTAACAAGTAAAGTGAAAAGTGTTCAACATCATTAGTCATTAAAGAAATTAAAACCACAATAAGTTACCACTGCATACCCACTAAAATGGCTATAATTAAAGACAGACAGTACCGAGTGTTGGTGAGTATGTGAAGAAACTGGAAACTGGATCCTCATAAATTGGTGATAGAAATGCACATCTACTTTGCAAAACAGTTTGGCAGTTTCTTAAAAAGTTACATAAACTTATCAAAGGACTCAGCAATTCCACACTTAAGAATCTACCCGAGAAATGAAAACATAGGCACAAAGACTTGAGCCTAAATGTTCATAGAAGCATTACCATAATAGCCCAAAACTAGAAACAATCTAAGCATCTATCAACCTGATGAATGGGTAAATAAAATGTGGTATATCCATACAATGGAATATTATTCAACAAACAAAAGGAATTAAACAATGATACATGCTAAAACGTGGATGAACCTCAAAAACAGCATAGTAAGTGAAAGAAGCCAGATCCACAGGATACATACTGTGCGATTCCATTTATATGAAATGTACAAAAATGCACATTTATAGATACAGAAAGTAAATCAATGATTGCTGGGGCTGGGGGTCTGTGAGTGAGGATTGACTGCGAATAGGCTTGTGGAAAATTTCGGGGGTGATGGAAAATTTCTAACATCAGATTCTGCTGATGGCTGCACAACTTTATACATTTATTAAAAATCACTGCATGGTACTCTTACTTATGGTATGTAAATTATATTCCAATAAAGTTTTTTTAAAGTTGTTAGAGGTAAAAAAGTTAGCCAAAAGACAAAAAAATAAGATTAAGTTGTTATTTAATCACATAGCCTGTTGAGCTTCCTTTTATTGTAGCACTTATTTATACCCCTTTGAAATCAGCTGCTTTATTCTCCCACTCGCATTCCCCATTGGAAATGGAAACAGAAGCGTAGTTGATTAATTTGGTAACTATTCTTTCCTGCACAGGACATTACTCTGCATTAGGTCTTTAGGTGGAGTGTATCTGTTTTGGCCAACTGACATCTCAGCACCTGGCACTGAAACCAGAGGCAGAAATCAGGGAAAGCCAGGAGACTAAAGAGAACAAAGGCACACAATATACAATTCCAAGATGACGCGCTTTGTGGAATTGTTCAACGCACCCTAAGAGCTCAGTGTGAGAATCCGTCTGTGATGACTATGTGTATACCTGCCAGTCAGCCTGGGGCAGGGAAGGCATACCAGCATAGAGGAGAAACAGGCAGGAGGAAGTGAGGAGAGAGAACAAAATGTTGGCAAATAACCTTGTTACTGGCAATTTCTGTTATTCCAAAAACGGAATCCAACTGATGAGCTGCTAGAGACATGTGAGGGCCATTTGTATTATCAGACAAACCGAAAACATTTGGTTCATGGCCCTAAAACAGTGAACCCTAGAAACTTACTATCACGTTTCATAGCTTTGGGGAAAACCAGAAAAGGAAAGATTGGGCAGGGGTTCAAAGAGGAAATGCCTTCTGCCAAACCAGGTCAGCAGAGCTGCCTCTGTCTGCATAGACTGCTGAGAGTGGGGTCTGAGGCAGGCCCTACTCCACAGTCTCCCAGATCAGACAAAGGGTCTTATTCGTGAATCGAAGTTTACTTCAACAGCGTGACAGGCTGGGGCAGGTTCACATCTCATCCATATTTTTCCCTGTAAAAGGCAGAGGATACAATAAGATGCTAGTCCCATGTATGTGCACATGGATATTTATGTGGGCTGGGTGGAAAGAAGGGAAAATGGGAGGTGATCCTCAGAGGAAGCTATTGTTTCTTAAGGCCCTACATGACAAGCACTTCTAGGCAATTTTCTTTCATTTAATCCTTCCAGCAACCTTGTGAGATGGGTATTATACCTACATTATAGATAAGAAACTGAGGCTCAAAAATCTTTCCCACCTATAAAATAGGTCACATTATATTTTATATACATTATACACAGGTAAGAACTTAAGGCTCAAAATCTTGAGTGATCAGTGTCAACATATTTAGTAAGTGGCAGAGCTGGGATTTAAATTCTGGTCCCTATGAGCCCTGAGCCCCTGTTCTTTCTATTATACCACACTATCCATTCAGGTTTAGAAAATTTTAAAAAATGTTCAGCCTTTCAGCTTAGCCTCTCTGATTTTCTTGTTTCTGGATGATAATAAGCCAGCCAAATGTCCTCCTGGGAATTCTTTTCTCCCCTGGGGCTAGAAGAATAGAAAAACACCACCGCGCCCTTGAAGCTTCGCTAACAATCACAACTATAAAGGCTGGAGTCAGTGCTGGGAGGATATTATTAACAAATGGCTTAAGAAAAACCTTCAGAGGGTTTGCAGCCACCCACACCATTTGTAAAATCTGAGGGAAGAAACCTGATCCAGAAAATGGTTGGAAAGAAACAAACCCCAGTATCAGAAATATAAAGGGAGGAGGATCATTGCCTTTAGACAACTTGTTTTATCGTGAACAATAAAAGTGTTCCAGTTGATTCAACAAAAAATAACCAAAAACAAGACTATTTTTAAAAAGGCATTTATAGGACTGCAGGTTTCATTTCCTCTGCCTTTAGATCTGTAGCTTCTCATTCTGAGCAGCAGATGCTGTCATGTAAGGAAGACCACCTGCTTTCCAGGGCATCTCTGCGACAAATAGCTTTGAGCGAGAGAGAAGAAAGATTACAGGATGAAAAGGAAAGAATTAGAAAGGGGGAAACGGGAAATTAAGAAGTTGGCTTAATGCACGTCTTCTGAATTATTCAACTGCTAAAAAGCCGACAGATTTCTTTTGACACTTGACTGTCTCACTCTGTGTCTATATCCATATTCCACTTTTTAAGGACCTACTTTAAAAGAATTCTGTCCATCTGCACAGCCCAGTTTTGTGACATATTTATCTTTCTTTGCAAAATGGAGGCATAAAAATGTATAGAACATAGGTATTAATTAAATGGTATTTTAGTTTAGGAAAGTTGCTCAGCTTTAAAAGGACTCCTGGGAGCGAATCTCTTTGTAAAAGAAATATTCTTTTGGAAATTAAAACAGCCCACACTCACTCACTCCTTCTTCCCAACAAAATGACTTAGACAGTATTTTTGAGTTCCAAAGTTTCTAAAAATGTGCTAAACTCTTACTTGAGGCAACAGGTATGACTTAAGTCACTTGAAATTATAACGTCAAAGCCGTTTGGAGAGAACTGGGTCCCCACATGCCAAGGAAAATAAGATATTAAGGAAATTATTCATATAATTCCAACCAAGTTAACACACTCACCTGAAACATACCAGTAATCAAAGTAATAACAGGAAAACGTCTACAGTTTGGAAGTCTCAGGAAATAATTTGTTCTACAAAGCTGTATTTTCCATATATTGAAGGTTTTCCTTTTTATTAAACATCCAAACATTGTTATTTTAAATTTTAACTGGTTTTAAGATCGTTGTCAAATATATCACATATTGCTTTGCTTTCTCAAATAGTGTTTATTTAGTTATAACTTGTTCTATTAATACTACCAAGAAGGATCTCGGAGAACTATTAAACTAGATTCTAAACATAATTTGAACTCTTTTTGATGTCCCAGGATCTTCATATCCAACACCAGTGACAGTATGAGGCTTTAATAAGGCAATGCCTTTGGGAAGATAAATCTCCTTGGTCCTCTCATTCTGTGGGGGCCATGTCCTCCTGTGTTGTTTTAATCCTTATGTCTGTTTTTTAAAATTGCTCTATCTGTTTCCTTGCTGCCAAGCAATCACTTTGTTCATGTTACAGGGCTACCTCGGACAGTCCCCTCCCTCTTGCAAAGTATTACTTCTAATATTCCACCAACTGGGAAATCGATGATCCTTTAGGACAATAACGTACTAAGTAAGGGCTACAGAGAGGATCTGCTAGGGGTAATACACAAGCAGTTCAGAGGTCTTCTAACATATAGCCCAGCAACCAGAAAAAATAGGGTTTTTTAAGAGTAGGGTTGACAGATGAAATTCAGTGTGCAATATTTGGGACATATACTCAAAAAGGATTTGTTATTTAGCTGAACTCAAATTTAACTGGATGTTCTGTATTTTTATTTGTTAAATCTGTCAACGCTAAGAGGCACTGCTTTCCTGCTTCAGCCTACTCTAGCCATCCAGGCTCTTGATGGCAATGGTTAAGTAGAGTTGACCCCAATTAGATGGCTCTCGAAGAATTCTTTAACTCCAGACATTATGGCAACAAAAATATTCATTGAGAGATGACTAAAATCACATTCTCTAAAAAGAACCATATACTATTTTCTATATAGCTAACATGCACAAAAATACACCAATAAACTATGAAGAGCCCTCGCCAGAGTTCTGGTATCGACCCTCAGCTTCATTTTGGGATGGAGCACTTACTCCCATGGCTAAAGGAAGAGGCTCTGGGTTAGGCTGGATCTTTTTTTTCTAGATTTTGCTGATGTTCTTGTGACTATGTTGTCTGTGTGCGGGGATTCTTATAACCTGAAACTATTTGAAGAGCATTCTTAGTTCCCCCTAATGTTTAAAGTGACTTCAATAAACACATCTTTAAATGTTGACTTTTGTGGGGTATTTAACCTCCTGGAACCTACTCTGTAAAATGACCATTAAAATTCACATTTTTACGTGGGACAGCTTGTTTCGGCCTTAATCCAAGACACTGCCAATACGCAGAGGTTAATAGTCTAAACCCTTTGGCAAGGAAAATCTTCTACTGGCGCAAACTTGGGTGTCACAGTACTTTCAGTGTAATAACATCAATGTCCCTCCCCTCCTATCCTGCTACAGACACAATCCAATCAAAGTCACTAAAAATCAAACACATGGATGATATAACACTGATTTTGGTGGCACAAATACTCTCTTAAACTTTCTTTTTGGTTATTGAATATACTCCAGATAAAATAGTTGACTCGATAATTGAGATCTGGATAAGTAAGATGTTTCACCGTTGGAGCAGACCACAGAAATTAGAATAATTCTCCACTTCAACACACAAAAAATAGATGAGGCCATCACGTCTGTGATACTCCTGCCAAAATGTAGAATTCAAATCTAATCATAAGGAAACAGACAAACCCAAATTGGGGGACATTTACAGAATAACTGGCCTGTACTCTTCAGAAGTGTCAAGATCAAGAAAAACAAAATCGTAGGAACTCTATCAGACTGAAGACTTAAGCAATATGACAAAACACGCAGTGTGTGATCCTGGATTGGATCCTCAACCTGATCAAAAAATAGATAGAAAGGATTTTATTTGGATAATGGATGAAATTTGAATACAGATGGATTAAATAATAATATTGTATCAAGTTAAATTTTCTGATTTTGATAACTGAATTATGGTTATATAAGAGAATGGCCTTATCTAAGAAATATACCATTCAGTGTTTAGGGGTAAAGGGCATGATGTATCCAACTTATTCTCGACATACACATGTAAAGAGAGAGAATGATAAAGCAAATGAGGCAATGTTTAAACAATTGGTGAATCTGGATTAAAGGTATACAAGAGTTCTTTATACTATTCTTGAAACTTTTCTGTATATTTAAAGTTACGACAAAATAAAAAGTTACCCAAAAAGAGAGGTAGATCACACTTATCTTGGTAATAACCTAAGGCCTCTCTAATAATACGGCAATCATGCTACACGTAATTGTACTATTAAAGTGAGATGTCATGTGACGATTAAGAAAAATAAACATAGTCCTAATGGTTCTGACATGGCCATGAAGTAAAGGCTTCATCTTAATTAGAGGCTCGACAGAAGAGTCATTACTTTAAAAAAACAAAACACTTAAAATTGAAATAGGAGTGATGTTTAGGGCAACTAAGCAGGAGAAATGTGGTAGAGGGAAATGGGTGATGATCAATTCCTTCCAATGATACTGCAGCCCAAATTGCTTAGAATTTGCTTTATTCTGATTCTAGAAACAAAAGACCAAGTTCATAGACGTTGTGGGAAAATAATATATTACAAAGCTACATTGGCTCCCTTTTTTTGTGTGTGTGAGGAAGATTAGCCCTGAGCTAACATCCGTTGCCAATTCTCCTCTTTTTGCTGAGGAAGGTCTGCCCTGGGCTAACATTCATGCCCATCTTCCTCTACATTATATGGGACGCCGCCACAGCATGGCTTGACAAATGGTGCGTCTGTCCGTCCCCAGGATCTGAACCTGTGAACTCCAGGCCGCCAAACTGCAGTGGGTGAACTTAACCGCTACGCCACCAGGCCAGCCCCGGCTCCCTTTTTTAGACACCTTTATAACGATGAACCCCAATCAATTTATAGAGTTCCAAAAGTTTTCTTAAAAAATTCTTATAGCTATGTATCTTTAAAAAGGGATCTGAGTTTGTAGACCTTTCAGTTTCAAATTCTTCATATAATGAGCTTGAAAGTCACTACTCCATCCTAACAATAAGTAAAAAGATGAATAGACTGAAAAATCAACAGCTCTTGTTGGATCCCTAAGAGAGGGGAGACAAGGACAAACTGTTGTGCCCAAGACTGAAGAGACAGACAGGCAAATACAGGGAGTCATAGCTTACTGGAGTAGAGACTCATGAGCAGAAACTGCCTGACTGGAAACCAGCCAAGGGGGAAACCACTGTAAGAACCAGTGACAGGTTAGTAAATCCTAAAATATAATTGACAAATCACCAGAAGTTTAGTATTCACAACTCTGACAGTTAAAAACTTCAGGGAGACCTAGTAATTAGGGGCTTCCCACACTTTTCTGAGATTTACCTCCAGAAGCTCCACTAGGTTCTCACAGTAAGTATTGGAGAAAAGTCTCCTCCTGCTTCTAGCAGGGGGAGGGGAAAAGTAACCATTTAGAAATACACCAGAGTGATCTGTTCTCCTCAACAAGGCCTGCCCTCAGGAGAAACTAGTTAACCAGAGCCTAAACTGCTGGGGTATTATCAGAACCCAAGTGACTCAGGGAAGGGAAATACCCAACTCCAGTCAATGCTAGCCTTCCACATGGGAGAAGGGAAATATTCAACTCCAGACCACTCTAGCCATCCTTTGCCACCTAAGTGGGGAGAAAAAAATTCAGAAACACTTGTGAAGTTCACAGTCCAGAGGCACAGGCTCACTAAAAAACTGAGACTTAATCATAGAATTATAGAATGTTTCCTCTCCCCCCACACTTCACCATCACATTACTAAAGGCCTATTTATAGCAGTCCTTTTACCTAGTATGTCATGTTCAGCTATCAAGAAAAAACTACAAGGCCTAAAAAGCAAAAAACACAGTCAGTTTGAAGAGACAGAGCAATAATCAGAACCAGACGTGGCAGGGATGTTGGACCTATCAGACCAGGAATTTAAAACAATTATGATTAACATGCTATAGGCTGTAATGGATAAAGTAGACACCATGCAAGAACAGATGGGCAATGTAAGCTGAGAGATGGAAATCCTAAGAAAAAGCAAAAGTAACTGCTAGGGATCAAAAACATTGTAACAGAAATGAAGAATGCCTTTGATTGGTGTGTTCTAGACTGGACATGGCTGAAGAAAGAATCTCTGAGCTAGAGGATATAGTAGAAACCTTCATAACTGCAAAGCAAAGGGAACAAAGACTGAAAAAAACCAGCAAGAGAATATCCAAGGATGTGAGATAACCACAAAAGATGTAGCATGTATGTAATAGTAATACTACAAGGAAAAGAAAGAGAGAAAGGAATAGAAGAAATATTTGAAACAATATTGACTTAGAATTTCCCCATAATTAACATCAGACACCAAAGCACAGATCCAGGAAGCTCTGAGAGTACCAAGCATAATATATGACCAAAACACCTATACTTAGACATATCGTTTTCAAACTACAGAACATCAAAGAAAAAATCCTGAAAGAAGCAACAGGAGAAAAACACCTTACCTATAAAGAAACAAAGATAAGAATTATATCTTCTGACTTCACCTCAGAGACCATGCAAGCAAGAAGAGAGTAGAGTGAAATACTTAGTGTTGAGAGTAAAAACCAAACACAGAATTCTATACCCTGCAAAATTATCCATCAAAAGTGAAGGAGAAAAGACTTTTTCAGACAAACAATATTAAGGGAATTTGTTGCCAGTAGACCTGCCTTGCAAGAAATGTTAAAAAAAGTTCTTTATAGAGAAGGAAAGTAATATAGGTCATAAACCCAGATCTATATTAAGAAAGGAAAGGCATTGAAGAAGGAATAATGGAAGTAAAATAAAAAATTTTATTTTTCTTATTCTGAATTGATCTAACAAATAACAGTTTGCTCAAAATAATAATAGCAACAATGTAGTTAATTATGTATGCTGTGTATATATCATTATATATATACGCTTATATATGTGAAATGAATTACAGCCATGGTATGAAGGACAGGAGGAATTAGGATTGTTTTATTATTATAAGGTATCAACACTACCTGTGAAGTAGTATAGTATTACCTGAAAACAGACTTGAATTAGTTGTAATTATATATTACAAACTCTAGTGTAACCAATAAAAACATTCAAAAAGGAAGTATAACTGATAAGCTAAAAAAAAGAATTAATGAATCATATAAAATTCTCCATTAAAACCATGAGAGGCAGAAAAAGAATGGAAGAAAAAAGTAGAAATAGACAACAAGGTCAACAAATAGAAAACAGTAACAAATATGATAAATAATAATCCACCTATATAAATTATCACTTTGAATGTCAATAATCTAAATATACCAAAGAAAAGACAGGGATTGTGAGAGTGGATCAAAAAAAAAGACTCACTGTATGTTGTATACAAGAAACCCACTTAAATATAAAGACACGAACAGATTAAAAGTAAATGGATGGAGAAAAATATCCCATGCTGACACTAATCAAAAGAAAGTAGGAGTAGCTATACTAATTTCAGGCAGAGCAGACTTCAGAGCAAGGAACATTACCAGGGATAAAGAAGGAAATTACATAATGATAAGGAGGCAATTCTCCAAGAAGACATAACAATCTTTAATGTGTAAGTACCTAACAACAGAGCGTCAAACTACATGAGGCAACACCTAATAGAACTGCAAGGAGAAATAGATTAATCCACTGTCATAGTTGGAGACTTCAACATCCCTCTCTCAGAGTGGACAGATCCAGCAGGCAGAAAATCAGTAAGGACATGGTTGAACTCAATAACACCATCAATCAACTGCATATAATTAACATCTATAGACTACTTCACTCAACAAAGCCAAAATACACATTCTCCTCAAGTTCACATGAAGCACTCACCAAGACAGACTACATTCTGGGCCATAAAACACACTTTAACAAATTTAAAAGAATAGAAATCATACGATGTTTGCTCTCATTTCACAATGGAATTAAATTAGAAATTGATAACAGAAAGATAGCTAGAAAATCCCAAAATATGTGGATATTAAACAACATACTTCTAAAGAACACATAAGTCAAAGAAGAAATCTCAAGAGAAATTTAAAAATATTTTGAACTATATGTAAACAAAAATACAACTTACCAATTTGTGAAAAGAAATTGAGGAAGACACAAATAAATGGAAAGATATTCTGTGTTCATGGATTGGAAGAATTAATATTGTTAAAATGTCCAAACTACCCCAAGCAATCTACAGATTCAATGCACTCCTATCAAAATTCAAATGGCATTTTTCATAGAAATAGAAAACACAATCCTAAAATTTGTATGGAACCACAAAAGATCCCAAATAGCCAAAGCAATCTTGAGAAAGAACAGAACTGGATGTATCACACTTCCTGATTTCAAACTATAGTACAAAGCTATAGTAATTGAAACAGTATGGTACTGGCATAAAACAGACACATAAATCAATGGAACAGAATAGAGAGCCCAGAAAGAAATGCACACATATATGGTCAATTAATTTATGACAAAGGAACCAAGAAGATACAGTAGGGAAAGGATAGTCTTTTCAATAAATGGCATTGGGAAAACTGGACAGCCACATGCAAAAGAATGAAACTGGACCCCTATCTTACACCATGCACAAAAATCAACTCAAAATGGATTAAAGACTTGAATGTAAGACCTGAAACCATAAAACTCCCAGAAGAAAACATAGAAACTAAGCTCTTTGACATCAGTCTTGGCAATGATGTTTTGGATTGGACACCAAAAGCAAAGGCAACATCACTGATGCCCCCAAACCACCCATGTATCTTTCCAGATCACAATCTTCTCTTTCCTTTCTAAAGTAACCATTATTCTGATTTCTATAGTGATGATTTCACTTCATTCCTTTATATTTTTACTACCTACATATGTGTCCCTAAAGAATACAGTTTAGTTACCTTATTTTTTTTCCATTTATAGCAATGGAATTATGCTGTATGCATTGTTTTGTTCTTTCTTTTCTTTTTCACACAACATTCTATTTGTAGGAGTCATCCTTGTTGTTGTATGTAACTGAAGTTTTTTCATAATTGACTCTGTACTTCTCTATCTCCTCTAGTGGACTCTCAGCATCATGTCCCTTCTGTTCACCTTTATATTCCCACCCCTTCTTGGTACGTGCTCAAAAAATATTTGTTGTGAAAACCAAAACCATCTATATCCACACAGCTTACTGTCCACATTAACAAAACTTTATTATGCCACTGACTTCATCAATATTCTTCATTATTCCAGGAAAATCTTGCCCAGGAAGATAAAAGTTGCAAATAACTTTATTTTTCATTTCAGAAACTTCCTTAAAAAAACATTTTAATGCACATTAAACTCTCCAACTCTTCAATAGCATCAAACAACTGACACAATGCTTACTCTCCAAGATTCTTCAAATACTTGCCTCTAAATCCTTGCCTTGTTGTGTCCACCAATGCTAAATTATTATATCATGATTCTTACTCAATCCTAATCAAGCCTCCACACTGAAAGACTTGCCTTATACTTAACTCCAAAACTCCATAAATACTCTGATTTTGCCCTCCACTTTCTGAGATGCACTAAGATTTTGTCAAGATAGTGGGTGGCAATTACATAAGTATTTGCTCCATATTATTACCCTTACCATGGTAAGAATAAACTCAGCTTTGTCTTATTAATAGTCTGTTTGATGATATTTTCAGGGAGCCATCGTACATTTGATTGAGTTTGTAAATGAACCAAAGAAACCACAGGCAGCATATTCAGGTTAGACAGTTAGCGTGCTTTGGCACCACACAGCATTCCTGCTAACTGCTAAAGCATCCAGTACTTTGAAAAGAGTAACACAGAGGCAAAGCTTTTCATGGAAATCAAATTACAAAGGCCTGATGTTTACAGATTCTACTTTATGCAAGAGCATTAGGAAAGTCTAAGAATAGACCCTCAGAACAAGGTATTAATTGATTCTCAGCAACTCTCTAAGGACTGACACAGAGACCTTCAAAACAAGACTGCTTAGCCCACACTTTATGCTTTCTAAGAAGAGGTGGAGAGAGTACTCTCAGGGCGTCTGGACAAATATGCTTCGTGGCCAACAAGCTTACTATGTCTCAAGCACACTGACCCCAAGAAATTGGAGTTCCATTCGTTAAAAGAGCTAGAGGGTCCAGAGTTTCTAACCATTGCCAACATCTCTACCATCAACAATGCCTCACCCTCATCTCAAAGAGTCATCTCAGGATAAAACAACAGTGCAATGGGTAAGACTTGTGGAGACCTTAGGATGGAGTAGATGTATTTTGCATGTGAAGTGGATGTGCATCTTTGGAACCAGAAGGTGGACTGTGGTAGGACAAATAATGGCCCCCCAAATTTGTCCACATCCTAATTCTCAGAACTTGTGAATGTTACTTTATATGGCAAAGGGACTTTGCAGATATGATTGTTAGGCATCTTGAGATGGGAAGATTATCCTGGATTATCTAGTTGGTTTGATATAATTACAATAATCTTTATAAGAGGGACACAGGGGGAGTTAGAGTCAGAGGAGAAGGCGATGTGATGATAGAAGTGGAGATTGGAGTGATGCCCTTTGAAGATGGAGGAAGGGGCCATAAGCCAAGGAATGCAAGAAGCTGAAGAAGGCAAGGAAACGACCTCTCCCCTCAGAGCGTGTAGAGAGAAGCAGCCCTGCTGACACCTTAACCTTAGCCCAGTGAAACTGATTTTACACTTCTGACTTCCAGACCTGTAAGAGAATAAATCTGTTTTGGTTTAAGCCACTAAGTTTGTGGCAATTTGTTACAGCAGCCACAGGAAACTAATACAAACAGAGATATTATATGCAGTCCCACTAACTAAATTGACACGATATTCGTTTTTGCTTGTTGTATAGTAAATTATCACAAATGTGATGGCTTAAAACAGCACACATTTATTATCTCAGTTTTTATAAATCAAGCGTTCAGGCATGACTTAGCTGGGTCCTCTGTTCAGGGTCTCACAAAGCTGCAATCAAGGTGTTGGCTGGGGCTGGGGGCGTCTCATCTGTGGCTTGGAATCCTCTTCCAAGCTCGTGTGGTTGTTGGTAGAATTCATTTTCTTGCAGCTGTAGAACTCATGGTGTCTTGGAGAGAGTCTGATTCCATATCTGACCTCTAGATACTCTTTAAAGAGCTCATCTGATTAAGTCAGGCCCACTCAAAATCTCTTTTTTTCTTCTACAACTTTTTTTTCTGTTATTTTTATTCTTTTTACATTTTGATCCCTTTTACCCATTTCTCTTACCCCCTACCCTCTGCCCCTGGCAGCCACCAATCTATTCTTTGTATTTATGAATCTATGGGTTTGGTGGGGTTTTTTTGTTTTTTGGGGTTTTTTTTTAGATTCCACATATAAGAAAGATCATGTGGAATTTGTCTTTCTCTTTGCCATTCATGTTGTGGCAAATGGCAAGATTTCATTCTTTTTTATGGCTGAGTAATATTTCACTATATATTTATATATATATATGTATATGTGTATGTATGTATGGTATATATATATACCACAATTTCTTTATCCATTCATCCATTGATGGATACTTAGGCTGTTTCTATATCTTGGCTATTGTAAATAATGCTGCAATGAACATGGGGGTGCATATATCTTTTTGAGAGCTACTGTTTTCATTTTCTTCAGATAAATACCCAGAAGTGAAATTTCTGGACCATATGGTAGTTCTATTTTTAATTTTTTGAGGAACCTCCATACTGTTTTCCATAATGGCTGCACCAATTTACTTTCCCACCAATAGTGCACAGAGGTTCCCTTTTCTCCACATCCTCGCCAACACTTATTTCTTGTCTTTTTGATAATAGCCATTCTCTAACAGATGTGAGGTGATATGTTACTTGGGATAATATCGCTTTTGACTAACTTAAAAGTCAACTGATTTTGGACCTTAATTAATCTTCAAAATATTTTCACCTTTGCCATATAACATAACCTAATCATGGGAGTGATAGCCCATTCTATTCACAGGTCCTGCCCACACTCAAGGGAAGGAAATTATACAGGGAGTGTACATCAGGTGGTGGGAATATTGGGGGCTATATTAGAATTCTGCCTACCACAGACACATAAAATGTCATTTATTATATTTAATGTATCACTTTAACACTTTTAGTGGATGTTAACATATGTGAATTTAACTTCCATAGGTTTAGTTAAAATTTTCATTCATCAATCCTATTTATTTCCATAAAGTCTTAGGTTCCTAAACTAAAACTCTCATACTTCTAGGGTTTACAGAAAATCAAACCCTAGCAATTGAGGAAGTTATTTTTCTAGATACATATATGTGTTCAGTGTATATGTATATAAACTGTATATGTATATATACAGAATACTAATAAAATGAAACCAAATATATAAATGTATCCTTAGGCAAGAAATTATTCTGTTTTACTGATTAAGAATCTTGATCAGAGAAAAACAAATTGAGTTATCTAGAATTATGAAACAAGCAAGTCAGTTCAAAATCCGGGTCTCGACTATTCTTGTTTGAAGTTCTACCCACTGTACCATAATATAATCAGTATTATGAGCTCAGTATTAGAATTCAGATTTATATGCAATTGATGTCAATAATTTCCAGCAGGAGACTGTAATACAAGTCCTCACAAATGCTGGCATTTCCCCTTCACACCCCCAGGGCAGCTTTAATCTTCCCAACATTATCAATTAAGCACTAATACTGTGTCCTTATTGCTTTGTGTGTTTGTTTAAGAAATTGACATGGCCTCATTGCTCAATGCACACATGTTATTTATAAGGTTCATGTCCTTGCCATTTAATCATGGAGTCTAATAATTTATTACTCATTTCATTTAGGACAATTAATGGTTTTCTTGGCAACCATTTTGCAGCTGCAGTTTGGCAGTCCTGATTAAGTCATGCCCAGTAGCGTCATGAAAATAATCAGAAAGAAAGAGAGAGAGCAAGAGAGAGAAAGAGAAGGATGAAAATTCATATCTTTATTTTGTAGTCCCTTCATTCAGAGCTTTTTCTGGTAGAATCCATAGGTCAATATAGATCAAGTTTTTATTCAATATGTTGACCCTCTAGTCCCAGTAGGGATATAATAGGATTAGAATTTTCCCTAGCATTCCATATTGCAAATAATGCTTCTATCTTTCTCTTCTCATTTGCCTTCTCCTGGAAATCAGAATCTCTATTGCAATGGACAAAACTCAAGACAGAAGCTAGGGGCTGTGTCTTCTGCCTCTAACAAGTTATGTGATATTGGCAAGTTATTCTGGGCCTTGGCTTTTCATCTAAGAAATAAAAGAAGATTTGTAGGCTCCATCCAGCTCTAAAATTCTATGATTCTCTATTGAACTAAATCCAAATGAAATTCAGTATATTTTTTATGAAACATTATTTTTTGTCACTACTGTGGTATTACTACTTTTATTACTTTTTAATAGCTTGGAAACAACTCATATTAACTATAACAGCAAAGTAGAAATGAAATTGCGAGGAGCAATAATGATAAAAGTGCCATCTAATGAGCAGTTAAGTATGTGCCTGGCGCCATGCTAAGTGCTTTACACATTTTATTTAATCCTCAGGACAATGCTCTGATACAATTAGTATTTCCATTTTTACAGAAGAGGGACTGGAGTCTTCGAATGGTTAGGTGACCTCCTCAAGGTCACATTGCTATGCTAGTCAGCAGCAGAGCTCAAATTTGAACCTACACCACTGGATTCCAAAGACTGTGCTGTTAAGCTTTAGGCTCTCCCATCACCACCTGCCCCCTCACTTGTGTGATGGTCAATCAAGCCCAATGTTGTTACACTGTGGGGTTACCCAAATGGGCAATGTGCACTGTGGTTCACACCCTCCTGCCCACACCCTCTTTGGAGCACATTGGTGAAAAATGGAATGGCTTTGAAATTGAAAAGTGTGGGTTCACTCCTTTCTGTTTTCAAATATTCCACTTCTCAGGGACTCTACATCCCTTGTCAGCATTTCCCATGGCTTTACGAATCAGGGGAGTTAAAAGGTAGATCTTCCTCTGGAAAACCTGGAATACTACTTGCACTACTGCATTCCAAAATACTCCCCTTTACTAATATGAAACTGCTGGTGGAAATTGACCTATATTTTTTTCCCATTTTTAAAGAAATTATTGTAAAATTAATACATACATAAAATTTAGGACTGATCAAAAGGATAAAAGTAAAAAGTTAGAGTCTCCTCACATTTAATAGTTGGATGAACATTAGAAATCATTTTTATTTCCTAGGTGATAAAAATGAGAGTCAGTGAGTTTGTACGTCACTCAGCTGCTCAGTGTGGTAGAAACAGGATTGATACCTAGTTTCCTGACTCTCCTGGTTTGGTGCTTCTTCTACTGCTGGGAGTTCTGATTAAAGAAAGAACTTAAGACACACGTGGGGAGAACGCCATGTAACAACCAAGGCAGAGACTGAAGGAGGCAGACATTGCAGCTACAAGCCAAGGAATGCCACAGAGTGCCATAAACCAGCAGAGGCTGGGAAGAGGCAAGGAAGGATTCTCCCCTTTAGGTTTCCAAGGGAGCATGGTCCCGCAATTGATTTTGGACTTCTAGCCTCCAGAACTGTGAGAAAATAAGTTTCTGTTGTTTTAAGGCTTCCAATGTGGGGTTCTTGGTTACGGCAGCCCCAGCAAACTAATACGGAGAACTAAAGGGAACAGTAGGCTCCCGGGATGGGGAATGGGCAGCCATCATGAAGCAGGTGGAGAGAATTACAAAGAAAAATAGAGTTCCAAAGACAACCGTGTTCTACCTCACAACTGACTCACTAAAGTATGGTGTCCTCTACCTCGAGTCCTAAGGGAAGACCAGCCTTCATCTGAGCACCTCCTGCTCCCCGGTTACCCGCCCCCCCCCCCCCGCTTTCCGGGGGGACTGTTAGATGGGGAGAAGCTCAGAGGCATCTCTAGGGTCTCATCCTTGACCAGAATTATTGATGCTCTGACATCAAGGAGTTAACCATCTTTTGCAGCATAAGAACCTTGGAGAGGAAGAGACCTCTATTACCTGGGAAAGCTCCCGAGAGCCTTCAATGGCTGCAAACTTGATTTCTATGATTCCCAAGTCAGCCCTGGCAAGCCTTTCTGTTTCTTCCAAACTAACCCACTTTCTGTCTATTATCTCTGAAATATCCCTTGCCAAGTGCCAGGAAAACAAAAAATCGTAAATGCAAGAACTATCTCAGAACTGGAGGTTGCGCTCTATCAAAGGGAATATGTAGGGAATGCCTAAATGCTGATGAAGCGGGGTACATAGGGGGTACAGCTCTGGAGTAGGGGTGAAGGGATGCTCTCTGGCACCCGATTGCACAAGGTCTCCCACAGCATCTGAGGAAAAAGGCTTTCTTAGCCTCTAGGCTGCCCCGCACAGTACAAGAGCGCTGGTGTAGAGAATTCTCGGAGACCTCAGTGCCGGCCTGGCTTGCCCAGGCCTGTAAGCTCCACGGTTGCACAGGAAGTGGGAGCGAGCCTAAGAGCCTCCTCATGGGAATTACAATCCTTCTGTTGTCCCCAGAGAATGTTTCTGGGGTTATTAAAGGACTCCCCACGACTTCCAGCTTCTCCCCGCCAGAGCGGGTGCCGGAGAAGTCAAGCACAGCCGTGACAGAGCAGCTCTCAGCTGCGACTGCTCCACTCTATGCAGAGAGCCCGGTGCCGTGTCAGTATGGGTTTCTGGGGCTTCTAGCCTTCTCCCCACAGGAGAAGTGAGCTGAACCTGGAAGAAGAACAAGATGGTGATGCTCATCTTCTCCTCCTTCTTCCTTTCTTCAATCCAGAAATAGGCTGCAATAACTGTAACCGTGAGAAAGCCACCACAATTCCCACCCAGGTAGGCCATGACTGCGAACCAGCTGCTTCCAGAACCATTCCACCCACCCCCAGCCCCCTTCTACCACTCCTTCAGCGCTAAACTGGCTTCTTCTCTCCTCTGCCTTCTAATTAGGCTCTGACCTTTCAGATCCACCTACTCAGGTAAGTGAACTTAGGACTCCTGTGCTCCAAAAGAATCCCTCCTTGTCTCGAAATCCTCATCAATAACCATTCCCCATGGCATCCCTTAGTCAGTAATTGGGAAGAAGACAACTGGGAGATAAACCAAAATGAAGAACCATAGATGCTTTCTAATGAGCTTAATATGGTTATACTCTCTGGAGTATTTATGTCTTAAAATACTGGTAACTTGATGTAGTGAATTGAATGGTGGCCCCCAAAAGATATATCTATGTCTTGACCTCCAAAACCTGTGAATATGACCTTATTTAGAAAAAGGATCTTTGCCGATGTAATTAAGTTAAGGATCTTGAGACGAAATCATCCTGGATTGTCCAGGTGACGAGCATTCTTACCGAGTCAGAAGAGGAGACACAGACACAGTGGAGGAGAAGTCCATGTGAAGACAGAGGCAGAGACTGGAGTGAGGCAGCCACAAGCCAAGGGATGCTTGGAGCCCCCAGAAGCTGGAAGAAGCAAGGAAGGATTAGAGCTTTCAGAGGAAGTGAGGCCCTGCTAGCATTTTGGTTTTGGACTTCTGACCTTCAGAACGATGAGAAAATAAAATTCTGTTGTTTAAAGCCACAAAGTTTGTGGTAATTTGTTATGCCAGTCCTAGGAAATTAATATACTTGTTAATTTAAAGTACTAGTATTGCTGCTTCTTGGATGTAATTTGCGATGGACGTGGCGAGAGGACAGAGCAGAGTATCATGAAAGAGTGAGCACTGGATTGAGAGTAAAATGCCATGAGTTCAAAAAAAGAACACAGCCATGCAACCCTTCCGAATGTCAACATGCTTAGCTGTTTTTTGCATGAGCCATCCTGCAATTTTCTGTGCAAATATAAACATACGTATGCTTATTCCTTTGTTGAACACAAGTAGGATGACACTGTTCTGTTTTGCCACTTGTTTTTTCCACTTAGTGTATCATGGACATGTTGGACCCTGTCCACAAAAAGATATGCCTATCTTTTGATGGCTGCAATATTTTCATCGTATGGCTCTACAACAATTTATTTAACGATTTTCTACGTAAGCACATTTATTTGTTACTGGTGTTTTGCTATATTAAACAATGGCACAATGACAGGAGTATACATATATCTTTGTGTATTCGGAAAATATATCTGTGGGATAAATTCTTAGAAATGGAACCTGTAGGTCAAAGGGCATGTGTTACCCAATTGCCTTCCAAAAGGACTGCACCCAGTTTTACTCTCACAGGGTTTGAAAGGGACCATTTTCCCACATCACTGACCCCACTAGATACTATCAACAATTTCAATCGCTACTGGCCTCTATTTTTCATATTGCTCAGATGGGGTTGGGTGGGGGTGGGTAGAGAAAACTTCTATGCCTGGAATTATGATCTAAACCCCAAATAAAAATTCTAATGAGTGTTATTTCTCTCATCCAAGGAAAAATCGCCTCCCCGGATGGATCGAATTGTAGCTTTGTTCCTTCAGTCCTGACATGTACTATTAGGTTAATCCCAGCCATCCCTCATCACCTTTCAGGAGAGTCTCACTGTGACCCGAAAACTATTTCGACTTTCCAAACCCTGGTTTGATGACTCGAGTGAATTTCATGCTGCTCCATTAATTTTATGCCAGATAAATTTGTCTATAGCACATTGTCCCTTAGGTCTCTGTTTCTGTTGAGTCAGATTGTATTTGGTGATTGTTTGATATTGATTGACAACATTCCAGGAAGTAAGGATACAAACTTGATACCCTCAACCAGAGTGCCTGCCAGAGCAGGCTGCTGAACATATTTGGGATAACTCGCCTCTTATTAATTCCGATTCGGTATTTGTGCACATTGTCTTCTCAGTAGCATGGCAGATCCAGGTCCTGAAACCTTCTTTTTCAGCTAATTCCTCTTTTCCAGGAAAGTCATGTGGAAAGAGTAT
Source organism: Ceratotherium simum simum (assembly GCF_057802395.1). Lineage (NCBI taxonomy): Eukaryota > Metazoa > Chordata > Mammalia > Perissodactyla > Rhinocerotidae > Ceratotherium > Ceratotherium simum. The sequence goes on from NC_141919.1 coordinate 39,482,373, forward strand.
GTTGGAGGGACCCACACGACCTCCTTCTTACCCCAGTTTATTCCCTGTCTGTTTGCAGAGCTCTGTGACTGACACCCAAAGCAGCAGATCTGCTGTTCTGCAAATCCACTATTCGCATGGCATTCTTGCCAGGAGCGCTGCAGCCTGTGAGCCCACCAGCTCCCTGCTCTGCCATGGTTTTCTCTCTGCATGGCTGCTCCTGGGCACCGTCACCAGCTGGCTGCCTGTCAGCAGTGTGAGATGTAAATGTCCTTGTGCTTCCAGCCCTCCATTACCATTTCTTGACATTTTGCTGTAACCTGGAAAAGGAGACAGAAGATGCTTTGAATTCCCCACCTCTATTCGCCATGGTGGGGGCAGGGAAGGGGGCCTGCAGGCTATTACTTGGAATGGATTTTAAATTCTTTCTAAAAACAAATGAAGAATTTTATGTTATAGATGTTTTACCACAGTAAAAAGAAAAATGAAAAATAACAGCAGAACAAACTAAGAGCCTGGAACATCCCATTATTTTCCTTCCCAAAAGCCACTTAAATAAGGTATTTGATCCAAATGGTGTCTCTCCCCTCTGTATTACTTTGTGTCTTAATAGAGAAATACCAGGGCAATCGTGCTTTTCCTTGGCATGACTTCCCTGGTTTCCAGGTGCTGGTTAGCGACATCAGTGATGTACTACGGCGCTGGGGCTATTAAGCATCTCTCCTTGTAGATCTCACTCAAGCAGCACAAGATGAGATCCTGAATTCTGAGCTCCTGAAACTTTTGTCTCAAGATTACAGTAGAGCCATGGATATTTTCACCTCTGGATTCCCTCTACCTCACTTTCCATGGTACTTCACATGATCCGAGGAGCACACAGTCAGGTGGGAGGCACAATGAACCAAGTGCATCAGACCTTTCACTCTTGTAAGCTTCTCAGCCTGGCTACTTGCTCTTTGGGGCTTCAGGAAAGGCTGCCTTCGTCTCCTGCTTTCCCTTCCCAGTAGCTCTGCAGCACCTCACAACTGACCAGACACTAACTGGGAGGAAACAGCAGACACCATCCTTTTTTACACCACAGCCCAGGTCTGGGCAAGGTCTGGGCAGGGACCTGACAAAAGGTGAAAATAAGTGAGAAGTGAGGCAGAGCGCCAAAAACTGGACGGCGGTCAAAGATGGAAGCGAAAAGAATCATGGAGAAGGACTTGGGTCCCAGCACTGTGACCTGATAACCGCACCTTCTCACATGCTGTATTAGAGATGCATTAGCAGTCGAATTGCCATTCACCCGAGTCTGCCAGTGTCTGGAAATCATTTTAAATACCATTTAGTAGCATTTAGATTATTTTATGATAACGCAGTACTCATTGAAAGGATTATTAAGCTCATATTTGCAGTGGCCTGGGAAAAAAAATAATAAAACTTATCTCTTCGAAAGATGACTCCCACAATTGCCCCTTCAGCAACCATTCATTTAGGAGCCTCCCTGCCTGCATTAGAGCCTGAGATAAATTGGCACATGCTAATGCGGGGCTTTGCTGTGGGTTTCTCCTTTAGGAGTTCAGGCTCTCATTACCCATCAATCGATGCACAAGAGCCCAGACCCCATTTCCTTCAGTTTGGTGCGACTATTATACTGTTTGCTCTGAGCCAAAGTAATTTCTTTCCCTTTCCATACACCTACTGCTCCTTTGATAATGGGTTTCCAGAGCAATATTGCAAATAATAAGCCAATGGTCACCACTCACTTGCTTGCCTCCCAAAATAATACCTCATTAGGCAGTAGATCTCAGCTTTTCACTGTGGAACAGGGAGATTTTATAAAAAGCAGCACTTTTCATGGCTCACAGAAGCCCATAACTCACTCGAGGAAGATGATGTTGCCAAATTAAACCTGATGAGCTTCTCAGCAGGCACCTGAAAGTTGAAATAGGTTAGTGGTGTGCTAGAGTTGACTTGGCTTGGGAGAGCCAGTGTTGTACTTCTCTTCCCAACTCTAGGTTCCATGACCGGATGTCAAATTGGTACCCTGTAACTGGCCGTGAAAATTGAAAAATGCTACAAATCAGAATTTCCTTCCCCCTTCCCTTCCTCTCTCTCTCTTTTATCACAGAGCTGATTATTAAACATTTGCCATACCCCACTACCTCATTGGACTCTCCAGAGTGAAACAGTTCCCCAGACACAGCTGAGTAACAACCAAGACTCATTCATCGCTGGAGGGTGACCATGAAAGTGAGCTGGCCTGTTCCCTGGGTAGCACCAGCTCTGACACCAGGCTCATTATTTTATGCAACTCATTCAATCCAGTTCCTACAACTTCAGCTTCTCACACATCCCCATGGATCGTAACCAAGAAATTTCTGCAGTGAAAGTACCAGGAGCCTGATTACACTTGGTTTTGAAAGGGACAAAATTATTCTTTTCATGAATTTAATTATGAAAGATATTGAGAGGTTCGGCATATAGTTTGGGGTTTCAAGAGCTAGAGGAGAATGGGAGAGCATTGCTTCTGTTGTTACATCTATTGTTTTTCTAAAACACTGAAAGCAGGACAAGTCCCAAGGGCTGTTTTTAATTCCTTTAGCTAAAGGCCTTAATTATCATTGAATCAAAATTTCATTATTTAAACTCATCTTTATACTCTAATGTAAAGGAGAAAGATTTTGACGGGGGATGAAAGATATAGAGGAAAGAGAAATCATAAGACTGGAGCTCCCAAATCAAAATTTTCTCACTTTAATATCGTTTCTAGAACTAGCCTAGACTATAACAATATGGTTTAACTAATATTTTCTCTTTTTTTGTGTGTGAGGAAGATGAGCCCTGAGCTAACATCTGATGCCAATCCTCCTCTCTTTGCTGAGGAAGATTGGCCCTGGGCTAACATCCATGCCCATCTTTCTCTACTTTATATGGGACGCCGCCACAGCATGGCTTCACAAGCAGCGCGTCGGTCCGCATCCGGGATCCGAACCTGCGAAGCCCGGGCCGCCGCAGCAAAGTGCGCGAACTTAACCACTGCGCCACCGGGCCGGCCCCCCTAATATTTTAATTACACCAGCACATTGTTCAAAAACACTTAAGTAGCACAAAGAGTACAAAATGAAAAAGTAAAATTCCCTCCCCACCCATGCAGCTCCCCATCCCACTGTTCATAGTTAGTTAATGGCAAAATTTTATTGTGTACCTTTCCAATTTAAAATAGCATATTTGAATGCTAAATATACTATTGCATTTGATTATTAAATATTCATTATAAACCCACAATAGCTTCAAAAAATTTTTTCCAAATATGCTTTTACTCAGACATACAGACATCAAACAATACTCATTAATATTAAAAACCTGGCTTATTTGCTGCATTAATTACCAAAGCCTGTGGTTTTGCTGCTTTCCCTCTGGAAATGGTTTTCAACTTAACCTGAATACAGTAGAGAACATGAGTGGGAAGTGAGAGTCCAGAGCTGACTCAGCTTCTACTGCAGGATTTTCTGCCCTGAAAGACGCATGATCCCAGAAGAGCGCACCCCGCCAGACTTCCATGTCCTCCTACATCGTAGCTCATAGGACTCAAAAAACCAAACACCACCGCTGCTCCTCCCTCTCAGAGTAAGGGACTCTTGGGTAGAGTCAAATCCATAAAAAATCTCACCGAATGTTCATAAAGGCAATGCTTTGCTGTCTCCTTTCCAGCAGTATCAATGGCCCTGATTTCCTGGTTAGCGCCCTCAAATACTCATCCCTCCACCTTCCGGCCCACTACTGTTTCATTTATTGGACCACTCGCCTCATAGTGCCAGGGCATCTGCTTCAGGGCTTCACTTCTGTCTCCCCGAGCCCTGAAGCTTGAGATTCATCACACAATTCACTTGGAGCCCCCAGCTCCACTCCTGACTGTTGCTTTGTGTTTGCCTGTTTCTGATTTCCGACTGAGGGGGAAAGGGTGGAATCCTGATCTCGTTAAAGCCTTTTCTGCATTCACTTGCTGAGCCACAATCCTCCGAGCAGTTTGCTTGTCAGGAGAAGTGGATGAGCCCACGTTCCTTGCTAAGTGCTCCTCTGTGGCTGAGGGACCTTCCCTCACAGATATTGTTTCCATTGTCTCAGTCTTATCTCAGCAATAAGCACGTATTTCCAGGTCTCTAACGTTTGCGCCTCTATTGCCCCTTCCTTTTTTGTATGCCTCTCAGCTTCCTTGTGCCACACAGCTCCTAAAGCCTGGGCAGTCCTAACCTATTGAGAAAAGTATTGTGTTCTTTTCCCTCACGCCCATGAGCACCTTATCCCAGAGCATCATGGAGCAGCTGGGAAGATACTCACAGAGTTTATCGTTATATGCACCAACCTGGTCTTGAACCACACTTGCAGGAGGTCATTTGAGTACTTGACTTACAGGCCCCACCCACCCACATACTCCCAATATAGGTTCTTCCCTAGAACGATGTTGCAGAGGAATGGCCACCTTCCTGAAGAAAATACAGCTCAGATCCTCTAAAGGTGGCTGGGAAGATTAAATTTCCTATATGGGAAACTGGGAAACCATAGCTGGACCATATATGTCTGGCTCTTGCCTGGATTTTGTGCCAATTTTCACTATCTCTCCCCTTCCTCATCATGCCAGTCTAAGGATTGGAAATTAGAGAGAGACTCTGGTTCATTCTGCTCCCAAATATGGACATTCATTCATTCAATAAATATTTATTGAGTGCCTACTATATGCCAGACATTGTTCTAAGTGCTAGCGATATCAAGGAAGATTCTTGATCCTCTCCAACTTCGCTATGGTACAACTGAAACAAGAATGGAATGTTTACATAAAAATAGATGGTAATAAGAGGGACATAAATAGAGAGAACCCAAGAAATTGAAATATCTGGTTTACAAGATACACGTGATCTCTGGGGCTCATACATCAGGCCACTTGTGAAATCTCAGCCTCAATATTAGACTCACCACTCAGAAAACTATTTACATAAATCTACTACCTTCAAAGCATAGACCTCAAGTCTCAAATAGAGATAATATTTCTTCTCCCTACAGTTGAAAGCCTGTCTTGTTCTGCGGGAGGCAAAGTTGATATAAAATCAGCATGTATTATTAGGATGCTCTGTAGCCTGCCTTTCTGTTTTTCCTACTTCATCTAAGAAAGATTTAAAAAAGATGTGTTAATTTACCATTTCTAGTATCTTTCTTTCAACTCCTACTTGTATTTGCATGCCTGTTTTTATTTGTTTAATATGTAAAATATTTGGTTCATAAATGTTTAGGGAAGCAGTTCCTTCTTTGTAGAATGAAACCATGGCCAATATAAATAACTGTCTTAGTTCTGTTTAATGATTTCTGATGTGAATTATACTTTGATAATATTTTGATTCTTGTTTCCTCTGTATTTTAAGTTTTTAAATACATTTATTCATCCTTTTCTTTTTATCTTGAGTCACTTGGGTTTTTTTGTGAGGAAGATCAGCTCTGAGCTAACATCTGCCAATCCTCCTCTTTTTTTTTTTTTTTTTTTTTTTTTGCTGTGGAAGACTGGCCCTGGGCTAACATCCGTGCCCATCTTCCTCCACTTTATATGGGATGCCGCTGCAGCATGGCTTGACAAGTGATTCGTCAGTGTACGCCCGGGATCCGTACCGGTGAACCCTGGGCCGCCGCAGCGGAGCACAGGCACTTAACCACTTGCGCCACCGGGCAAGCCCCCTGGAGTCACTTTTTTTAGGTCTGTCTCTTTAATACAGGATATAAGGGAATTTTGTTTTTTGATCCCCATGAAATATTTGTCTTTTAACAGAGAGAGTAATATGTTTACCAAAAATGTATAAAACATCTTGGGTTCAAACTTTGTCTCTCAAAATGTCTATTACTCCATTGTATTTTCCCAATTAGTATTACAGAGGCAACATAATTTTTTCATTCCTTTGTAGAAAACCTATTTTTGTGTGTCTGGATGCTTATAGAGCAGTGGTTCTAAAAGTGTGGTCTGTAGATCTCTGGAGGTCCCTGAGACCTTCAGAGAGTCCATGAGGTCAAAACTATTTTCATAATATTTCCAAGATATTATTTTCTTTTATAGTGTTGACATTTGCACTAATAGTGCAAAAGCTATGATGCCTTAGCAAGAATGAAGGCAGTGGCACCAAATTGCACTATTACTCATTATATATTCTATTCAATATAAAGGGGAGGAACATACAAGGCACTTCTACAGCACACCTAAGTATGATGACTGTCTTGAAGAAAATCACTTGGGCAATTGTTTAAGCTGTGAACTGAACTGGTCACTTTTTCATAGAATACGACTCTTTACTTGAAAGAACAACTAACAGACAAATTATGGTAAATCAACCTTGGGTATTTATCAAACATTTTCTTAAAAATGAGCTGAGACTGGCATTTCAAGGAAAAGAACGGACAGTATTTGTTGTCAATGATAACATTCATGCTTCCAAGTGAAAATTGGAATTTTGGATAACTTTAACCACCACTGTGAGCTTGTTAGCCTTCCAATACTTAGACTTTTCTGATGCTGTCGGTGGTGATGTTAATGAATGTGATCTTTAAAAATTGTATAATGAAATGTGTCCACATCTGGAAGATCTGCATAACTCAGGGAAACAATGTATTTCCAAATTACCAATGTATGATATTATAATACATAGGTAAAAATCTATTCAAAGTGTAAGATAGACAATGAGTTTTACTGTAACTGAATATGAAAATATTTAATATGATTTCATTTTCCATAGTACAATTAACCTTTAAAAACTACCACATTTCAAGTTTTGATGCAGTATTTAAAAAATATCTACAATTGTCTGAAAAGGCTGTTAAAATACTCTCTTTTCCAACTACCTATCTGTGTAATGCTGGATGTTTTTCATATACCTCAACCAAAATAACATATTAAAACAAATTGAAGGCAGAAGTAAATATGACTCCTTCTGTCTTCTACTAAGCCAGAAATTGAAGAGATTTGTAAAGATGTAAGGCAATATCACTCTTCCCATTTTTTTTTTGTTTTGGGAAATATAGGATTTTTTTCCACAAAAATATGCTATGTAACATAGCATGTAATGGGCTTATTTTTTTTAATGAATACATAAATATTTTCTTTACATTCTTTGTTTTAATTTCTATTCTGGTAAACATTGATAGATATAATCTATATAAACAAAGTTCTTTGGGGTTCTTAGTAATTTTTAAGAGTGTAAAGGCATTGTGAGACCAAGAAGTTTGAAGACTGTTGATATAGAGGATACAACCTTAAATCAAAATAATTGCCAAGGTATGACCAAAAGTGAGTCTTTTTATTGACTTTGCCTGGGTGAGCTACCTTAATCTATAAATCATTCTTTGTCTCAGGCATATATTCTTATATGTATCATTGTTATCTATTTACTCTCCTGTAGGGACACCAGTTATCCACATGTTGACTCTCCATTCTCTGTCCTCCATGTCAATCATCTTCTCTCTCACCAGTTTTGTTTTCTTTTCTTTTCACTTTATTCTGTGGATTTCAATTTTGTTATTGTAATCGTTCTGTATTTTATACCCCTCTCATTGCAATTTGTTTTGTTGCCTTTTTATCCCTGTATTTTATCTCTTCATGGCTTTCTATTTCTGTTTCATAGAGACAATGTATTCCTCTTCTCTATTGTTCATTCCAAATACTTTACTAATAGTTTCTTCTGGATTTTACAAGAGAACGTTATTTTGGAAATGTACCTTTCCTCTAAGTCTTTCGTTATTATGTAGTCTTATTTCTTTGGTTCTAGCTGAATTCTCTTTTTTCCTCTTCTTTTTTAATGCTTCTCTTTGCTAATCCTTTAATTAGGAAATTCTTTTGTGTTGTTTTGTTTTGTTTTCAGAAAACATCGTGTTTGGGTGAGGTGATATTGGTCCTACTCACTGCCTCTGGTGTGGCAATTCCTCCTCTTCCCAAATCTACATCTGGAAGGTAGAACAACATGCACGGAGTCCTAATCCAATCCCCAACTTCATTACTGCTTTCACCTAGTTCAGATCTATTTTACCAAGCTACTGTCTTCTTGTTTATCCACAATCTGATTGTTGATCACTGTGAACAAATATACTACATGAGAAACTACAATTCTGAGCTTACCATTATCCCTCACCTGCCTGTTGTCCAGATCTATCTGTGTCTCTGATGGATATAATCTGATGACTGGGAGCAAGGATGATGAACAGAGTACTCTGGTTGCCCCATAATTCATCATACTTTGAGTTGAATTCTAAGTAATTTGTTTTCAATACACTTCAACCTGCCTTATGTTTATACTCAGTAAAGATTCACCGCCAGATATTGGCAATGGGTTGTCTAACAAATGTAGTTTTCAGTGTTGAAATGAGTTTTCCTCTTTTTTCTCTATCTTTATAAACACTGTAGTTGATGTTGGGAGACAATGTAATGGATGCTAATAGACAGATGCCACTTTGAGATCGTTGGCAATATTAAACCAATCTCTAAGTTATTACAACTTTGTGAACCCTATGAAATAGCCCTACAGATGATTTCTTCTAATGAGAATACAGATCAAACTTCTTACATGATGGGCAGAGTATCTGGTTCTCCCTTAAGGTGCCTAGGACTGTCCCAGTGTGGAAGCCAACCAAGTAGACTGGTGTCAAGATTGGGTCCAGAGTTTCAGGATCTTGAACAATCTAAAGCAGATGGCACCAGAGTGTAAGTATAAAAGTTGGTGAAAAGATTCAAGGATCAAGGCAGAGAAGGCTTGTTAGTCATTAGTCCAAGAAATGAGCACAGGCCAGATATGGCTAATGAAACTCAAGATCATTCATTCAACAATATTCATTCATTAATATTCATTGATTACAGATTGTATTATTGGTGCACAGGCCAAGGAAATGTAAAAATCAAGCAGGAAGCAGGAATAAAGGGAATGCGGGAAGTCTAGAACTTTCATTGGAAATAAGGCTATGATGCCCAAAACCTTTTCTTCCCAGGTGCCGGGTTTTCTGATTTTAAAGAAACAGGATCAAGATGGATACTGAGGGATATTTCCATGGCATCATACACATCCTATGTATCTCTGCATTTGATCTCCTATCAATGCCAAATGGGTTCAGAACAAACCTAGTTTATTCAAAGAAGAAACTGGCCTTATGTTCCAAATATAAGGAATTTAGCATTAGGTTCTGCTACAAAGCCTCTGGTCAGCTTCCCAAAGGTACTGACTGGCCATTTTCTCTTTGTCCCTAAAGTGGGAAGAAACACTCATATCCCTGGAATAAGCATGCCAGGTTATAAGCCTGTCTGCAAGTGATTTCTGGAGAATCTGTGTCCACTTGCGACTCTCTTGGTAAAAAGAAGGATGAAGGAGAAGATACAGTTAACTTCAAGTCAAACTCCCTTGGAAAATCTCTCAAAATTTCTTCACTTATGCAAGGAGTAGCTCTGGCATGGTATTTTCAGAGGTGCTCCTAGCTTATTCTCTCAGCTCCTCCACCACTGATTTTGGATGCTGCTCTCCTTTGCAAACACTGATTTAGGGTAGTACAACTTAATGAAAAGAAAGCCAAAGAGGAATAAAAGCTTTAAAGCACATCATTATACAGATGGTAATGCATTTCTTGCTTCTGCTGCCAACAGAACAAAAAGACAAAGGTATATGTAACAGCAGACAAATTTAAGTTAGATACCAGAGGAAGGGAGACGTTACCAATCAAAGGATGAGAATAACGCAGCATAGGTTTCCCAAGGGAGATGGTGTAGCTTCCTTCATCGGTTCTTGAAAGAAATGGTTGACGATGATATTTCTTGAAATATGTGAATAGAGTTCTATCTGGAGATAAGGGAAAGTACTCAATAATTGTCTCCTGCCCGTCCCTTGCCTTCAATGATCATAAATCATATAACTGTAATAATTCATTCACTCGACAAGGACACTTTCCTTTATTTCTTTCTCCCTTAAGCAATGAAATCATTACCCTTTCTGTGTTGAAATCTGCTCACAGGTTGCTTTTTTTGTACTGATTTTGCTGTTCATTTACCAGGCTGATGAAAGTGTATATATCCCATAAGACCTCTTAATTGTAATGAAATCCCAGAACTCCTCCCTCAAACAAAAAAACAAACACGGAAAAAAGTGGATTTCAGCAGGATGAAATGAAGGCAAACTGTTTTGTTCTTGTGTTAAAGGCCAGGCCCCAAACAATACTTTCTAGGCTCCTTCCAGGGGCAGACCTAACGCCAACCCCACATGAAACAATCAGAAATTGAAGCTATAGTTTTTTCTGCCTTCAAAGTAGACTGACAAGACTCAACTGTACTTTCTAGGAGCCTCAATTCTATGATTTGTTTGATTTTGTTTCATAGAAAATAGCTGTAATACATAAGGCCTTGATAACGGTGGCATGTGAATAGGGATTTTTTCCTTGAGCCCTCTCTTACCTGAATATGCCCAAATCCCACCTCTCCTGACAACTTCATAAGTCTCCTTTAATAACCACTCACCCCTGAGCATGTCATCAAGACTTTGTGTTGTGCTGACTCGTTACATTATTATCTCTTGTCATGAAGTTCACTTCCGTCTCTTCTCTTCCTACTCATCCTCCAGTTCTCAGCTTAAATGTCCCTTCCCCAGGTGACATTTCCCTGATGTTCCAGATTAGATTAAGTGCCCTTACTACAAAATCCATACCTAGTTGCATTCTCTTGCACAACTTTCATCATAAGTGTAGATATTTGTACAAAGTTTGCTTCTCACTAGAATCAAAGTTCATGAAGGTGGGAACCTTGTCCCAGTTCACTACTCTATTTCCAGCATCTAATATAGTGCCTGACACTTAGTAAGAATTCAACAAAAGTTTTAAGTTAAGCAATTCATTCATAAATTTTGAATATACCAATGCCACTATTAATACTCAAGAAGGTTAATAATACTTTTTTTATTACTACATTCTCAAGTTTTCAGTCCTAATATTCTGTTACACAATTAGTATTTATTTAAAATTCCTTCCATTCTGATCTTTTCCCTTTTCAGGGATGGTTTCTGTTTTTGTTTTTCTTTTTCATTCCCTCCCATCATCACCCCATCCTCCTGGCTCTTCTAGCTCAGAAATAAGAAAAATTCTTATAGATATGCTCTTCCTGGAGACATTGTGGTCTCTAGACCCAAACTTACCCAATAGGTATAAATCCATAGAGGTAATTCATTCAGGTAGGCAAGGCCAGGCTTCCTTGGAAGCTTGGTCTCATTTCTGAAATTTTGAGGAAATCCTGCTTGTACTCCATCTTTTTTAGATGCTGATAATTCCATTAGCAGTGGGATGTTGAATTTCACAATCAGAGATATGGCTTTAAATGTGAGTCCTTACAAGAGAAATTGTACTTTTCTCCAAATATCATTTAAGATCTCAATGACTTCTCATCATCTTTTCTGAGAATATGTTTGAAGGATGGTGGTGGCACCCTGGGACAGGCAGAGTCAAAGGGAGATGCTAGAGGAGAAGTGCTCCTGTGTCATCACTTTACTGAAAACAGTCCTGACTATTCATCTGTGACCCTCACAGGCTTTGTGCAACATATTTTTGTAGTACAGTAACATGAGAGAGTAACCTAAGCTGCCATGTAAAAGGTACTGGTGCTTTCTATATAGCCTGTATTCATGGAGACTACTTACCTTGAAGCAGATCTTTGTTCTCAGAAGACTTATGGAAACAGCCCCGGTAGTTAGGTAAATAGATAAGTAGATATTCATTGCTCTTAAGGGATGGTGTGACAGATGGTTTTTGGCTTCATAAGGGCTGTCCCACCCAATATCCCTTGAGAGACTGAACTTAGAGGTCCCTGAGGTGGGAAAATTTATAAGCAGGCCAAGGAATTTCCTAGAAGGAAAGGAATGGAGACTTGACCTCTTCCCTTTTGAAGATTAATGATACAATAACATCTAATGATTTGAAATGGTATCAGCTCAGTCTGAAAAAAAAAATTTTTTTAGAGAAAAAGAAAAAAGAAAGACACCAAGAACTGCCAAAAAGGAACTCACCATGAGGGAAAGGGGAGTATGAGTATGCAGAGGAGATCACCATGGAAACCACAGCCTCACCATTGAGAGCCTAGATAAAGGCCTGTGAGCCCCAGAGCCTAGGCCTATGGTGACGTGGGATAAATACATCTGAGATTAACTCTCAGGAGAAAGATCTCCTTTTTCTCCCTCAGTATTCCTTGAAGCCTCCTTTATACCAGTGAACAGGGACACTATCATCCTGTGCCAGCTCTTATGTTTTACAATACAACACCAGGTGATAGCCATGGAAGCTACAGGAACAAAATCTGGCTTCTCACCAGTGGACTAGATTCCCTAGTTCATTCTTTCTCCCTAAGGAGTTGAAATTTAGCCTCTGCCTTCCAGAATGAGTAAGCCCACGGAGTACTTAGATAGCTGAGGCCAAAAAAAGTCCCTAAAAGAGATACTAGATTTTCTGCTAATCTGAGCAGATATAGGAGTGAAAAATTAATATGAATAAAAATAACTTAAGAAATATATATAACCTCAAGTCTTCCCCAAACTGGTGAAGCAAGTTGAGCAGAAAAGAGTTAACATAGCAGGCCTGAGACTGTTACCCTTAGAAAGGCCTGTTTGCAAGGTTGGCCCTGGCATCTGGTGACCAGGATTTCAGGAATGTTCCCATGACCCTAACTGATAAGAGTGGCTCACTGTGCCTAAACTGTTTGTGCAAACAATATGTTTTATACTGAACATCTGCTTTCCTTCTGGGAGTCTCAAATTTTGGTATACGCTAAGCAGAGGGTGACCAGTCTCAATAAAAACCTTGGGCACTGAGTCTCCAACGAACTTCCCTGGCAGACATTTCACACGTGTTGTCACAACTGGTTTCTGGAGGAATTAAGTATGTGAGTCCACTAGGAGAGGGCTTCTGGAAGCTGGTGCCTGGTTTCCTCCAGACTTCGCCCCATGCTCCTTTCCCCTTTGCTGATTTTGCTTTGTATCCTTTGCTGTCATGGAGCAGAGCCATGAATAGGACTCTATGTTGAGTCCTCCTAGAATGCTACTTTGGAGGACCCTAATGCATAAGTGAAACACACAAATAACATCAATCTCATGGGATGTTCCTTTGTCAATGTGGTTATCAAATTTTAGCCAGTTATTTCCATTAACATTATTTTTTTAAGTTTCCTCATGTCTATGTATTTATTATCGTATTCTTTTTGTACAAAATTTTGATTCATTTTTCTTACATATTAACAGAGTTCTGTTAGGTTTTTTCTTTCAGAGAAAAGCTTTCTACTTCAACGTCAAGCCATCTGAACTAGAAGAGATTTTGGAAGAGATATAGTCCTATCCACTCATTTCATGAAGCAACTGAAGCCACAGTAGAAGAAATAAGGTAGGCTTCAACTCGCTTTAGGAACGAGGGCTCAGGACATGTGGCTTTTGTAAACCACTTGAACCCTACATACAAAGTCACCATATACAGTACTTAAAATTGTGATATTAAAGCAAGAAAAATAATTGATTGACACAGTGTATTTTATAGCAGGAAATTTCACTCTTCCTTTGAAATTGACCCACTTGTATCAGGAATTCAAGAGAATCTGTTGATATGTGGTACCATCATCTAAGGAAAACTACAGTCATGTGCCCCATAACGTTTCAGTCAATGAGGGACTGCATATACAACAGTGGTCCCATAAGATTAGTATCAGATAGCCTAGGTGTGTAGTAGGCTATACTATCTTGTGTAAGTACACTCTATGATGTTCACACAATGACAAAACTGCCTAATGACACATTTCTCAGAACATATTCCCCTTGTTAAGCAATGCATGACTATACTTAAAAGCTACTATAAATAATTAATCAAGTCAACTCCAAAATAAAATCTCACCCAAAGTAGCCCAACTTCTTCCACTACATACATTTTTTTTTTCACTCATGTTTGCCTAAGGAATTGCAACCATCAAAGACTGGCTTTGTGTACTGTTATCCGTCCTACCAGTCTTTTCTCTTCTTGGTCTCCAAACTACAAGACAACAAGTCTTACCTGCAACCCAAAGAGTCAGTAACATGTGGGGCTAAACAGTACCTATTTTTCTCACATTTTCCTTTTGGTGGATGTTCTGACCCACTGATACATGAATTAAATTTTAAATTATTTTGAGGGAAGAGAGAAAATGTTGGTTCTATGAAAATTCATTTTGTATCCAATTGCTCAAATGATGACAGTTTCACGCTGGTCTTTCCACCCCTTGGTTTTGGACAGGATTTAAGAAAAACAATGCTGGGCCGGCTCCATGGCTTAGCGGTTAAGTGCGCGTGCTCCGCTACCGGCGGCCCGGGTTTGGACCCCGGGCGCGCACCCACGCACGGCTTCTGCGGCCATGCTGAGGCGGCGTCCCACATGCAGCAACTAGAAGGATGTGCACTATGACATACAACTATCTACTGAGGCTTTGGGGGAAAAAAAGGAGGAGGATTGGCAATAGATGTTAGCACAGAGCTGGTCTTCCTCAGCAAAAAGAGGAGGATGAGCATGGATGTTAGCTCAGGGCTGATCTTCCTCACAAAAAATAAATAAAAAAAAGAAAAGAAAAAGAAAAACAATGCTGCATTTCACCAATTCTAAGATATGCATTTTTTCAAATTTTAATCTCTTGAATCAGGATCTATTTTACAATCAACAGCATATCAAAGGTTTAATTGGCAGCATTTTTTTTTCCTTCGTGGTACATTGAAAAATGGTCTCATAACCAATTGTATTGGGTATAAATTGAAATGGTGAGTGTATTTAAAGTGCCTAGGAATTCAAGTAGAACTGGATTTCTTCCTGCTGCCCTTCCAGTTCCACTTTCTTCTGCTCCCCCTTGCCCGGGGCCCTGGGAAGCTGGCTTGTGTGGATGCCATCAGCAAGGCTCCCTTGTCCTACTGCTTTTGGCTGGATTTGGCTAATGGGAGAGAAGCACCAGCAGTGAGCTGGAGGGCATGAGGAGGCTGAGCAGGGTTATTTATTCCCATTTTCTACCTGTTCCCCCTGCAGGGTCGCTATGGGTTGGCTGGGTCCCCCTGTTGAAGGCCAAGGCTGCTGTCAGTCCAGCCATCCCTCTCCAGGTTGTTCTCTGTCCTTGTTCCTTGAGATCTAGGGTTAGTGTCACCTTGCAGGAGTTACTAGCTTAGGGGCGCTGCACCATGTCTTGCTGCTTTTCTAAATGATGCCCACAGATTTAAAATTAGTCCTTTATTAATCCCTCTTCATATTTCCAATCTGAGTATGCCATCTGTTTCTGCCAGGATCCTAACTGATACAAATGTTCTTTAAGTCTTGCTTCTCATGAACGAGCAACAGCCACATCAGCTGAGAGCTTTATAGAACTGTAGATGCTGGGGCCCCTCCCAGACCTACTGAAACAGAATCTTCATTTTAACAGGATCCTCAGATGACTTGTGTATACATTAAAGTTTGAAAAACACTGGTTTAACACATCAGTGGATATAATCAAATCTAGCATCAGAATGTTAATGGCTTATTAAGAGACTCTTCTCTGGTCCTCAGTGTCCATTGAGGGATCTTCTCCATCTCTTCTTCTGTTATTTGAACCAAAATAGAATACAAAATCTAAAATGAAAATGTCCTCATTTGGCAAACCTAAAGAATCTTATGTAAAAAGTTGTTGATTCTCATCTCAAAATAATTTCATTTTAAAATCAGTAGAGCATTTGGAAGGAAAAGCAGAGGAAAAAAAGTGCTTACAGATATAGTTATGAATAATAACTAGGTCCACCTATGCCAGACACCATTAAAATAGAAAACAGAGCTAACTGGACGAAAATCTTTGCCATATTGTATGTAAGTATTGGTATTTGGAGCCTCATTTGTCAGCACTAAGCTATTCATATTGATTTTTCTACCTCTGCAAACTGCAAGTTTGGGATGCAGGATGAAGAAATAATTGTCAAATGATCTCTCTGGATGAAAAAAAGAACATTTAGTCAAATTAAGAAAGCAATCCTCGATAATTTTCGACACTTGTCTAGATGCAGAAAGCAAGGCAGAATCCAAGGGAGGTTTTAGAACTCTGCGAATTTGCTGGTCTGTTTAAAACACTTCACACATTATTCAAGGAAAAATCAGACGTGCCATGTATGCAGATAGCCTTAAAGGTTTCCTTCCAGGTTAAAGAAATTTATGGGAATGCGGTTTAAGTTATTCATCCTCCCTAACATACAAGATTACCTCACTTTGCACCAGGTGTTCTTGAAAATAATCTGAAACTTCCTTATATTAAAGGAGAAATGTTTGATTTATAGCTTGGGTTTAAACCTATAATGAGGCATTCCATTCTGAGTGATCTCATATACCCAAAGCAATAATAACCCCAGGGTGTCAGTGTGCGAGAAGCCCTGTCTGGGTGGACGCTCTGTAGAGTCTGTGTCAGCCCTTTTTACTCCCTGCTGAGAACTGCTGGGAAGTGTGGTCTCTGGGGCTCTGGGAGGGGGCTTGGCTGAGGGTGAACCATCTCAGTTTTAGTGTGTCAATCTTTAACAGACCTCCTCACCCACCTCCACCCCCTACGTCTTTCTGTATCTAGTTGGTTGGGGGCAAGAAAACAAAGACGTCAGGCCAACAGTCATGTGGTGGGAAACACCTGGTTAGAGCTGGAAAAGAACAGGTGAAACACGTTGATATGGGTTCAAACTGTAGCTCTATTACATTAGCTGTTTGGCTTATGACACGTCTGGCAACAACCCTTCCATCCGCTCAATCCCCAGAGTTTTTCAGACACAGAGCCCTCTCTTTGCAATTGAGTATCTCCCAGTCTTATTGCTGATGCCTTGGTCTTCCAGTCACCTGGGCTCTTTCTCCAGGCTTGGTCAACAAATCTTCTCCAGCCCTTTCTAACCCTCTAGTCTCAGGGAGCAAGGCAGCATAGCATGGTGATTAAGAGCAGACTCTGGGCCCAGACTACCCGGGGTCAAATCCTGGCCATTTAGTAGTTGGGGAAAGTGACTTAAACTCTCTGTGCCTCAGTTTCCTCACTGGAGACATAATTATTACTATTTTAAAGGGTTGTTATAAGGATTAAATGATTAACATATAAAAAACACCTAGAATAGTGCCTGTCAAATAAAAGAAGGCTATTTATATTTATGATGATTATTGTTATATTCATTAAAAATAGATTCCCCAGGGGGCCAGCCCGGTGGCATAGTAGTTAGGTTCACACGCTCCACTTCGGCAGTCCAGGGTTTGCAGGTTCAGATCCCGGGCGTGGACATACACACCGTTTGTCAAGCCATGCTGTGGCGGCATCCCATATATAAAATAGAGGAAGATGGGCACAGATGTTAGCTCAGCGACAATCTTCGTCAGCAAAAAGAAGAAGATTGGCAATGGATGTTAGCTCATGGCCAATCTCCCTCAACAACAACAACAACAAAAAAGATTCCCCAATAAATACCTTGACTTATGGCAAAATTTAGCTTTGCTAGTTCTTCACTGATATCTTTACTTTTGAAAAGTCTGATTAATATTTTTACTTGCTAATTATTATATATCGATTGTAAAAACTTGGAAAATACAGCACTGTTAACATTTTAGTGTATTTGCTTTCAAGTCTTTTTCCTCTGAACATATTTTTGATCTATTATATTAAAGATCATATATAATTCCTTTTTATACATACTTATCAAAATATATGTATAAAAGTATATATATTTATATAAAATAATATACTTTCATATGTATTTAATTTATCATACATTTGTATTTGTATATTATATATTCATATTTATATTTTTTAACATATAATATATATTATATATTGTGCATATTTATATAATATGTGATATTATATGTATGTATTTATGTAATTTAATTTGTATATTGAATTTAATATATATTTAGTATATGTTAATGAATATATATAAAATATAAATAAAGTATATATTTATATTACTGTATATATAATATATATACCTTTTACAAAATTGAAATTATAAAAATAAATTTACATATGCCCTTTTTAATAAACATAATATTACATATATATCCCCATGTCAGTAAATATTCTTTGAAAATGTGATTTTTAATGGCTATACTATATCACGTTATATGGATACCACAGTTACACCATCCTCTGTTTTCTGTTTTTGTCTTGCTTTTTGCCTATTTCCAATTACTCTTCATAAACAACAGTGCTTTGATGAATGTTATTCTACATACATTTTTATGCACTGACTGCTGCTTTCAGCTAAGGTCAAGTGACAGAGCTCAGATTAACACTCCCACATTAAAAGACTAAAACAGTAAGAAAAAATATGAAATAATGGTTTCAGACATTGAACAACAGGCAGCTTAGGACAGTGATCCTGATAGAGAGGAAGGAAATGAGAGAAGTCCTACAATTGCCCCAGCTTGTTACCCAGACAGAGATTCCAGGAAAGATAATCCAGACGAAGGTCAGTGGTTATCCCTGGTTGTAGAGATGGGTTTGGGAGTTCGAGTAATGTAAGGTGGCAGAATGTCAAAGAGGAGAGAATTGCCATCTACTAGATGGCTAGTGGATTGGCTATTAGAAGAACGTGGCAGAGATCTGCACAGGAAACCCACCCCAACTCCCATCCGCAGCACACTTGTATGAGGAAACTCTCTGAGGCCACAAAAAGAACCACCCAAAATAGAAGAAATGACCTGGGCAATTCACACAGGCCAGGAAGAGTCCATGTTCCCACCAACCACTGGAAGAACCTCTTACTACCTGGGGTATCAGGAAGAGTGCTCAGAAGGCAATCACCTCAGTTGTGGGGCAAAATTAGCGACAGACTAAAGGCTGCTCTGGTCCCACCTAATAAAGCCTAAAAGCAAAGACTAGAAAAGACGAACTGTTTCCAAGGAACTTACCTGCATCACCTGTTGGTATTTGCTCCTAGGGGAAAGCAGGAAAACGTCCCAGAGGAATGCAGCACACCATCATGAAAGTGCCACACTGCACCCAGGGAGAATTGTTTGGAAGAAGACAAGCCCATTCTGCTGTGGAGGAGGGGATATTCCAGCCCAGTAATGTTATTAATTCACTCATTCATTCAAGTATACAAGGAGCACCTACCAGGTACCGGGAGCCTCCATGCGCTTTAGCACCAATAGATACAGTCATTCCCTTCTCCAAACTACATTCACAGAGCTGGTGCTCAGCACAGTCTGGGGAACTAGGATATGGCCAGTTCCATCGCACCCTCTGGCAAGCCTCTCTGGAATATGTCTGTACGATGAAGGAAAAGAAAAGCATCCGATGAACATGTCAAATCTGTTTTCTTAAGATACAATCAAACTGCACTTCCTCAGAAAGCTTGATTTGATTTGTGCTAAGCCAACAGAAGGATCTGCTGGTTGAGACCACCCTGTCGTGAAACTCGCTGACACTCTCTCTGATGCAGGACACACTGAGAGTTCTGCTTTTTTCCTGTTCTTGGATCACATACTCGATGAATGGACTGTCTGTGATGTGTTGAATTTCTTCCACCTTCTTCATTCCAAAACTGGCTATTAGATGGTTTCAATTTGAGACAATTTTCAAACAATGATTGCGTCAAACTAGAATCTAATTGGGGGAAAGTAATTTCTGGCAAAATCTCAAGCCAGGAGATTTTCTATCTGAGAAAATTATAGACTGAGGCTGCCAACTCAGAATGGAAAGCTTAGCAGCATTAAACACAACTCCGCCATTGTCCATTTCTGTGCCCTGTAGCTGATGCAGAGGCACACGGGACAAGGCAGAAGTTACTGGGATTTATTCTGCAATTGTTTTAAGACCAAAGAATGAGACATTTGAAGGAAACTTAGTGATGAAGTCTGGTCCAGTTTCTCACTTCATGAACTTAGCACACGCCATGCCTTTTTTCCTCCCACACTGGAATGCCATTCTTACACCTCTAAATCTATCCAAAATCTTCTTAAGACTTTCCTTATCCAAAAGCTTTTGCTCTCTGCTCCAGCCCTCATGGATGCCTGCAGATCTTAGGACCCCTAAGCATTTAAGGAGGTGTGATTTCAAAAAGAGCATACACTGTTTTCTGAGTGTTTTGATGGAGAGTGCCCCATCATCCATCACAGCAATGGATTCAACTCAGGGGCCACCTCCTCCCTGAGTAGCACTTCTCCAATGGGCTCTGATAGCACCCTGGGCTTACTTCTTTCTCAGAACCTACTGCACTGTGTTGCGGTCTTTTCAATACTTGTCTCTTTCAGTCACTAAACAAGAATTCCCTGAGGCCTGAGATCATGACTAAGATGTATTAACATTCTTAGAACATAGTACAAACTAAAAACTCAATGGATGCTTATGGAATAAGTCTAAGTGAGAGAATGAATAAATGACTGCATGAATGAAAGAATAAATTCTAGAAGCTCAATAACTACTTATTGATCAATTTGTTGTCTCTGGGGAAAGGGAGCAGAATAAAAGTTGTTTCCTCTGTGCTTAGTGCAAGTTGGGATAACAGGTAACTTAGATCATCCTTAGCAACCATGAGTTCTCATACAGGACAGAAAACAGAAACAAGAGCAACCACAGTCACATTAAGCGCTATCAATACCCCAAACATAAGATCAGTTATGCAAGTATACCAGTCTCTACCTTTCGAACAATTGAACACAGTCTTTTTTCTGCTCTCATCCCCAAGGAAACTCACCTCTTCCACTTTGGAGGGAAATCCAGTCTCTCACCCTCATTTCATCTGGTAGGATTAGGCTAGAAATGTCTTTTAGCAGACACTGACAGCCCTGCCTACCACCCCATCATCATGCCCAGCCAAAGATAACATCTTTCCTGGAGGCTAAGTGTGGTCAAACAACTAGGTTCTGGCCAACAGGATATGAGCAGAAGTGACGCATATGACTTCTGGAAAATTTCCTCAAAAGAAGGAAGCATGTTCTCCCCTTTCCTTCTATCTCTTTCCTCAAGGCTGTAATATGGAGGAGGGCAGAGCAAGGAAGGATAGAAGGAGGCTGCATCCCACATATTAGGCCACGTACCAGCTCCTTACATGAAAGAGAGAGAATTTTGTTATTTCAGGGTCTCTTGTAACAGTGGCCTAGGCTATATCTTAACTAATATTTGCTCTTTCGGCAACAAGAAGCCTCTAAGAGAGTACTGGAGAAAAGATGAAGAAGAAACTCATCTTTTTAAAGTGTTTACTGTGCAACAGGCACTATGTAAGATGGCAATCCTAGAAAGTACTTATCACATTCCTCATTTTAGAAGTGAGGACACTGCAATTCAGAGAAGTCAACTAACTTGCACAAGGTCACATGGCTTGTAAATGGTGGTGTCCAGGTCTGTTTGATTGCAAAGCCCATACTCTTTCCACTTTACAATAACAGTAAAAGTAACAGAAATAGTGATTGTAACAGTGATAGAAATAACTAACATGTATTAAGTGCTTTTTATGTGTCAAAATCTGTGTTGAGCATTATGCATGAATTATCTCATTTAATTTTTATGACAACTCTTTGAAATAGGTACTACTATTGCGCTTATTTTACCGATTAGGAAAAGGGGGCTTAGAGTTATTAACCAACTTGCCTAAAGTCACAAAACTAGTAAAAGGCAGTGTCACAGTTTAAACAGGATCCAACTGACTCTAGAGCTACAAGTCGCACCCCTCTGCTTGATGATGAGCCCGTCTTTAGGTTAATTATTATTCAGTTACAAAAGGAACATCCAGTGCCTAATCTTTGTCTTAGACGAAAGAGCAAGTCATCTTTCTGAACCCAAGGGTTTAATATGCATTTGGTGACTCACGTGTAGCCAATTTGACCCCAGCATAGAGCTGGTGAGAATACAAGAAAACAAACCTTTTTCTTAAATTATTTAATGCACAAGAACTACACAGTAAGACTCAACTGCCTACCTGCCACTACCTGTGTATGCCTTACTGTCACCAGCTGTTAATTTACAGACCCAGATCAACGAGTCATTGTATAGAAGCTGAAAGAAATTCATTATACATGTTTGAACATGGTTGCTTATACAGAAAATCCTAAGGAATTATATTAGTTTCCTATTGCTGCTGTAACAATTACCACAACGTTAGTGGCTTAAAACAACACAAATTTATTATCTTTCAGTTCTGTAGGTTAGGTGTCTGATATGAGTCTCACTGAGCTAAAATCACGAGTGTTGGCAGGGCTATGTTTCTTTCTGGAGACTCTAGGGGAGAAGCTGCTTCCTTGACTACTCCAATTTCTAGAGACCACCCACATTCCTTGGCTTGTCACCTCCTTCCTCCATCTACCTAGCCAGCAACATTGCATCTCTCTGACCATTCTTCACATACAAATATTTTTTCTCAGTCTGTGCTTCACCTTTTAGTTTTCTTAGTGGTGTCTTTTGACACCACTAAGAATAGAAGTTTTAAATTTTTTTTTAATGTTTTTTTTTCTTTGAGGAAGATCAGCCCTGAGCTAATCTATGCTAATCCTCCTCTTTTAGCTGAGGAAGACCGGCTCTGAGCTAACATCTATTGCCAATCCTCCTCCTTTTTGTCCCCAAAGCCCCAGCAGATAGTTGTATGTCATAGTTGCACATCCTTCTAGTTGCTGTATGTGGGACGCGGCCTCAGCATGTCCGGAGAAGCGGTGCGTCGGTGCGCGCCCAGGATCCGAACCCGGGCCGCCAGTAGTGGAGCGCTCGCACTTAACTGCTAAGCCAGGGGGCCAGTCCCCGAAGTTTTAAATTTTGATGAGGTCAATTTATCATGTTTTTCTTTTATGATTAGCTCTTTGCTATGTTCTGTTAAGAATCTTTGTCTAACTCAAGGTTGCATAGCTTCCAGAGGTTTTATAGTTTTAGCTTTTATGTTTAGGTCTATGATCATTTTCAGATCCATTACAAATTCATTTTTTGGTATGGTGAGTGACAGGGGTAAAGTTGATTATACAGTTGATCCAGACTATTTGTGGAAAACATGATCCCTTTCCCATTGAATTACCTTGGGATCTTTTTTGTAAGTCAATTGATTGTATATGTGTAGGTCTATTTGCAGACTATTCTAGTCCCTTCATCTATTTGTCTATCCTTTAACCAATACCACACTATCTCAAATACTGAAGTTTTATAATAAGTTTTGAAATTAGGTAGTATGGCTCCTCCACTTATGTTCTTTCTCAATCTTCTCTCAAAATTGTCCTGGTCATTCTAGATGCTTTGCGTTTCCCCATACATTTTAGCATCACCTTGGTAATTTCTACAAAAAGAAGCCTGTTGGGATTTCAATTGGAATTGCATTGACTTTATAAGTCAGTTTAGGAATAATTGACATCTTAACAAGATGGAGTCTTCTAACCCATAAACATTGCATAGCTGTCATTTATTTAGGCCTTTAATTTTTTCAAGAAATATTATATAGTTTTTAGTGTAGACATCTTGTAGCTTTCTTGTTAGATTTATTTGATGCTATTATAAATGGAATTTTTTTAAATGTAATTTTTACAATGGTTTGTCCAGGGGCCAGCAAAATTAAAAAAAGGGGGAGAGATCAAAAATCTTAGGTGCAGATTATGTTTACAATGTCCTTTAACAAAGGAATTAAAGTCATGTCTGATCTTTCCTCTGTCAATAAAAGTTGGCTGAATACCTACTATATGCAAAGCTCTCGTTGCCCCAGGAATACTGCAAAGTTGATCACATACAAATCCTCTAGGGATTTTTTGGGAGACATTCTACCAGTGCAGACCAGAAGCATCCACTTCTTTCAGCAAGTTTTTAATTCAGTGGTTCCCCTGCAGTGTTTCAAGAAAATGTAGAAACTGAGACACCACTCAAAGCAACTCGTAAGCAGAAATTCAAAACTTCCCTCAGAAGAAGTCATTCCAAAGTATTATTGTCCTCAATACATTCATTTTGGCCACTGTGCTGTTATTTTTCCTTCTTAAAAATCATATCCAGGCCCCTTTTGAATGTATTATTTTCATCGTTACACACCTTACAGCTCTGTACATAGCATGCATTATACATAACCTCAAAGAATGGGTGGGTGATTACTAACAAAACAAAAGGAAAAGGAAAGTCTGCTAAAGCAGCATTCCAAGCCATCTCCCGGGAGTGTGTTCATTGGACTGAGGGCATTGCAGTGAGGTGAGCTGGGGGGCACCAAAGGTCCCAAGCTGGACTGGCTACATAATTTGTAGGGCCAAGTGCAAAATGAAAACATAGGTGCCTTGTTCAAAAATTATTAGGAATTTCAAGACAGTGATAGGAGAGCATTTATCCAAGCATGGGGCCCTTCTAAGCTTGTGGCCCTGTGCAATTGCATAGGTTACTTGTCCATAAAGCCAGCCCTGTCCCAAGGCCTCCGTTTACATTTAGCAGTTCTGCACACTTACTGGTGATCAGGCAGGCAAGTAAAGTAGCTGGTTGTATCTCCATCCCAATGGCCATGTTAAAAAAACACTCTTTAGTTCTTAGTTTTTGATTTATCCCCTCTTTTGACTACTAGAGAAATCATTTGAAATGGAATCATCCTATGTCCTCACTCCTGTTTTGGATAAGCATACCATATTTTGAATATTGCAAGTTTTCTTGTCTTTGTTGGCCAATTCCCAGAAAACCTGAAAATCTGGGATGAGGCCTTGAGTAAAGCTCCACTTTTACCTGGAAGACAGTCACTCAATGCTATTCCTGCAGCTCTCAGCTTTTGTCTGAAGGGGAAGCAACATCTACTGAGTACTCACTAAATGCTTTCTATTGATTTCCTCCTCACAACAAAACTCTGAGGGAGGAAGTATCTTCCCTACTTTTCAAATGACAAACCTAAGGCTCAGAGAGGTGAAAAAAACATGTTCGAGTAGGAGGTACAGAGAAGTAGTTAAGATCATGGACTCAAAATCAGGCAGATCTAGGTTCAAATCTCATGTTTGCGCTTATATGCATGAGACTTGGGAAAAATTACTAAACTCCTGTGAATGATATTTTCTGTAATTGTACAATGGAAAGAATAATGTTAACCTCATAGGATTGCCATGTGGGTTGAGATAATAAAAGTAAAGTGCCCAGTACGAAGTAAACACTCAATAAACAGTGGTAATTATTAAAGTCATATCTTGTAAGTAGCAATGTTTGGATTTTGTTCTCTTTCTCTGAAGATAGCATTGGTAAACTTCCACTCTCTTGTTTTAGATAATCCCTGGATTAAAGAAAAAGTAATAAGCATTAATTACCTTCAAGTTGAGCTTGAGGCTAGGACAAAAAACTATTACACGCAACTATTGGAGAGGATATTCACAAAATACAGTGCTGACTAACGTTTTGAAAAATACCACACCTAACTCTTTGAAACCTTGGCTTTCTCCTCTATTCCTAGTAATTAGGCTTAAAATACCAAGAGTATCTTTAACTCATAGAAGATTATGAAGAGCTGTCTTATAGACGCACTTAAAGGAGTTAACAGCCTTTCCAGCACTTTCTACCCAACCCTGACACAACGAGGGACACCTGGCATATGTTACCTCCTACTACAATTTTCCTCTTGATATTATAATCTTCCTCTTCCTCTTCCTGGGAAGTGGAGATAAGAGCCCCAATCCTATTTTATGCTTCCTGATATAACCCAGTGTTTGGCAACGTGCCCTGTATACAGTAGGCAGGAAGATATGTGGTTGATTATAATGGGCAAGGGAGAGAAGATTTGGACCAGGGTATTTTCAAAGTTCCCCCAAGCTCAAAAAAATCTGTGATTCTATATTGAAAATCTTTACAGAGAAAAGGCAGATATGTTATTTGTTTAAATAAAGCTTATCAGGTTTTTTTGTTTTTCATCACAAAAACCTCCCTGTTCACTGTAAAAATTTTGGATAATACAGAAAAGTAGAGAAATTCAAAAGAAAAAAAAATCATCCAAGTTTCTACCCTCAAAGCCAATCACATTTTGATGCCTTTCTTTTCGGGTGCCTTGTTGTTATCAAGTCTCTGTCTGTATCCTTCTGTTTCTTCTTTCTCCTTCCTCTGTCACATACCTAGTGCCTTCACGCCATCTTTCATTCATCCCCCATCCACACACTCCTCCTACTGTGCTGTGGCCTAGTACTGAAACTCGACCTCCCAGAGGTGCCCTGCACACCAGACTTCTCATAATCCTCTCACTCCATAAAAGTTTTGCAAGCCCTGGGCTCCCTTTCCTGGGGCTTCAGCCCTCTGCCTGAGCTAATCTGGTAATGCACCTGCTTATGGCTGGTAACTATACTCCACAGAGGCCTTATTATTTTCAGGAGAGAAATCAGAGGGTAGGAACTTCAGGTAGGCCCATGAAAGATCAATTTAGTGGAGGTAAGACCATCATATACATTAAACAAGTATATGCTGAGCACAACTGGAAGAAGGATCAGAGTATGGGAAAAAGAATCTGGACAAACAGATCTAGATTTAAATCCAACCACTCACTAGCAAGCAACCAACTTAACCTCTCTGAGCCTCAGTGAATAGGTAAGGCCAACATCATAAGCTTGCCAGGAGGCTTTAATGAATAACAAGTGTAAAATGCCTGGTCCATAAGAGTTCCTTTAGAAAGATTAGTGCAAAGTACTGTGAAATTTTTAAAAAATGAATAAGACATGATTCATGTCCTCATGGAGTTTACTATCTAGGAGAATGAAGAAGACATACATAAAAATAACCATAACACTGAATTTTAAAAACTCTTATTAAGATCAGGGTATATATACCCTTTTTACAGTTGAGAAGACTGAGGCTCAGAAGAAGGGAAATGACTTCACCAAGATGACACAGTTAGAAAATTGCAAAGCCAGAATTTGAACCCTTGTCTGCCCAAATGTACACTGTAGTAACACAACAGAGGCACTTGATTTTTAAACCTATTTATAAGACTAACCCTGGATGCCAGCAAACATCATCTTGCTGAAGCAAAACTACGGGTCCCATTTTGAAATTTCGTCTAAAATTTAGACCATGGCTTATCACAGAAAGGGGGTGCCGCTTGGGGCAGGAAATATAGGGCCTCAAATTTAGATTTTCGACCTGCTATTCAAATGAGACTATACATACAGTCACAGAGATACACTGTGATAACTTTAATCATGTGAGTTAAAACTAGTCCCATTACTCATTGGCAAAGTTGCTTATGCAATCTGTACTGGCATTTTTAATAAATATTATAATTATCATGTCAATATCATAATTACATTGCATTGTATCTTCTCAATGTTAAAAATGTTAATTTGTTCAATTTAAATATTTAAAACGTATTACAATTTTTGTAACCCTATTTTGTCGTTTCATTATTTTTATTGGCTGCGCCTCTCTCCACCAATGCTCCGAAGCTCATTAATACCCAAGCAGGGAGGGAATCGCACCATTCTCCTAGGCAAGCCTTAATCCTTGCTCAGCAACAACATTGCACTCTAAGAAAGAGGGGCAAAGACTTTCAGGCCCAGGGAATTTTCACCTGAACAGAGTGGCTGCCATTACCAGGTGACCAAACAGCGGGTTAAGTCATCAGGGCCTCTGGGGCTCTATATAGCCCCAGAGAGGTGAGCCACACTGGTTGTCACACAGCCCAGTAGTAGCATTATTCTTCTAAACAAAAATTTCTTCTTATATCAATGTGAAAACTCTGACTACACTCCCTTTGATCATCAGACAGGCTTTCCATGCTTCATTGACTTAAAACTTTCTTTTTTAAAAAAAGATTGTGGGACTTCCCATTTCTGGTCTGGCATGTAAGGAGCTTGGAAATCACAACTCCATCCTAACAACAAGCAAAAGCTGAACAAACTGAAAAATCAGCAACTCTTCTTAGATACTAAGAGAAGTTAGGTCACAGGGCAAACCAATGCCCCAAAAATTGGAGAGAGGCAGATATTGAGAATTACAGCTTACCAGAGCAGGAACCTCTGTGGGAACCAGTGCCGGGGTAGGAAAACCAGAATTATAATTGATGAATTGCTGGAGGCTTACTGTGGACAAGTCTGAGAACCAAAAATTCCAGGGGTACTGAGTCATGGGGTGGGGGGCACCCACAGTTTTGTGAATTTTGCCTCCACAATCTCAACCAGGTTCTCACAGTGAATATCAAAGAAAAATTCCCTTTTGCTTCCTGCAGGGGGAGGGAAAAAGTAACCATTTTGAAATACACCAGAACATTCTGTTCTTAACAAGGGTTGCCCTCAGGAGAAACTTTAACCAGATCCTAACCCGCAGGGGTTTTATCAGAGCCTAACTGACCTGGAGGAAGGGAAAGACCCAGTTCCAGTTGGCTCTAGACTTCCATATGGAGGAAGTAAACTATCCAACTCCAGCCCATTCTGGCTGCCTAAGACGGGACTAAGCAGCACTTGTGAAGTTCACAGGCCAGAGGCACAGACTCACTAAAAGACTGAGACCAAATCATAAGACTAGAGAATGCTTCCCCTCCCCCACACCTCATCACCATATCACTAAAGGCCTATTTACAGCACTTCCATTTACACAGTACATCATGTCCAGCTATCAAGAAAAAATTACAAGGCATACGAAAAGGCAGAAAACAAAGTTTGAAAAGACAGAGCAAACATCAGAACCAGACTCAGATACAGCAGGGATGTTGGAGTTATCAGACCAGGAATCTAAAAAATCTTTGATTAATATGCTAAGAGCTCTAATGGATAATGTAGACAGCACTACTCACTAGGCAATACCAAACTCCTTCCCAAAGTGGTTCAACCCATTTACACTCCTACAGACTGTATGAGGGTCCCCTTATTCTATATCCTTACCAACTCTTAGTGCTGCCTGAGTTTTAAATTTTTGACATACTGGCAGATATGAAAACATATCTTTCTGTAGTTTCAAATTGCAGTATGTTGATTAAGCATCTCTTTATATGTTTATGAAAACAATTGTATTTCTTCTTCTGTGAAAGCCTGATCATACGTCACCCTTTTTTCTACTAGATTGTTCATCTTCTTATTGACTCATGGAAGTTCTCTTCTAGATGTTAAACTTCTGTCAGTTAATTGCTCTTAATCTTCTCACTTCCCCTAATTTATCTATGGCAGTCAATCAACAAGGTTAACTTTCTGTAGAAACTTTCACCATACATGCCTACCTAATCGTCTCAGAATGTTTCTAGAATTCAGCAAGTAAAATTTTAAAAATACATTTGAGTACAATTGATACAATTGAACAAACTTTGTCTTTCATCCTCACCCCAAAAGTTAGGTAAAGTGCCGGAAACGGGTGAGTCTTGCAGGATCAAAAGTTTTCAACAAAATCTTAGAAGAGGAATTTTGCTCATTCACTGCTCATCTGTATCTTTCTTGGTTTGACAACACAATCAAACACACATATTTTATGTTTATGAATATCCTTAATTCCCCTAATTATACCAACTCTGAACTGTAGGCAGAAACAGAAGGTGTTGGGGGTCGGGGGTGGGCAGGGAGAATGTGGAGCCAAAGGCGGGGAACTTTATTGATGTTGCCTCTGTCTAGAGGGTGTATCATATTTTTAGGAAGAGGAGGAAAAAAATGCATTCTGAACTGGTTTCAGTTACTTACATTGCAAAGGGGATATTCATGCCTAAAACAGCTTTCATGGATTTATTTGCCAATTGACATAAATTAAAACCAGACCAAACTTCATTCCATCTCTTGTTTTTTCCTTCCATAGATTTTCCTTGCCTTCTCCCCATTCTCTCTATCCCACTCCAACCCCTCTCCTCTTAATGTCTTTAAAAATAATTTTGCTTTGCAACACGTTTTCTGCTTTCTCAGGAAACCTTTTCCCATTGCTCTGGTTCCCATTCTGCCCGAGGGAACATTTCCTTCTCTCCTTCATTCCTTCATTCTAATCCTCTCAATTATCTAAGCCCCTGTCTAGAATCCCTAATAAATATTTGGAAAGAGGGAGAGGGCTCAGTCTTGTTGATTGAGTGGTTTTGATTTTTTTTTTTTTTTTTTGAGACCAGGAAACCTCAGTTTAAGTCTAACGTCTTCTTTTAAGAAAACATCCTTTTTATATTAAGGCAATTATTTACATTTTTTGATCATTTTAACAACAACTGAGGACTCCTTAAAATCATAAAATCTTGTAAGCACAAAAGCTTATCTAGCTCTGGAGAGGCAGCCTGCAGTGATGGAAGAAATACAGAACATTGTCCTTAACAAGACCTGGGTTCCAACTCCACTTCCAACTATTCCCAGGGGCAGGGCCTCCTTCTGAGCCTCCGTTTCCTTCTCTGTAAAATATTTAATGTGCAGGTATGTTAAGCAGATTTTTAATGAGATAATGCAATAAAATATTTTCACTCATTGCTCCAGTTAGAGTTCTAACTTAAGGTGAAGGAAATGTATTAGAAGGATGATGGGAGCTAAGAGATGGATGGAAGATTAGGGAATGCACATTACCAGCGGCACTAACCACGCTGCTCTGGAGGATGAGGCAGCAGCAGCTACAGTAATACAGGCAGCAGGCATGGGAATGAATAAACTAAAACCATTTTTGGTCCCATAGCAGTTGCTTAACCGGAGTAGAAATGGTCACCCTATTAACATCCAAATCTTTCTCTCAACCAGATAGCCAATTTCCCAAAGAAAATGAGGATTCTTTTAGAAAGGGGAAGACGATGCTAGATGGCCAAAAATCAACCAATGCCCACTATGTAGGTTCTTAGTGCTAATTTCATTCCTTGAATATTTTGATTTTGCTTTAAGTTCCAAAAGTATAATCGCCAGGATGAGATTCAAGAGACATACCTACTTTGTATGAAATATAACAGTCATCCACCCAGAATGACCCTGTTCTCTGTCTGCCCAAATCTTACCATCCTTTAAGATTCAATAAAATCCTCCTTTATTGAACTTTCCTCTACTGTCCCAAACCAAAGGGCTTTCTTCTCTCAAAACACCTCTAGCCTATACTCACTCCAATGTTGGACACACATATGTTGCAATCCTAGCTATTTGCGTGTGTGTGTATGAAACAAAAGCTTTACAAAACAATACTTAGCCTTAACAAGTGTGATGCATGTTGATATCTTTAAGTTCCATTATATTTTATGTTTTAAAATGCCGATTGATACTAAATTGATTTCACAATCCACGGATGAGTTGTGACAAACAGTTTGAAAAACATTGGCCTAGTAGTTGAATATGGACAACGGACTTGGAGGAAACAGATTTAAGACCTGGTTCTGTCACTCGGATGTATAGGCTTAATAAGTCACTTTACCTCTCTGAGACTCAGATTCTGTCAAATAGGAATCATAAAAAACCATTTCCTCTACCTAAAGTGACCTTGAAATGGTATACAAAAAACATATAACATAGTGCCAGGAACATAGTAATGCTAGCTATTATTAATATTAAATATTTGATAACTAGTTTAATGACAATAGAATTGGAATCAAAGATTAGGAGACTATGAAATAGGAAAAAAAAAAAAGAAATGTAAGCCCAAATATGGTAATTTAACATCATTCTTCAAATGGACGTAATCTTTTTACAAGCCTCAGCTGACTATCAATACTATTGAAAACCCCAGGACAGGGAAGTCAAATCTATAGACTATATAAAGCCTTCTTTTTGCCAGATTATCTGACTGGTACTCTTTCTCGGACCTTCCATCAATAAGGACAGAAAGTGACCTGGGGTTTGGATTGTTCAATCAGGTTGCTAATCTCTTCACTGATTCATCCTCTGCCTTCCCATTCTCCCATCCCTATGGCCCAGTCCTGTTTCCCTTCTTATTCTCCATTCCCACTGTTAGTATCATATTCCACACGGTTCCTCAAACCAGAAATTTGGCCTCACCCCTCAACAACCCAACCTCCACCCCTAACAACCAATCCTGCCAATTCTACCTTCAAAATATCTTTGGGACCTATGACTTTCTCTGTTTTCACACTGATATTGCCCTAGTTCAGGCTTTCCTCAACTTTCCCTTGGACTATAATAGTCTAAATGGTCTATCTGCCTCTCTTCCCCACTCCAAATCCACTTTCTAATTCTTGAGTATTCTTTCTAAAATACAGATAAATTTTTGTGTAACTGGTTGAGTCCCTTACTGCTGCCACCAACCTGGGCTTATATGTGATCCATGGTTCCCCATAGCCTACAGGCTAATCTCCAAATTTCTTAGTGCTACATTTGAGGTTCCCTACAAATTAACCCTTGGCCGCTTTTCACTCTCACCTCCTGCTACCCATGCACCCTCAGACTCTTCCCACCACTTGTCATTCAATGGATTAATCACACTCATAAGCCTCCGTGCCCTTGTAACATGCTGCTCCCTCAGCCTAGAATTCTCCTGTTCTCCTTTTCTGTATGGAAAACTCCTATTCATCGTTCAAGTCTTAGCTTGTCCATTTATTCAACAAAAATTTGTAGAGCATATAAATGCTCGAAAATTCTTGTCAGCAATGGAAGTATGAAGATGAAGAGAGTTCTCACCCTCAAGGAGCGCTGTCTAATGGAGGAACTGTGAAACTCTGGGCGGGATCAATCACTCTCTTCTTCATGTTATCCAAATGCTTTGGACATAAGTTTTAGCAAGGACTTCATCACCTGATAGCATAGCTCTATGCCTAAGTATTTATATCCCTCATCAGACAGTAATTGCCTCAAAAACAGAGAATATCTCTTAGATCCTTGCAATCCCAGAAATTACCCCAGGGCCTGAAACTCCATAAATAATGTCTGCTATAGGAATGAAAGTATAAACCATGTAAAATAGAATAGTGTGATCAGATTGATTTCAGCACAACCCATATCACCAGATCCAGGTCAGTGTTTAAGTTCTCATAGTGAAAGAAAGTGTAGAAAAGGCAGGTAATTCATGTGTTTTAGAAATGATTACATATTATATTCCACACAGTTTTTCTTCTCCCCTCTGTCCATTATACAGTTGTTACGATTGTGGAGAAACTGGTGGGGGAAGAGATGTCATCTTCAAATGTGGCCAGATAAGAGATTCAGGCCCTGAGAGAAACATTAACCTAATATTTATTATTGGATCATATGTCTCAAGAGACTGCTAAGATTCATGGAAATAGGGACTGTCTAGAATTCCTATTACTATTACTACTAATACTAATGTTAATATCATCTCAGCCAGAGATTTTGATCCCAAACTACAGTAATTATAATTTACTTGACCATTGAGCTGCATTCCTTTAATATATTAAAACCAGATTAATCAGAACAACATTCGAAAAGTAGCCTAGAATTCTCAAAAGCCTCTTTCCCCAGGATCTCAAAATGTATTAGTAGTGTCTCCTTTTTAAAAAAGATTTCCTATAGAATTGAAAGTCCAGAAATAAATCCATATAACTAGTTAATTGATTTTCAACAAGGATGCTAATACTACTCAATGGGAAAAGAATAATTACTTGAATAAATTGTGTTGACACAACTGGATATCCATATGCAAAAGAATGAAATTGACCCTTACCTCATACCACATACAAAAATTACCTCAAAATAGACCAAATACATAAAACTCTTTAAAGAAAACATAGAGATAAATCTTCATGACCTTGGATTTGGCAAAAGATTCTAACTTATGACACCAAGAGCATGAGCAACAAAATTAAAAATAGGTAAAATAAACTTCATCAAAACTAAAAACTTTTGATCATCAAAGGACACAAAGATATCAAGAAAATGAAGATAATCCACAGAATGAAGAAAATATTTATGAATCATTTATCTGATGAGGATCTAGTATCAAGAATATAAAGAACTCTTACAATTCAACAACAAAAAGGCAAACAGTCCAATTTAAAAAATGGGTAAGGGACTTGAGTAGACATTTCTTCTAAGAGAAATGGACATATAAATGGCCAAGAAGCACATGAAAAGATGCGCAACATCATTAGTCATGAGGGAACTGCAAATCAAAACCACATGAGGTACCATTTCACACCCACAAAGATGGCTATAATTTTTTTTTAACCCAAAAAGCAAAATATCACAAAAGTTGGTAAAGATGATGTGGAGAAGTTGGAATTCTCATATGTTGCTTGTGGAAATGTAAAATGGCACAGCTGCTGTGGATAACCATTTGGTGGTTCCTGTATAAGTGTACTAGTCAGGGTTCTCTAGAGAAACAGAACCAATAGGATATGGATATATATATTATATATAGATATATATATGGATATATACGTGAATAAATTTATTATAAGGAATTGGCTCATACGATTATGGAGGCTGAGAAGTCCCACAATCTGCTGTCTGTTAGCTAGAGACCCAGGAAACTCATGGTACAAGTCGGTCTGAATCCAAAGGCCTGAAAAACAAGGGAGCTGATGATATAGATTCCAGTCCAGGTATGAAGGCCTGAGAACCAGGAGCACAGAGAACAAGAGAAGATCAATGTGCTAGCTCAGCAATCGGACAGGAAGAGCCACATTCTTCCTTCCTCCGCCTTTTTGTTGTATTCAGGTCCTCAACAGATTGGATGAGACCTACTCACATTGCGGAGGGCAACCACTTTACTGAGTCCATTGATTCAAATGCTAATTTCATCCAGAAACATCCTCACAGACACGACTGGAAATAATATTTAGGCAAATATCTGGGCACCCCAGTGATCCAGTCAAGTTGACACATAAAATTAATCACCACAATAAGTTAAACATAGAATTACCATATGACTCAGCATTTCCACTCCTGGTATTTATCCAAAAGAATTGGAAACAGGTGCTCAAATAAAAACTTGTACAAGAATATTTATACAGCACTAACCACAATAGCCAAAAGGTAGAAGCAACTCAATTGTCCACCTGCTGGTGAATGGATAACAAAATGTGGTATATCCATACAATTGAATATTACACAGTCATAAAAAAATGAAGTATTGATACACACTACAACATGAAAGAACTTTGAAAATGGTATGCTAAATGAAAGAAGCCAGACACAAAAGGCCACAAGTTGTATGGTTCCATTCATATGAAGTGTCCAGAGTAGGCAGATCCCCATGTACGAAAAATAAATTAGAGGTTGCTAGGGTTGGAGGTAAAAAAGAGAATGGAATGCTTGCTTCACGGGTACGGGGTTTCCTTGGGGGTGCTGAAATGTTGTGGTTGCACAACATTGCACAACATTGTGAATGTACTAAATGTCACTAATGGTAAATTTTATGTTATGTATATTTTACTGCACTAAAAACGAAAAGTTAAGATTTCCTAGCGATGTCTTTTGGTCCTGCAATTCACAGTGTCTTCAACTCGAAGCTGCTATGAAGAGACTCTTTCCCTTTGAATCTGAAACTTAGTCCTCAGCCCTACACCTTTGTCATCTTTACGGCAACCCAATTATCCTGTGCACAATTCTAAGAATAGCTAATAATTGTGTGCCAGGAATAGTTTATTCCTTAAGTACTTATAAAACTCCTGCTATGTGACAATCTCTATCTTAGACACTGGAGATACCGTGGTGAACAAGACAAAAGGGAAATCTACTCTCAAAGAACTTAAATCATGGAAAAGAAACAGACAGGAAATAAATAAATAGATAATTTCACAAGTGCCCAGTGTTATAAGGAAAATAAAACAGAGTGACATGATGGAGAATGATAGAGAAAGAGAGGAATCTAGGTGGGCTGAGATCCTTAATTCAGGAGGGAGCTGGGTAGCAGAGGAGCCCTCCAGGCAGAGGGAACAGCATGTGTGAGAGCCCAACGCGGGAAAAGTTTTGGCTTGTTCGGAAAAGGCTAGAGTGACTGAAGAAGAGTAGGTGGGAAATGTAGATATACATCAGATCCTGTAAGGCCTGTGAGTTTATTGGGAAGCCTTTGGAGGGTTTTAGGCAAGAGAAGCCACAATCTGATTGGTGCTTGAAAAAGACCACCACTCTGGCTGCTGTGTGCAGAATGCTTTGAGGACACAGAGCAGAGGTCAGGAGACCAGTTAGGAGACAGTTGTGTTAGATTTCACATGAGAGGCAATGGCAGCTCAGAGCCGTATGAGAGCTGGGAAAAATCACCCAAAACTCCTCATCCTGTCCCCTGCCCTCCATTTTTGACCTCTCCTGCCTTTTGGACATCAGGCACCATATCCTGCCCTAAACCCAGCCTCAGTGCCTTGCCCCAGTATGACTTTCCTGCCAGCACCTGTCAAGGGCTAGCCTGTCCTGGTCTCCTTGCAGTGGCAGAGGTCTGAGAATATCCATGAACAACAACAAAAAAATACAAGAAAGAACAATAGCCTGAATTTCTTCTATTTTCCAGAATGTGGGCTCTCTTACAAGTATACTGGTCCAGACACTTCCTGTTTATAAAAGGAGGTCCTGCAGTTCAAAGCAGGGCTCACTATAAAGGGAGGCAAATGTGCCCCTGCACATACAATGAGAGCAAAGGATCTGGCTCCATCTTCATCCCACACAAGGTGACCCCCATAGGCCACGACATCATCCTGCCTTGGAGAGCAGTTAATTTATCCCATTATCAATCGTGACTCCAGGCTGGGTGCCTAGATTCTGGATCCTATTTTTTTTCCCACTGCTCATCCTTGAGGACTAGCTTGGGAACTGAACCCAAGGCAGATAAAGTAGACAAGGAATCCAAACTAGACATGGAATTTGAATGGAGGGAAAATGACACCTGTCAAGATATCCATGAAAAGCAAAACTCCTCCACACTTCAACTTCCTTAGGGAAGCCCCTGGGTCTTAAAGGAAGATGCTTCACACAGATTCCATGTTTAAAGAAAATAAAACTTTGGTGTTACAAGAAGTCAAAGGCCTAAAAAGTAAGATTCAGGAGCTTTCATGTGATGAGAGAAACAGGAGGCTTTCGATTACTCTTATTTCAATGGGTGTAACAACTTGGAAAGAAAGAGAGACTGAAGGTTGGAGAGCTACAACATACTATTGCAGAAGTTCAGAGATGTGGCGTTTAGAGCCTGGACAAGGGTCCCCCTAAATTTTTTAAATTTATGAGCAGATGACCAGACAGCATGTGGAAGTTACTGAGTAAAGGAAGCAGTAATCTAAGTGGAGTGAACATATAGCTTTATAGAATACAATAGAATTTACCAGCAGGTTAATCTGACATACACAGCTAATGGAGTACATAATAGTGACTGTGCTTTGGGTTAATTAGGCATAAATCGTAAACAGTTTACACTTACGTAATTAAGTGTAATTGGTGTTACTTTTACATAACTGAACACATTTTAGTTTTTCTTTTCTCACTTTACATTTTCCAGGATCCACACTGCTTTCAGAGTGGCTGATTTTCCCCCATACAAACACTGAATTATCACCATCCTAAGGAAGACCCAAACCAATTAGTGTATGAACGTTCACAGTCTCTCTTCTGCCTACTCCTAAGTTTTCAGATCTCCCTTGTTCTCCAAGGAGGGTCCTCCTTGGTTAGAATAGTTATTTGGGGCTTTACCATGCAGAAGGAAAAAGGGGAAAAGAAAAACCAATACAGTGAGTACGGCTGAGGATTAGAGAAGAATGCAGAGGGAATTGCAGAGTGCTATCTGTGTAAGGGAGTCAGATGATAGACAAAAGAGAGATTCTTTTAGAAGTCTTACTGTGATTCACTATTGCATTAAGAAATGCAAGTAAAACCCTCACGTTATTTTGAAATTTCTTTTGATCGCTGTATATTATTTTTTACCATGATACAGTTTGAAACTAGATCACATGGATCACGAGGTTATATGTGTTTTAATCATTATCATTATCGAACACTGATACAAATCTTTTAAAAATCTCAAATCTCACTCCACAATCATTTGCATTCCATTTTCTATAACTCCCATCCTAAATGTCAGGGCTAGGGCTCTTGGGCTTTTCCCAATTCTACTCTCCCCATTGAAGATTTTCTTTTTCACATAGATGGAAAGCTTTGTGCACATAAAAGACTATTTATAGTTATGTGGTTGACTACAACTGCTAGAATCATAAATATTGAAACCTAGGTTTTCTCATGTCTTTAGGTTCAACTTATTCTATTTAGAAAACTAGCAACTCTATCTCAAAAGAAAAATACAACTTATACTTTTACTGTGTATTATGTTTAATTATGAGTTTAACAGATTGAATTCCACTAAAGGGTACAACCCATTTACAAATTAATTAAAATATTTTAAACATTTTGTGATGGTTTTTGATGTGTCAGCTTGGCTAGGCTACAGTCCTCCAGTTAATTAACCAAACGTTAATCTAGGTGCTGCTGTGAAGGGATTTTGCAGATGTAATTAGCACCCTCATTCAGTTCACTTTAAGCAAGGGAGATTACTCTAGGTGAGCCTGACTTAGTCAGTTAGAAGGCCTTAAAAGCAGGGCTGAGGCTCTCACAGGAGAAAAAAAAGAAATTCCCCCTGCAGACAAAGCGTTGGCTTGTATTTATGGAGATCTGGTCTACTCATGATCTTCTCCAACAGCCTGCCTTTCAGATTTGCAACTTGCTTAGCCAGCCCCTACAATTGCATAAGCCAATTTCCTTGCGATAAAGCATACACACACACACACACACACACACACACACACACCTCCTACTGGATCTGCTTCTCCGATTGAATTGACTGACACACATTTCAAATTTGGTATATCTGATGCTCTCACAAACTTCAAATAGCTGACAGGGCAGAGATATAAACCCCACAAGCAAAACTTCTATTAATCTAATAAAAGAAATTTTAAATGTTAAAAAAATCAGGTTTTCTTAAATATACAACACTGTTTACAAAACTAACCATATTCTTACTTTTTTCAAATAAAAAAATAACATATCTAATAATAACTAAACATAGCAAATTAAAACCACAAAGCGAATATCCCAGTTTCTCTAAACTGTCAAATTTTCTTAATATTTCAAATGCCTAAAATAACAAACACAATAGATTATAATAGTTGTTTTAAATTTTTTCCTAAAACACAAGATATAATAACTATAGGTTTAACTTACTTCATTACATCTATATTTATCTTCATAAGTTGCCAAAGTTGTAACATCATTTACTCAACTCTTTAAAGATCATAAAAGTAAAACAGAATTGAATCAGGGTAAGTGACTTTACAACTCAGGCCAATGATACACACAACTGAGCAGTAATCTCAGCCAGCCTAAAATACATTCAAGAGATTTAATTTCACAGATGTATCAGAGAGAGTTTTAAAGATGAATACTTATGAGAAGTATCTGAATGTGAATTTCGGTTTAACCTAATAAGGTAAATTCTATTTGAATCTTCTCTGTTTTGACAGAGGGGAAACTGCCAAAAAGCTAGAGGTGTCTAAAGCGAAGAGAAAGGGATGTCAATGAAAGGAAACAGGGGCAGAAAATAGAGGCCAGGGTTTAGGGAACTGATCCAATGATGGACAAATATTTGTCATAGCCTTCATGAAAATTATGATCGAGAGAGAGCTGAAGCTGTGGGAATGGAGAGCAAGAAGGATATTTAAGAAAGCTTCCTATGGAAAAATTGGCAAAGCTTGGGAAGGCCACAGGAAAATTCTAGTATAATTTGAGAAGCACTTTTTCAGGTCAATGAACTGATTTTAAATACTACCTATATCTCAACTTTAGAAAAACTACATACTATGAAGTTAAAAAAATATTTTTTTAAGCAAAACTTCTCCAGGAGAATTTCCCTTAAAAAAAAAAAAAAGAAGAAGAAGAAGAAGAAGAAAAGAAAATGAAAAACAGGCAGAAAAAGAAATAAACTTCCAAGGGTGAGGAGGAGAGGTCTGGGGTCATGGAATCAGGGGAACTGCAGGCTGAAGGTCCTGCAGTTACTTCCAGGAGAGGTGAGGCCACTGGGACTCCAAGAAAGGAAATGAAGAGGCCATGGGTTAGAGAGTCTAATAGGATTTTGCATCAAGTTTTGAGAATGTAGATTTTGAGACTGGTAGGGATGAGAGCAGCTGAAGAAAACTGGAGAAGAGAGAGAAAGGAGAATTTTCAAAAGCGCTATTCGATTCCCTTCAATTTCCTTTGAAAAATTGAAATAAAGCCCGGAATGACATTTTAATGACTTCTGCTTGCTGGACTGTGTGTCAAACTGCACCAACATGCTGAATCTGGGCCACGAGGCAGCCTGGGATTTATTCAGATCACATATTTTGGAAAGTGATTCACTAAATTCTTAGATGCAGAAATGGAGAAGAATATATTTTGTTGCTTGCAAAAGTACAGATATCAGCTACTTTTCCAACAGAGCCAATCTGCTTTATAAGGGGTCATCTCTTTCCTTTTATTCAGGGACAAGAAACCCATCTGCCTTTTGTATGTTATACACTTCTCAGGCACTACATTATGTGGGTTTCAAAGAAAACTTATAATGCTGGTGGCAGTGTCCATTTATTCAATAATTCATTCAGCAGACATCTGTTAAGAAGCTACCACATGCTCAGCACTGTGCTAGTTTCTGAGATTTGGGAGATAAGGAACAAACTCTTCCTTCAAGAGATTTGTAGCCTGGTAGGCAAGGCTGTGAATTGATTCTTCCAATCCTTTTGGAAATTAATTTAGCAACAACGATTAAGCATACAAATTTTACTCAGTCCAATAAATCCATTCACAGAAATTTGACCAAATGAAATAATTTTTTAGTTTTAATTTTTAATTTTTAATTTCAATTTAATTTAAAATTTTAATTTTTAATAGCTGTAGTCGGCCAGACATCAGTTCAAATCCCGTTTCTGCCACTTATTAACTATTACTTAGCTTCCCCTGGACTGCATTATCTGTAATATGAAGATAATGATTCTAGTACATGGAGTCATTGTAAGTATTAACTGAGATAACATATGTAGAGTTTATCATGTGCCTGGGACATGGAAGACTGCTTAATAAATGATCATGCCCCCCCTTAAATGATAACCACAGAAGGGCTACAACTTCATAGAAGTCCATAAATATGAGAACGAGGCTGAAAAAAAATGTGCTCAAATTAAACAACTTTGCTAAAGTGATACAATTATTGGATTGTTTTTTCTTTTAATTTCCTAGAATGTTTTTCTGTGGATGAAACTTTGAGCTTCAGATTCCTATTTATGTTCCTACATCTCGTTGTGTTGGGGAACGTGATTTTCTTTTTCCAAAGGCAAGACACGTTTTGAAACATAAGGAAAGAGCAACGCTTCTTGGTTTCCATGCATCATTGGGGTTGAGGATTCAGCAGCACTACATTAGTTATGCATTAATTAGCCACTCAACAAACATTTGTTGAAGATCTACGACAGGCCAGACACTGGGCCGAGGACTGGGCATTCAGAATGAAATGACACGCTTCTTGCCCTCAAGAGGTCTATTTCTGGTATTTACAGACAAATAAATCCATCATTACAGAACAAAGTAAATCTTACCACAGAGTCATGGCCAGTGTTACCATGGGAGCCTGGAGAAGAGGCAGCTAAACCAGACTGGTTGGTTAAAGAGGGCTTCCTGAGGCAACGCTTAAACCGAGTTTTGAAGGCTGATGAGGAGTAGCTGGATAAGAAAGCAAAGGAGTCATGCCAAGAAGGCGGAATCATATGTGCAAAGGCAAGAAACAGCATGAGCGATCGTAGACAGCCAAAACCAATAATCCCACATTTAACATTTACATTACATTCTCTGGAATTGTTCTTTAGATGGATGTAAACCAATTTTCTCAATTACCAAATTTTCTCACAAGAGAAGAAAAGAGGCCTTAACTCTGAAATTACCCACAACATACCACTCTGCTCCTTCATTGTGGCCTCTCTCCAAGGCATACAGAACAATAGCAATTATTCAGAAGAGCAGGAAGACAGAGCATCACCTAAGACATTCGTTTTCTTGGCCATGTTAGTCTAACAGAAGAGGAACTTCATTGGAGGAACCAACAGCACTGAACCTTTACCCAGAACGCATCTGCACATCTTTTCCCCTAGCCCGTTTCCACCTCCTGTCTTGGACTACTCAGTTGCATTAAAGACAAGAAGCAGAGATGGGCAAATTGAGTCCGACTGACAAAAAGGGTTTGTTTTATGCTAATGAAGTGAGATGACGCTCTCTGATCCATGGACACAATAGTAAATGGAGTCACACCTCCCACAACGTTTAGTTCCGAAGTTGAGACATAAGGTACATAATGAGTATGGTCAACAGCACTCTTGAACATCCCATAAGCCATCCACAAAGAGTAACATGCATGTGTTGTGTTGACAAACTTGTTCAGTAGTGGTGTGCATAAATGTACAATGCATATGGTAATAAAAGTCTATAATAAATGGCACATAATGCTAAATAAAATTTAAGGCATTTTCATGTTAATTGTTTAAAAGAGCACTTGTAGAGTTGAATTTAAAAATTAAACATGTGATGGGTTTCCACTTTATAAATCCCTGTTCAATACTCAATGCCAATCCAGGAGCCTAGGCTTTTTATAGACCTAAGGAATTTGTTCAAGCAGGGAGAGAACTGGACTTGAATCAGAAGACCTGAGATCAAGTCCTGCCGCTGTCACTTACTGATAAAGAGGCCCTGAGGATTTATAAATCTCAGTGACATCTTTGGTGTCCAAGCCTTTATATTTGTCCAAAATGCCAAGAGAGTCTTGGAAAATATTCTTGTCTATATTTGGCATTCAGTGTGTTGGCTCTGTGTGCCAGGTATGGGAGTAAGACAGCCCTGGGCTGTTCAGCCAGAAACCAGGGACTTCCATCCCTTTCTATGCTTAATAATAAAAATCAATCAAGGACCTTTTTATTTCCCTCAGGTACCTTCACTCATTCTCTTATTCATTGCTCAATAAATGTTTAGACTATTTTTAGAGCTGACTATTTTCAAACCGTAACAAGATTTTTAAACAGAGTTAAACAGGTTTCCCCACAGTTTCGTATATGGAATGAAAGATAGCCACAGGAATCATAATGTGTACAATAAATTGA
Source organism: Ceratotherium simum simum (assembly GCF_057802395.1). Classification (NCBI taxonomy): domain Eukaryota; kingdom Metazoa; phylum Chordata; class Mammalia; order Perissodactyla; family Rhinocerotidae; genus Ceratotherium; species Ceratotherium simum. The sequence continues at coordinate 39,525,227 of NC_141919.1, forward strand.
CCACAGATTATTTTTCAGAAAATGAGTCTCATTCAGCATTGACAATGACTGAGTTTCAAAATTAGGGAACAGAGTGAACAGCTAAGTTTTTAGCCTATCTGCCAAACTAACACTAAGAGGATGAAGGAAGAAGGGAGACTGAGACAGACCAAGGAACTTGGAGAGTAAACATTGCCCCACCGGACCCAGCCCTGAGAGGTCCAGGAAGTTAAATGTATGATCCTCACTGTCTTAGGTCCACTCATCTGTGAAATCCCTCAGAATTTAGGAAAATCAGCTAACTTTTTAATCTTAACCTTTATACACTCTAATGGAGACAGCCCTTTCTATATGAATGGTTAAATTTCATTTTTCAAAGATGGTTGGTAAACTAGGCTCCATTTGGGATTTCTTAGGTATCATGGGCCTGTTTTCCAAATAATTCAGGCTCAATAAAACTGCCAAGTGTGCTTTGTCATTTGATTTTTTTTCTCAAATGTGGGTAATTTAATCCATATGTTGCTCATTCATAAAAATCTCTACAATGCAGTTTAAGATTTTTAAGAGCCACTTGTTTTCCCAGGAGGTACTGGGGCTTACTTAATACTTTTCTAGAAACTATTTTTAAATAAAATTTCAAAACAGGCAGCTCTCTTTTCCTTAGGAAATCTGGATCCTGAAATTGTAGGCTGGATTTGAAAACAGATTCCAAATACTTTGCCTATTGTTTTGTTTCTAGACTACTTGTTCTGAGATCAATTTTAGTGAGTCCTTCATCTCAGCTTTGCATGGGCCTTAAAGCCTCTTTTAGGAGAAGGGATACTAAAGAATGTGAACAATATTAGTTGGATCCCATTGCACAATATTTTATAGGAGCAAGCAAAATCCTCCATCCCAGGAGCTAATGGAAAGATTCTAAATTTCCTTCCTTGTGTAGAGGCTGTGTTTTCCCAGGGAACTAAAGTTTCATTTAGAAAATTACTTTTTGGGGGTTCTCATTATTCTGCTGCCCTGGAAGTTCAACTCACCTCATACAGACAGGAAGTGACATGTCTGTCTCAGCAACAAGACTCATCCCCAATGGCTGTGGTTCAGGTTCTAACCTCAGAGAAGTCGCTTCACTCCCAGGAGGAAGGCCTCACCAACGATGCTAGTTCAGAGCCTCTGCCTTTCTTTTCTCCTTTTTTCCAAGTGCTATCTTCAAAATGATAAAATCTGCCTCAAGAACAGCACAGAAATCTGTTCTCACCCCCACATCTCCCTGTCTCACGGTCACCCTCCACTTTCTTTGGTCTGAAACCAACTGTGTAAATGAATTCACTTCTACAAGGCTAATTGCTACGGAAGCTGAGAACTCAGAGGCTGCAAATACCTCTTTGTTTTTCTTGTCATTTTAAAGTAGAGCTAGTCTTTTAACGGCCTTGGGAAAAAAGCTCTACTACCCAAATGGAAGAGGCTTGAGAGAATTCCCTATTACACAGTGATTAAATGGAGGGCGCCTGGAAGCAAACTGCCTGTGTCAAAATGCCAGCACCACCACTTACTAGCTGTGTGACCTCAGGCAAGTCACGTTCGTACCTCTGTGCCTTAGTTTCCTCATCTGTAAAATGGGGATGACAACAGTACTTACCTAAAAAGATTATTGGGAGCAATGAATGAAATTAAGGAGTTAGAACAGGGCCTGGCATACAGTCACGCATTCGAAAAACATTAGTTTTACCAGGATCTCTTCCCATTGACTAGCTTCCCCCTCAGCTAGCAGATACTCCAGAGAATTCCCAGACACCTATTTCAAGAGACGGACACTATGTGTGCTCCTACCTGCATCATTTATTCCACAAACATCTATGGAGCTCTTGCTATGTGGCAGGCTCTATGATAAGCGCTGGGGTATTATTTTGTCCCCATAAAAATACAGACTCAACACTCACTTTCATCAAATGGTAACAAAGAAAACTCAACGCTCTCCTCTGCCCCTATCCAGCTCCTGTCTGAATCAGCACGCTGAGGCTGGAGAACCAAATTTGTCCCAAAGGGTTCTCACACACCAGAGAACTCTTTAAAATTAAGCTTTAAAATTAAAAAGCACTGATGCTTCTGGAAGATATCAGCACTTCGCATTAACAGCGTCCATTCGGCAGACTTGGGCTCCCGACCCAGCTAAAGAGCCTCTTTTGCGTGGAAAGAGCCTACACCGCTGAACGAGACTGATGTGTTCCCTCCAGGTGCCCAGGGACTGTTGTAAGCTGCTCATTAGTAGTAAACAGTAGCTACGTGTGGAATCCCAGCACGTTGAAAAGAGAATACAACCCTAAGGAACCATAAATCACTTGCATTGATTCTAAAACTGACTGAGATGTGGCTGGAGAGTTGTTTGTTCAGAATTTAATTTGATTCACCAGCCATTGGACAGGACTTTATTTGGTGTTAAACTGCTACATTTCCAGCTACTGGAAGCTGACTCAGGCGTTCCTGAGTTTTTGTCTCCCCCCACCAGATTTGTAGGCAAAGGGGGTGGAATACATTTCTTTCAAATCCTGCCCGTGTTGAAAAGCGCTCAAGTCAAGGGTGAAACACACAGATCTAGTAACACGGTGGATTGTGGTGCTGGCTGCAATTGGTGAATTCACAGCTGGGCACAGCTGGATGTGGGTTAGGTTTGGCTCTTCCAGTGGTGACCTTTCTATTCCCTTATAAAGACCAAGGCACAGTGGAAAATACAGACCAGTGTATTTAGGGCTATTGGATGCAGTTCTAACGGGCAGGCAAAAAAGAAAGATATGAGCCTCTATTTCCAGCACTCTGTTGACTAGCCATCCGAAACCCTGACCTCAGAGTTTCTCACCTTCCTGTTCTGCACCTCCTTGCATCTCCTTCCATATTAGCTGCTCACTGCACCAAGCTTAGCCTGAGCCATCCCAGGACAATGCTCCGTCTCCAAGAGCATCTTCTTCTTCTCCATCCATAACCTTCCCCTTCTCCCATTTTCCCCTTCTGACTAAGGTGATTCCTGCTCCTGCACTCACTCCCACCTCAACAGTCCATTGACATGCTTCTGGCTGCATTTGCCCTCCTGGCTTAGCCTGGGCTCTGAGGTCAGCCACACTCAGGTGACTTGTACTCATTCATCGCTTTAAAATGCTTCCATACCCAAATGGTAATTCCCACGCTCCATCCCTCTAGCCATCTGTAGAATGTGCTCCATTTCTGAGCCTGTTGCACAGGAATTGGAGAGAAGTCTTGAATTAACTATCACCAATTACAGCATGTCCGTATGGGCTATCCTTCCAGGCTCCTCTCCAAAGCCATCTCCTTCTAGAGGTCCTTCTTGATGGTCTCGGCCAGATATGACTTCTCCTATCTGTGAATTCCCACAGCTCTTTTCTCACGAAACTTTTACCTCCTTATAACTTTTAGTGTTTCTATTGTCTAAATAGTCTTATCTTCCTTGCAAGATTATGACTCTCTAAATGCAGGAATCATGTTTTATTCATCTAAAGCCTATTCCTTTGTTTTTTGCCATAGTATATGTGTTTTGTTGAATTAATTTAGAGTGAGCAATGAAATTGTCACTTGAAAATACTGGTAGTTCTCTACCTTCACATATTAGACATTCATAAACCAATGCTTTTATACGTTATATTTGCAACAAGCATTTCTAAACATCTCTCTGCCATCATGGCTAAGTCACGAAGCTTGCGTAAGTGAGAGAAAAGCTAAAATTGAGGAAAACTGTCACCCAAAAAGAAAGAGGAATAGGAATCCTTCAGCAAGGAAAGGGGAATTCAAAGAGAATAAGAGGAAGGAGATCAGAGATGTGAAGATATAGAGTCCCCCAAGATTCAAGTAGTTGGGTAGGGCTCAGTAAGAAATTAAAAACGTTAAATAAATTGGGGGAAAAGGTAGAGAAGAAAAAAGTCTTCCTAGAGTAATGCCAGATACTACCATCTTCATGAAGAAGACATGGATCCAACATAGAGTCACCTCACAGTGGTGTAGAAGTGGTGACCTCACAGAATTGGGTAGAGAGAGGCCTGAATTAGTATTCCAGCCTTCTTTCACTCTCTAAATATGGGAGGGATTTATATATTGCCTCATGCCTGGGAAGGTAGCAAAGTAGAGAGCCAGGGACACAACCTGGGAGCCCCCAGTGCAAAGGATGAAGTGAACTAGAGCAGAGTTTTCCAGGTGAAATGGAAGATGTGAAAAATATACAGAGGGATGAAGAAAACTCAACAATAGGAGGTCATTGGGCCCTGACCAAGATAAGAGAATAACCATGAATCCATCAACTGCAGACACTAGCTGAAGGTCCAGTGTCCAGATATATAGGAGACATCCCCACAAGACCTGCATCTTTCTCTCCCAAGGGTACTACTCTCCCTTCTCATCAAAGGATCATCTACTCCTCTGAAGGAGACTAGGATGTCATTAATTGGGAAGCTTAACTGTGCCCTGCCCTACAGGTCAGGAAGCTCATGAAGAGGTTTCAATCAGTTATAGAAAATAAACTTTCTTTTGCACAACTGGAGTACACTGTACAAATATACATACACATATATATCCATGTTTATACATATTTATATGTACATAAATAAACAAACACATACACATACATGCACACACATATATATACAGTCATGGAAGAAGACAGATCAATTTCCTCCACTCCTACTTGAGGAACCCAGCAAGCTCTAGTATGACAATATAAAACTGTAGGCTGAAGGATCATCCATGCTGGCCCTGATGCTGGGTTGCAGACAATGCTTGGATCTAATTTTCCCATCCCCAGGGACAGCTGGTGGCTGCCTTTTGCCCCATTTCTGGCCCCTGTCAAAATGTTTCTTATCTACTGGATTGCTCGTGTTTATGAAGTCAGTATTTGCACAAGATTATTATTAGGGATTTTATGCTTTTTCAAACACCTGATCTGCCATTTAGCAGCTATATGGCCTTGAGCAAGTTTCCATGTCTGCAAACTGAAAAATCCTCATTTCTATGAGACATAACTGTTGTTATGATTAAGAATGAAGACAGCGTGTGATGACTCTCACTTGGCGCACACGGTAGACTGCAGTATGAAATCCAAGTTGCATTCCTTTCTTTCCTCTGGCTCCTACGTGTCTTGGCTACTCCCTTGACTATACTCTCGACCTTATTCCCTTCCGTCCCTTCCATGGGCTTGATCCCACAATTATCCTCCCTCCCTCCAGGACCATTTGTGGTCCTTTTTTTGTCGTGGTTCTCCCCTTGACCGTCTAACGTGCCTTCCTCTTCCCTATCCTGAAAAAGATCCTCTCGAGCTACAAGTTTCTTGGCTTGGTCTCATATTTTCACTTCCAAAACGATTAAGAGCGTTCTGCTGCCTACTGACTCTATGTCATAGCCTACAATCTCCTTAATTAACTGTGATCTACTTTATCTTCTGACATTCTACTTGAAAAGCCCTTTCTCTTGATTCTCACCAATGACCTAGTACATCACCAGTGACCCACCCTTCCTAAAACATTACTTAACTACTTGAATCATGACACTTTCTTTTCTAGAAATGTCAGTGCCTTTAGGGTAAAGTCCTGATTCTTCACTTGAGCACTCACTTTCCATGATCCTATCTTTCTACACCTAATATTGCCAAAAAGATGAAATTAAAATAAAGAGTTCCATGATCAAAGAAGTGTGGAAAACTTTGCTTACTATTCCCTTCTTAGAGATTCGTAATGTATATTAGATTAAAGGCTCTTTGAGGCGTTCTGCAGGCAAGAAAACTCATTCAATAAATAACTGCATGTTGCTTAGTAATATTCACAAAATACTTTATTATTATTTGATTTTTTACTGTTCAAATCTTGTTCTCGAGTTGTTTTTAAGGTACTAGAAAACAGGTTTTGTGCTATATACTTGTTTGTATCCCTCCCAGAACCTGATCTAGGACTTGGACATAGTATGTGCCCAATAGACCTGGACTGCGAGGCTGCTTTCCATCACCACTGTAAGCTCGTATTTTTCTTGCTTTTTTTAAAAAATTAATTTATACCATGCTTGTCTGAAATGAACAGCAAAGTAGTGAAGTATAAATTGTCTATGACACAAATATTTTCTTTGACTTTCTCAAATGCCTCATTTCTCCATATCTTATATGACTTGAAGAAGGAAGGGAGAACAGCTTTTTTTACCATCTACTTGAGCCAGGAGCCAGGCTCTGTTCGAGTACATGATCACACGTGAGCTTCACAACCCTATGAAACAGAGAAGATTATGCACATTTTTTACTAATGTTAAACTGAGGTTCAGAGTGACTCACCAATTAAGTGACATTGTATTCGAAAATCTTTGCTCTGTGCACAAAACTGAAGCCTTCACAAATAGTGAGGTGAGTAGAAGTGACACTTGCAAATGTAGGGGATGAAAAGGGAGGGAGGGAGCCCAAGAAAAGAAAACCAGTTGTCCAGTGGCCTGAGTGATAAAGTCTTCACCAAGAGCATTAGGAGGAGCGAGACTATAGCTACCAGCTGTCCAGTCCCAGACTTAAGCCAGGGAGAACCAAAAAGGAAGGAAGACAGAAGAAAGAAACAATAATGGGCTCAAATTGCCTCAGCTGCTGCAAAGCTATTTGCCCAAGGGAAAAAATGGGCTGTAAATTGCTTTTCTTGCATTGACTTAGTACTGATGACCTGGTATCATAAAAATTTAACTAGACTATGTCAAGCACGTTGTCTACTGCAGAAGATGATGAGAAAGGAAATTAGAAGCTTCCATTAGAGCCAAAGACTGTTTTACACTTTCCCCCGGGTGTGTTTCCCACTTCCTAACAATTAAATACATGAGTATTCCTTGAATGAAGGAAGGAATGGAAATAGGTTTATGTCAGAGAACTATTTAAATTCTCTACCACCCGTTAACTGGTTACTGCAGCCTCAGTATCTATGAGGAACAGGCATTTATAAGTAAAATTATTTCAAATTTACATTCTGAAAAGAATATATCAACATTGCTTGTGAGAGGCTTAGTACATCAGTCATCAAATGTCAATATTTCTACACACATGACTATAATATTTTGATGGGGCACTTGCAACACCTAGTATTCACTCAACACGCCTGTGCATTTATGACTTCAAAAGCAAGTCAAACTGTAGCTTGTTGATCTACATCAAATGCAAGCTCCACTGTGTCTCTACAAGACACTGCTAATGCTCCTTCCGTGGTACATGGTAAGTAAAAACAGTACAACGAGAAGAAAATGGCTTGGTGGCAGCGCTACACTAGACATTAGGATGATACAGTCAGAAATAAAATAAGAAAGCCTTTGTTCTTGGTGCCTTTCACAGAGGATTCTTGGACCCTCTATGAAAACCCAATTCTGCAAGGCTTTTTCTGCGAAATTACTGGCAGATAGGAACTTTTCAGCTAGCACATGTCAAAGCCGCTGCCAGGAATGTAAATTGTACAATAATTTTTTTATGTCTTTAGACACCTAGAACAGAAACCTTAAACACCCAAGTGTCAAAATAAGACAGATAACCCAATAAATTTGCTAGAGCAGAGACAGGGAAAACAAACACAGCCTTCTGTTATACGGATGTCTGTTAACTCGCTCTGACCACTAGCCTGAAACCTTAGCCTGCCACACGTCTTTCCTGTCGGGCTGTTTATTTAGACTCCTGTAAAGCCTCTCGGCACCCATTTTTAATTTTCAACTTGCTTCTTGTCAGCTTTCTGAAAAGCATAGCGAGATCCACTGTTTAACAAAAACACACACAAATCAGAGATGGAGGAGATGGATGGCGGGAGGTGGTGGGTGCAGGCACCTCCCAGCAAGTGTGAGAGGACCACATTCCTGGTCCCATTTGTTTGTAACACGGTGCAAAGGGTGCCAATCAGAGTCATTCAATCTTGCATGCTTGGGTTTAACTGGATGACACCCTCATAGGAAGGGCTTTGCTTCATGTGGCGTTGTGTTCTGCATTCATGCATGAAACACTCTAAATGCTCTTTGGTAACGTTAGAAAGAAAAGGAATCTTCAGTGGCAGTTCATTTTATTCTGGTAGTTTCCTATTCTTGATTAGAGGGCTTGAGGAGGCTGCAAGCAATCATCTTGTCCTTCTAAAGAGGAAAGATAATAGACTTTTGAATTCCAAGATCATCATCAAGTAGTGTGATTTTTCTTCAATGTGACTGATAATCCACGAAGCAGCAACTATTTATCAAGTAACTGTTACATGCACAGTGCTGTGCCTGGATCTATGGGTAGAGTGAACATATTTTGTGAACCAAAAATTGGAATTCAGAGTCTCACGTGAAATCACTGTAGAAATCACTGTAGGTTCCAACTCAAGAGGCAGTCAGGGAAATAGAGTGTGGGTGCCTCAAATACTGGAAATTACAGGCAGTTTGGTAACTTAAGAGGAGCAATGTTAAAGACTATTTAAAAGTGGGCTGCTTGCTCTGCAAAAGCAAGGCTTATGGTCTCTGTAGTTATGGGAGATATAAAATATTTCCATCTCTTCACTGTCTCTCAACTCCCGCCCTCATGCAGTTGGAAGCAATCTCTCAGTTTCCTAGGAGCCCATAGGCTCAATTTATACTTCTTTTACAGTATTCATCAGTTTCTACAGTGAAAAGTAATTCGTCCTAGAAATAGCGATTTCCTTAAAATTATAAGGTTTTCAGGGGCTGTTGGGTAAACGGAGGAAGGAAAGAGGTTCTTAATAAAGAAAAATCCCCAAAGTAAATTGCACCCATGATCCCACCGCATGTGTGTGTATGCATGTGTGTGTGCACACATGCATGTATGTGCATATAAAAGAAGAGGTGAAAGTCTCAGATCCACCCAACATACAATACCACCCCTCCTCCAGCATTAACCACTATTAGCAATTAAGGGCATTCCTTTCTTAGATGTTCCTTGGGCTTATATCAGGTCTGTAAGCATATATATGTATTCATATATGTATATATCATACACAAAAATATACATATATTCATTTTTCACTAAAGTGGAATCCTGCTATGCCTATTGACATATAACTTGTTTTTATAATAGCATTTTATTATGATAACTTGTCAAGTCAGTACATATTGTTCTATGCATTCTTCTTTTTTTTTTTGCTGGGAAGGATTCGCTCTGAGCTAACATCTGTTGCCAATCTTCCTCTCTTTCTTTTTTTTTTCCTCCCCAAAGCCCCAGTACATAGTTGTATATTCAATATGTAGGTTCGTCTAGTTCTTCTGTGTGAGCTGCCGCCACAGCATGGCTACTGACAGATGAGTGGTGTGGTTCCATTCCCGGGAACTGAACCCAGGCCACCGAAGAGGAGCATGCCACGCTTTAACTGTTAGGCCATCAGGGCTGGCTCCTATGCATTCTTTCTAATGGTTGCATAGTATGCCTGTAAGTAAATATACCATCTTTTACCAATCCCCCAAGTGATGAACATGTATCTCATTGCCAATTTTTGGTGTTACAAAGAAGGGTGCACTTAACATCCCTGTGTATGTATTTTCACTGATTTGTATTATTATTTATGAAAGATAGATTCCTAGAAATAGTGATGCTGATAACTGAGACTTGCCTTTAGTTATTAATTCATCAAAAGAAAGAATTTGAGGTTGAGAGTGAAGGGATCATTGGCAACAGAAGCACAGAAAGTCTGGGAGACAAATGTTGGCAGGTCCCATCCAAATGCTATTGAGAGAAAAGGAAGTCTGAGTCTCTGACATCAGGTGTCTGGTTCCTTTGGCAGGGAGTGTCTTTGAGGGGAGACTTGCCTCCAGCTCTCTTAGGTGATGATTTGAATTTTAGGTGATAATTAGACAAATTTAGTAGCATTTAATTCCTATAACTGATTCAGATTCTATGCTTACTAAGCAACATTCTGAATACAATATGATTTCTCCAAAGATCTAACTTGAAAGTTGAATATAGGAAAAATGTAGACAGTAAGCTCTCTGCCAGTCTGTGTTTTGGGTTTATGTAAATCCATGGCTGAGATCTGGATCCTCCTACCATGCTCATAAAATTAGTTATGAATTGGGGCAGGTCCACTGGCGCAGTGGTTAAGTTTGCACGCTCCACTTTGGTGGTCTGGGGTTTGCAGGTTCAGATCCTGGGCACGGACCTGCACGCCACTTATCAAGCCATGCTGTGGCAGGCATCCTACATACAAGGTAGAGGAAGGTGGGCACAGATTTTAGCTCAGGGCCAATCTTCCTCAGCAAAAAAAAGAGGAAGATTCACAACAGATCTTAGCTCAGAGCTAATCTTCCTCATGCACACACACAAAAATTAGTTCTGAATCTACAGAATTACCAGCCTGTTGGGCCTTTTGAAAGACATCCTGCCATTAATAGGGTCAACACCTTGCCCCCACTATGTATCTTCAATTCCAAACTTGAATAGACAGCAAGTTTCTAGAAGGCAAGAGCCACCATTGATTTGAGTTTATCATTCCTACAGCTAGAGGACAATGGCAGAGTGGGCATCCATTGCCAAGTCAATTTCTCAATGCCCTTCACATTGAGATCCTCCTGGTTCAGGCTCTCATCCACGACATCTGCATTGCCTGCAGCTGACTCCACTGTCTTCAGTCTCGCTGTCATCAAAAGCACACTAAAATAGCATCGTCTTATTTACAGAATAAAGTACAATCTCCTAAGGATTGGCGTTTAAAACCCAAGATCTGGATCCATCATAACTTTGCAGTTCAATTTTTCACTAAAAACTTTTTCATCTCCACCTTCAGGCTTCAGTTTATATTTTTCTCTACCTGAAATACACTTCCATTCCCACTGCCCTCTCCTTCAGAAATCTAAAATATATTTGTAAGACAGAAGGTATAAATGTTTCACTGAAGAACATCATCTTCCATAGTAAAGCAAAAGTTGATAAGGCTGACAGACTTGGGCAGGGATGGGAGAGTTTTGGACTCACCAGTCACAAGGGCCCATCTGCCCCTCCCTTCTATGCCTGGCTTCTCTTTTGAACTATAGTGTCCACCAAAGAACAAAGTTTAAAGGAAATTATTTACAAAAATGGTAATTGTTGTGTATCTATATCATTATTTTTATAGACATAAAATTGGCATTATATCTCAACCTTTCTTGGGTGACCAAAATGGAAAACAAAAGCTGTGAAACTCAAAAATTAAATCTGTATTGTTTGATTGACATGATACTGTCTCTTAGAACTGAACAAAAAGAGAATTATTTATGAGGGAAAAAACACTTTATTTCTTTCTAAAATTGACCGATGTGATGTTCATTTTCTTTTTAAATTTAGTTACCTGACACCACCACCAAGCAATCATTTATGAAGTTGTTTTAGAAAATCTTTGGTCAAAATCTCCATGTAATACTCATTATAAATTTAACTTTTTTTTCCCTGTTAAAAACATAGAAAATTTTTAAAAGTTGTTCTTAAATATTATTCTAAGGCAATTCAAGATCTGAAGCATCTTTCTCAGAAGGATTTTTATTTTACTTTATTATAATATATGGAACATGCAATGCTTTCCAAGTTCCAAGGATAAATCTTTGTCTAAAAGTTGCCCTGACTTGCTGTTTACCTTGCTGCTAAAGAAAAGAGAGACACAACCATGAACCCACCTGAAATAAAGTATAGATTTATGCTTGAATATCTTTGCTGCCAATTAGTTCTGCCCCAGGAAAGGTTATAAAAAGATCCATAACACCTCTCTCCTTTAAATCAACTGTCCAGTCCTCTGAGAACCCCTACCTCTGAAGTTGGGATACCAAGATCTGCTAGACATACGAATAATGTCAAAATTTCACAGAGGACTGAAAACCATGTAGTGATATGTAAATTCTGTGTAACAAAGTTTTGAGACAAAATAAATGGGCAATGTATAACAACCTTTTCGGTTGTTTTTTTTTTTTTTTAGGTTTTTAGGTCTCTTGGAAATAGCTTATTTTAGAAGAAATAAAAGTTGAGCCAAAGCTAGAGAAAGAAGCTAGTCCTGGGTTTGACAAGTGTCCAAAATAGATGTGCAGTAAACACTTGATCAAATAGAAGCCAGCTAAAAGATTCAAGCCTTAATCTGAGTTGAAGATTTCTTTCTAAAAGACAATGGAACACTACTCAGCCATAAAAAAAGATGAAATCTTGCCATTTGTGACAGCACGGATGGACCTTGAGAGCATTATGCTGAGCGAAGTAAGTCAGACAGAGAAAGCCAAATACCATATGATTTCACTATATGTGGAAGATAAAACAACAGCAACAACAAACAAACACATAGATACAGAGAATAGATTGGTGATTACAAGAGGGGAAGGAGGGAGGTGGGAGCGCGAAAAGGATAAAAGGGCACGTGTGTATGGTGTTCGTGTATGTAGTTCATCTTTGAGTGGTGAACATGATGTAGTCTACACAGAAATGGAAATATAAAGATGTACACTTGAAACTTATACAATGTTATAGACCAATGTAACCTCAATAAAAATGAAAGAAAGAAAAACCTACCTACAAATTTCAGAGGGTGGTCTGTGGTCAGTATTTATTCCACCAGTCTTAGGGAGATAGCATCACAAAAGAGCACGATTAACCAGGGGCAAAGAGAACTAGATCTTATCTCTACCCAGTGATGACTAGGCAAGTCATTTAGTCTTTTTGAATTTCAATTTTCTTATTCATAAAATGTGAGGATTAAAATCACAATATCATTGGGGCCGGCCCAGTGGTGCAGCGGTTAAGTGCGCACGCTCGGCTTTGGAGGCCCAGGGTTCACAGGTTCAGATCCCTGGCACGCACCGACGTACCGCTTGTCAAGCCATGCTGTGGCGGCATCCTATATAAAGTAGAGGAAGATGGGCATGGATGTTAGCCCAGGGCCAATCTTCCTCTGGAAGAAAGAGGAGGATTGGCATTGGATGTTAGCTCAGGGCTGATCTTCCTCACCAAAAAGAAAAAAAAAATCACAATATTTTCTATTTCAGCCCAAAATCATTTCCTGTGTTCTATGTAGTCAGACAAGGACCGTACGGGCAGAACAAATGTATGTTCTACATTTTCCTGGATGACCTATATTTCAACAGTTCTGCCCCACTGTCTTCCTGAGTATACTCCTCGAATCGTGTGTCCTTACTTAGATTGGAAATCACAGCCACTTAATTTTTAATAAGATGTGTAAATATACATCATGTAATTAGACGTCTGCACACAAACAATATTTTAATAATAATCTTCTTCTGAAAGACATAGAATGCTCAATAGTTTAAGTCTTTTATAAGAAAACTGGCCAAGTGCAAGAAGAAAGAGAATGCAATATGGAACTATCTCGGGAGAGAAAAGAGAAAATAGCTATCAGAGGTGTCTGTTTCCAAACCAGTATCACTTACCCTTTGAAATTAGATAAAACTCTCCTCCTGTACCTTTGACTATGGCACACAGCCACAAGAGACATTTCTCCAATGAGAGCAGGATGTGAATTATGACTAGTTTAGAAGAAAATGCCTTTCAGAGGAAGTCTTTGGCAGCTGTGGAAGCTGGATTAGAAAGGAGTTAATTTAAGTGCACAAATAAATGGAATCTATATACATGGGTATTAGGCATGTCATTTTTGACATTTAAAAAGAATAGATCTTGACCTCAGTTGGAATATATATGTGATGCATCTCCCATCTCATTCCTAGCATTACTAACTGGTGCATTATTGCTTGGACACTAAATGAAGAGAAATGGCATTCCGTCACTGGATCAACATGTTAGTTTAGAAATCCCAGTTTTAACATAAAGAATATGTTGACAATGGATGAAGCATACACTCTTTGAAAACCTCACACAGTGCAGCTGGTAAATCACCCAGAAAGCCAATTCTATTTAAATGCTTATGAAACCTCTGAGGAGAAATCCAAAAGAATTTTTTTAAATCATAGTTGAAAGTGAAATACGGTCTTCCAGCAGCAACAAGCTGGGAAAGGGGATGGCAAAACTCTGGGTTTTTCCTCTACTTGGAGAGCCAATCTTTCCTTCCTTTATTTTTTATTTATTTATTTTAAAAGGAGGCAATGAGGGCTTATGTTTGTATCTAGGTTGGTTCTAAAACATTGAGTAGATTCATATAACAAATTCTCACAGAGGTGAAATGTCCTGGGGAAATACTCACCTGGTCTAGCTTACAACTGCATTATCCAATTCAGATGACCCCTGGTAATCCCAATGGTTTTCCTCTTTAATACTGGTCCAGTTGGGCTGTTGGGTCTCAACTCTCATCATGCTTCTCTCCATGACACTGCCATAACCACAGTGATGACGCACATCCACCATGAGGAGATTTCCTTAGACTTCTTTTGTTTTGAACCCAATGAGCTGAATTGGAAACATGTAGCAAACAATCACGTTCCCGGAGGTGAATTTTCAGACAGCCATATTGAAATGACCATGTTTTCCTTAGGGCCATGTCTAAGATTAGCAATTGGCATACTTTTTCTGTAAAAGGCCTGATAGTAAAAGTCTCTGTTGCAACTCCTCAACTTTGCCACTGTAGCACAAAACAGCCATAGACAATACATAAACAAGTAACCATGGCTGCATTCCAATAAAACTACTTATGGACACACATTGGAATTTCATACAATTTTCGTATGTTATGCATTAATATTTTTCTGTGGACTTTTTCTAACCGTTTAAAAATACAAAAACCATTCTTAACTAGTAGACCATACAAAAACAGACAGGAGGCCACCTCATGGGCCAAAGTTTGCTGACCCTGTCTTAGAAGCTCAGAAAGGAAGAGAGTACCAAGCGACACTTCCAGGAGTCACTAGAGGCGGTTAGCTATGGATACAGCCCTTTCCTCAAAGGTTAAAGGTCAATCAGGTGTGATAGTCATTAGTGCTATCCAGTGACTATTTCCCCATTTCTTCCTGGACACGGGGTCACATCGTCCTTTCCCACACCCTTGGAGTCAGTGTGGTCACGTGGTTCACTTTGGCCAAAGAGATATGAGTAGAAGTGACGTGTCCCTCCCAGGTGAAAATTAAAGAGCAAATACATGATTTACCATATTCCCTTCTCAAATTAGAATAATTATGATGGGCAAAGTACCAACTACTGACCTACAGTACAAATTCTGTTGTATTAAGCCACTGAGATTCTGAGGAGGTTTGTTATCACAGTGTAGCCCAGCCTGGTACTAAATGCAGTGGGCTTATTACATGCTATGATCAGAGGATGCCGACGGTTCTTTAAAATGAAACATTTATATCCGTGTCAGCAGGAGACAGCCACTTTGCCAGCTGAAAATCAGTTACCAAAGATGTCATAGATTTATTGTCCTTAAATCTTTGGACTGCAGAGAAAACTATAACAAATAGTAGATAATTTTTTAATGATACTATTCAATGTCGATGAAAGTTGTTATAAGGTAACTAGTCTCATTCTGCTGGTGGAAAAGTAAATAGCTGCAACCTTTCTGGAAAGCTTTTTTCCTATACCCATCAAAATCTTTTATAATTTTTCAAACTCTTTGACTATGAATTCTACTCCTAGGAATCTATCCTAAAAAAATAATCAAGAATCCAGGCAAATATGTATGAATAATGATATGCATTCTTGTCAAAATAATTAAAAAAAAAAAAACCTCTGGAAATAATTGTGTCCAACTTTCTGGGAAATGCCAAAAATTATGGTATATTCATATAATGAAAAAATTACACAACTATTTAAAATCAAGTTTATGAAGAATTTTAATGACAAAAACAGGTTATATGTTATATATAGCACAATTAGTATAATTCAGTGATTTATATTTGCATTACATATGATATACACAGAGAAACAGAGACAGAAGCAGAGAGACAGAGAGAGACAAAGAAGATTGGCATGAAACACACGAAAACGTGGTAGAATTACAAATCGTTATTATTTCATTCTGTTGACATTTTTATATTTTTCGATTTTTCTACAAGAAGTGTGCATTATTCTTATAACCAAAAAAGTAATAAAATATATTTTTAAAGTAGTCCCAAGCCAGCTGGCTTTAGACTCCCCCACAAAGCACAGCAAGTCCTTTCCCTCTTTCGATAAGCTGCAAAATGCAGTACCCTAGTACCCTCTTTATTGAAGAAGCTCCCTTCCTAAAATATTTACTTAGGACCTCAAATTAAGCTGTCACCACAAAACCAGCCAAAAAATATCATGACTCATAGGGGTCCAAATCAGAAAGAATGAACTATGCCTTATTCCTGATGCCGGCCTATATTAATTCAAAACTTATTACTATTTAAATTAATTTATTATCTTAATTCTTGTAAATCACTTGCTTCAGGAGGATTTCCTAGGTGTTTCAGACCTACCTTTTCAGGCTTATCCTTACTATGATGCTAGCTGCTATAATAACAACAAATCTTAGTGGCCTAATATAATAATTCTTGTTCACCTGTCTAATCAGGTATTTGGTGGGCAGCCTTCTATTCAATGATTCCAGCATCTTGGGTTCTTCCGTTTTACAGAACCACCAGCTGCCAGGGCTTCCTCAGAGGTCTTTGCTGGATCTTCTGCATTCAGCTAGCCAAACAAGGAAAGAGAGAAAGTTAGGAACAAATGGCATACAATCACTCTACCTTCATTCCATTTGCCAGAGGACAGTCACATAACCCCATGGAATCCCAAGGGAGGCTGGGGAATGTAGTCTTTCTGTATGTTCAGAAAGAGGAGATGGGGCTAGGGAACATTTAGCCCATCTCTGCCATACTCACTACAGGGAACTGAGACGAGCTCTCAGCTCTCAGCTCTCAATACTACGTATTCCAGTTTACCTTAATCTCTTTGCTAAAAGAACTCCTCCACTCAGCTAACCTTCCTCTTGCCAGATCCACAAAATTGGTTTTGAGTCTCACCTCTAACAAGCTTTTCTAAATGCCCAGTGGGAATGAACTTGTCTCTTTCTCCAGGGTCCCGTTGCATGATTCTCTATTATAACCTATCTCAGAGTCTGGCTTATATTAGAGAAAACTGTGTATGTTTTTTCTTCATCAGAGTGAAGGACTGAGCCAGGTGTAATCCTTCATGGTGCCCAGCACGATGCTTTCACAAAGTAGGCACTCGGCAAACGTTAACTCCCTCCCATTGCCTTTCAATCAACATTTGTGAAAGCTTAGTGAACAAAAACGCACTGGCCTAGTGTTTCACGTAAATACTGCTGGTTTTAGCTCTCCCTGTTAGCAGATATTACATGAAGAACATTTATAGAGAGGTCCAGAAGAACCATCCAAAAAGCCTATGGGCTTTATAACCTCTTTGGGGATTGATTTAAGAACCAAAGGATCTAGCATAAGATTTCTTATTCCTCTGATAATCTTGTCGTATTTTGCAGATTTTAAAACTCTCTGTGGATTTTTCCTTTTCCTGGAAAATCCAAGTTCTTCAGTAAATCAACTTTTCAGCCCAGTGGGTATAAAAACAGACTGTGTAGTGAATGAGCTTCAGCTTTGCTGAGTTCGCAGGCAAATGGAAAGAAAAGCAAAGAAATAAAATAAGAGTGAGAGGTGTGAACTTTCCCCATCCATCTTAATGGAGTGCTAACCTTCCTGCCTCAAGGTGACCGACTGAATTCTAGAACTATTAAACAATGAGCTGAAATCCAAACACTCCGTCTGGGAGTGAAATCTCCTTGAGAAAGGACAGCTGCGTCCAGTTTTGACTACAATTCGGGCTTAAGAAAGCAAACACACACCAAATAAAACTGATCTGGGCTGTCCTCTGTCAGCCTGAGGCTCTAGAATCTCCTCTCTTTGCTCTGCCCTGAAAAGTTCACCCTGTTTAAAAGGTGGGTGGGGCGGAGAGTGTGGCCTTGCTTTTAGATACGGCACTGGAGGCAGGGAACATTAAATCAGAGACTTTATCTTTCCTCAAGGAGTCCCTCAAAACTCTTAGAATTTAAAATCTCAGTGATTGTTGGTATTCACTATTTGGAGCAGTTTCTATGGTGCCTAGTACCGTACAAGATACTCATTTCAATAAAGGCTCAACAAATGCATGTGGACTGCGTGGAAAGGAAGGCATAAAGAGGCCAAAGATGGGCCAGCCTAACAAGAACCCAGAGAGAACAAGCAAGAGCCCTTATTTCCAAAGCATTCTCCTTGATGGTCTCCTTGATAAAATAAAAGGACTGGAACCAAACAACCAACAATTGCCTGCTGGTTCTGGTGTTTGGTAATTGGGTAAAAGCTCACAAGAGAAAAAAGAATACCTGCTTTGAAGTCAGGTCAGAGGTGGCTTCATGTCCAGCTTTAGGACGTAGCAGCTGTTTTACCTCGGGCAAATTCCTTAAAAGCCCTGACCTAGGTACCTCCTCTTTAATATAGGAATAATAACATTGCTTCGTCATTATATTTTAAGAACTAAAGGACATCGTGAATATAATAAGCAGTCAACACTGTAACTATTCTTCCATGATGAATAGGGGCTCAGGAGGAGTTTTCAGGGAGCCTTTCCTAGCATACACTCCTTCAGTTTCTTCTGCCATC
Organism: Ceratotherium simum simum; assembly: GCF_057802395.1. Taxonomy (NCBI): domain Eukaryota; kingdom Metazoa; phylum Chordata; class Mammalia; order Perissodactyla; family Rhinocerotidae; genus Ceratotherium; species Ceratotherium simum. Next base: position 39,543,692 of record NC_141919.1, read on the forward strand.
TTGGTTTTGCCTGGCCAATGGCTGCAAACAAACAAATAGCTAGAGAGATTGTTGCAAAGAAAAAAATACAAGAAAGTAAAACACCAAAAGGTTAACAGCGTTGTTTTGGAGTATACGGACTTGGGTGATTTTTGTTCGTTTTTGTTTGTCTGCAGTTTCCAAATTTTATATAAGCGTGTATTGCTTTTAAAAATTTTAATAAATATTTTTGACTGGTGAAAAAGAGTGAATAATCAACAAACACAGAATGATCAGTAGACTAGTTATTAAGCAGTCCTTTGTAGGTTGCTATACATAAATCTTGTAAATATATACCCCAGCTTTCATGAGACAGTTCTAAATGTGGATACTCTGTTCCATATGTTTGATTTGGTCTGGTGTGTGGTCACTTAGCCAGCCCCGGTAGTCTAGTGGTTAAGATTCAGCACTCTCACCCTGCACCCCAGGTTCATTTCCCGGTCAGGGAACCACACCACCTGTCTGTCGGTTGTCATACTGTGGTGGCTGCGTGTTGCTGTGATGCTAAAAGCTATGCCACAGGGATTTCAAATACCATCAGGGTCACCCAGGGTAGACAGGTTTCAATGGAGCTTCCAGACTAGACAGACTAGGAAAAAGGACCTGGCCACCCACTTCTGAAAACATTGGCCATGACAACCCTATGAATAGCAGCAGAGCATTGTCTGACACAGCGCTGGAAGGTGAGGCTATGGCGCAAAAAGACCAGGCATGGGTCCTCTCTGCTGTGCACAGGGTCGCTACAAGTCAGAATCAACTCAATGGCACTAATAGCAAAAAATATTGTTACTCTATATATCAAGTGCTGTATCAGATTAGAGAAAACACACGTGATCCCACCTATCTGGGAACTTAGATCCTAAAAAAGTCCTCTGTATATTAAAATAATAATAAAATCAAATCATGTGGTCCCTGAGCAGAAAGCAAGCACATATCATAAGGTGGCAAATGAGGAAGTCACACTGGGTACAGACAGCACAGTGTGTTTAGACAGAGAACTCCTCTGGATCTGATGGAGTGCTTCATGTTGATTGGTGGGAGAGATGGCGAAGGAATAGAGACTCTTGAGAAGGTTAAATACAAATTAGAAAGGGCTAAACGTTTTTCAAGAGGGATGAAAGAAATGCAGTAGAGAAGCGGTATTGAGAACAGGATTCTGGAATTACAGAATTACATTAGAATTAGAATTACAGAGAATAGTAGAGAAATTTGCAGATCTTGGGTTACAAAAACAAGAGTTGCGACTCTGTAGATATCAGTCAGGTAAAACAATTGCCTATGGTACAGCTATAATCATGTTAGCTTTTTTGCCAATTCAGTGCTGTTTAATGTGAAAAATTGGATACCCTACTTAATTAAAATGTGTTTGGCTGCATGTAATAGAATGTGTTTATGAAAGTGACTTGAATGATAGAAGCGCAGAGATAGGTTGTCTCAAGGTTGATTAAGTGACTCAACAACATCAAAGATCCAGACTCTTCCAGGTGTGTTTCTCTCTGCTATCCTCTGTGTGTCGTGGCTCCCTGCATAGCTGCATCACGGCTGTGGCCATTCCAAGCGTCATATTCTCATTCAACCTCCAAGATAGCAGGAAAGAGTTGTGGTGAGGATGGGGCAAGGAAGGCCAGAGTGGCAAGAAAATTCTCCCCAAGTGTCTCTCTGTCTTTATCAGGGAGAAAGATATTTCCCATAAACTGCCCCAACAAACTTCCCCTTATGTTCAGTAGCCACAATTGAGTCAAATAGTCACCCTCATCAAGGAAGGTAGGAAAGCAAGGGTCTGTATTTTCAGTTCCTAATGTGGGCTGTGGTCTCTACCCACACGAAAAAATGAGGCAGCAATTAGCTGTTGTGTAGCGAATCAACAGTGGGCATTATAACTATTACTTTTTAAATAAATTAAAATGCCTTCCTTCTGTTAATTTACTCCCAAGTTCTCTATTCCTACAGAAAACTTACTATTTCACCAAGTGATTCAGTTGGGTTAGTTAGTTTAGCTGACATTGCTTAAAATAAAAATACTTGTACTCCTCATACCCCGCCCCCCCCCCATGCGCGCGCACGCAGGCGTGCGCAGAGTAACCACTCCTGATAGTGGCCTCTGATTTTATTTTTTCTTTTTATGCTTCCCACGATGTTTGTCCCTTGGCTGAAATTACAGAACAAGATCATCTTACACTTACAAAAGATAGCATTTATTTCTTGTCCTTTGGATTTTTGTGGACTTTTCCTTTTTTGTTTCAGATGTAACTAAAGGAATTGTAACAACAACAAAAAACAGAAGCCAAGAATGTGTGGTTTCTGTGAATGTTTACCTTTTTCTGGAAAGTTGGAAAGAAATATTTCATAAACACTTTTGAAATCATACAATAAATGATGAACATTGTATGTCCTCAGACATGGAAAGAAAATTAAGCAAAATACAAGTTCGAGGAAAACACAGTGCATAATTGAAGCAGCTTCTATTATCTCATTCAAATGCCATCAACATAGTAATTTAAAAAAACTAAAGGTGAATATATATTCATTACAGTTCCATTTTTAAATAAACAAAAAGTGATTCTGAATAGTATTTGAAATCAAAAGCCAGCTGTCCTGGATGAGTTAAGAATAATTAAAAAGTGAAACTAAAAATAGATGGCAAATTCTTATCTGTTTTGTTTCGCTTTCCAATAAAAACTAAATGCAACACAAAATAAGGATGGCAATTTAAAATTGTCATGCATTATAATAATTGCATTGTAATTAGAACACTTCATCTTATATAAAAGCTTATTACCTGTACAGTACATTCATCTGTAGAAATATTCCTGAATTCCCTCAGGTAATTAGTTTCATGAAATATTGCTTGGTGGCACATTCTCCTTCATCATTAATCCTGAAATTTCATAAAATATAAGCACTCTTACCGCAATGTTATGTTGAGAAATGTAATTAACAGAAAATATTGTATGATATTCATGTCCAACATTACTTGGGCAAAATGCACATAGACCCTAAGTATTCCTAGATGACCTAATTAGGCAAACCAAATTTATCTCACAAACCTTGACACCATATTCCTTCTCCAGAGAAGACATTCAAGGCCTTGGGAAGCATCTGGTTCTGTGTTTAACCTCACAGCTACCCAAGATTCCATATTATACAGTGAATTTATGAAATGAACCAGGAGAATTCTCTTCAGCTCCTTTTCAATAAAGTCCTCATCTCTCTAATCCACTAGAACCAGTCCCACCTCCCTGCTGGCTCCTCTTTGTGATTTCTTTATTACTTGCCTTCTTGAAAGCCATGGACCATCTGAGATCTTTTATTCACCAACTCTCCATCCAAGGCACACCTGTTGCTGAATTCTTTCCAGTAATCAAAAGAAGGGAAACTTCCTTTTGTTAGACAGTGACATCACACAATTTTCTTCTCCTCTCTTGTTCATACTGAATACTACACATGCCCTTCCACCTACTGAGTGTTCCGCCAATGTCCAGAGTTTATCTGTATACTAGAGCCTTGCACCCTTGTACTGTTCTCTTAGCACTAGGTATAAGAAAGTCATTTGTATTTATAGGTAACTATTGCTGCAGTATTGCAACACATCAATTAACATTTTCCCAAGTCAATAACACAAAGATCCAAGATCAAGGTAAAGAAAGCAAATGTTTCTATTTACCAGACTCAAAATTGCAATTGGTTTTCCAATTAAGAGGGGCTGTCATGAGACATGATTGGTTCTAAGACTAGGATGTCTACTAAAGCCATTAACACTTCTATCCCAAGCAAGAAGACAATAAAAAATGATTTTTAAAAACATTCATATAATTTTCTTATATCAGTTTATTTGTTGAGCATCTACTAAGAACTCGTGACTTTGGTAAATAACTAGAGAAGACACAGTTAAATAACTAGAGAAGACACAGAGGAAATAAAAAACATAATAAGTCTGTTAAACTGAAAAAGTATTTTCTGTTAAGGATAATAGAATCAAATCTCCATACAAAACTATAAGATCAACAAGAGGGAATAAATGAAACTACACATTGACCCACACATTTAGCATTACCTGAAAATACCACAAACTTCAAAGCATCCATAATAAATAACATCAATTTTCAAATTTCCACACAGCTCTACCTCCACTACACGTTTATGAATGCAAAGAACAGAAGGAGGTGGCTTGAGAGACTCTATGCAAAGGGGGAGAAGAGAGTAGAGCCTTTGGATAAAACATAGAAAAAAAAAATCACCTTCAAAAAGATAAAATCTAACATTAATTGCTAAAATACTGAACACAGGTCTGGGACTTGACATTTCACAACTATACCTATAGGGAATGGACTTGAAAGTGAGAGATATTGGAGATGGAAACTTCAGAGAAGCATTGCTTCTGAGGGAGAATCAGATAAGTACAGAAAATATGGTGACCCTTGGAGATGTAGCAGTGAAGAGAAAGAAAGAAATAAAAAGGAGAAACAAAATTAATAATCCTACAGAAATTAGAGAAATAAGATACTCCAACCCTTCTTCCTATCCCTACCACCATTAGCATCATGCGTTAGAGAAATTGCGCGACATGATATTGAGAGCACTCTTAAAACTAGGAGCCTTGACCACAAAATACCCAGGAATAAAATCTAAAAAAGCAATCTAGCTTTATGCAAAGATCCTATAAGAAGAAAATAAGCAAATAAAAACTGAGTTTCAGTTGAAAATTCTTCCCAATGAACTATAAGGCAGGAAAAACAACAACTAACTTCCAAAGTCAATTAAATATCCTTAAGTAGCCATTTAGAGAGTTTTTTTAAAAACTCAGAAGTTTAAAAACTAAAAACAGCCATAGAAGAAACTAGGAAGAAATGCAATGAGAACTTTCAGAACTCAGGAAAGAAATTAAAGGAAAAGACAAAATAATGAAATGAATAAATTATCAGTTATATAAGGGTGAATAGATTAAAATAAAAATTGAATAAGATATATTGAGGAAAGATAGGAAAACAAGTGAGAGAACAAAATAAATGAGAAAAGAAGTAACAATGGGGTGCCAGCCCAGTAGCGTAGTGGTTAGGTTCGTGCACTCCCCTTCAGGCAGCCCAGGGCTCGTGGGTTCGGATCCTGCACATGGACCTACACGCTGCTCATCAAGCCATGCTGTGGCAGCATCCCACATACAAAATAGAGGAAGATTGGCATAGACGTTATCTCAGGGACAATCTTCCTCACCAAAAAAAAAGAAGAAACAATGGGCAGAGAGAAAAGAAGGCAAAGAAGGCCCAACACACATATAATCAGAGACTCTGAGAAAGGAAAACAAAACGATGGAGCAGAAATGAATATTTAAAGTACAGCCAAGTAAAATGTTCCAGAGATAAAAGAACATTTGAATCTATATATTGAGAGGGCCCAGCATACGTCTGGGAAAGTTGAAATAGAATTATTCTGATCAACTTTTAGACCTATCCTAGTAAAATATAATATCTTAGAGACAATGAAAAAAAAATCATTAGGGCCTTCAGGCAAATGATCAAATTAACTATGAGGGCAAAAAAAATTAGGCTGACACCAAAGTTCTCAAGGGCAACATACAAAATATGGCCACAGTGAGGCTGAATTTTCAAGAAATTCTAAGCAAAGAAGTGCAAGTCAAGAATTTATACCCAGCCAAGCTTTGCTTCAAGTATCAAAGCTATAGAAAAGCAGTTTTGAACATTAGTAACTCAGGGAATATTATACATATGAGCCATTCCCAAAAGTCTACCAATGCAATGTTTCTCAACATTTTTTTCCCATTATTGCCCCTCTAAGGAACCTTTTTAGATATCCCTACACACACATCTCACCACCATGAAATTTCAATACCACATATACTCTATGTCTGTCTACATACTGTTGTGCTTTGGAAGGTTGCCTACCAGTGTAATATCTAAGAATTTTTCACCTCTGGCCCCAAGAACCAATTTTCACCCTCTTGGAAATACTAGAAAACAAACATCTTTTCACCAAGAGATAACTGAAAATTTTTGGAAAAAGGCTGATGAAGCATATAATATATTTGGTTGTAGAGTTACAACTAAAACAATGGTGGGGACATGGGATAAAAAGTGGTGTGTAAACATTTTATATTCTGACAAAATAGAAAGAATATTAACCCCAAAAAAGAGAAAATGAGAGAGGAGGGAGAAAGGGTAAAGTCGAATAAGATCATTTACCATTGTTTAGATAATAGGTGGATGTCAGCAGATAGCATCTATCCAATACAGGCAAATAAGAAAATAAAAGATTAAGTGAGTATGGGGATTAAAGGAACACATAAAGGTAATCACATGAGATTCCAGAGTAGAGGAGAAAAACACTAAGAAGGACAGCATTGGAGCAATAAACAAAATTGGCATATGTTCTATAGATTAAAGCATTATACCAATGTTAACTGTCCTGAATTTCAGAACTGTATTTTGGTTATATAAGAGAATATCGTTGTTCTTAGGAAATACACACTAAAGTATTAAGGGGTAAAGGGGCATTATGCATGCAACCTACTCTCAAATGGTACAAAAAAATGTATTCATATGTATACATATGTGAATACATATCTATCCACATATCAATAGATAGATAGATTAAACAAATGTGGCAAAATGCTAAAAACTGGTCAATCTGATAAAGAGTATATGAGAGTTCTCTATATTATTCTTTCTGCTTTTCTATAAGCTTAAAATTATTTCAAAATAAATAGCTTAAAAGGGAATTTATGGGATATGATGCCAAAAGCACAGGCAACAAAAGAAAAACTAGATAAATTTGATGTCATCAAAATTAAAAATTTTTGTGCACCAAGGAACACAGGCAAGAAAGCTAAAAGACAACCTAAAGAACGGGAGAAAAAATTTGCAAAATCATATATCTGATAAGGGACTAATATCCAGAGAATATAAGGAACTCCTACAACTCAACAACAATAAAAAAACAACCTAGTTCAGAAATCGGCAAAGGACTTGAATAGACATTTTCCAAAGAAGATATACAAATGGCCAATAAGCACATGAAGAGATGTTCAACATCATTAGTCATTAGGGAAATGCAAATAAAAACCACAGTGAGATAACACTTACGTTATCCAGATGGGTACAATTTGTTTTTTAATGAAAAATAATGTGTTGGCAAGGATGTAGAAATACTGGAACCCTTGTGCATTGCTAGTGGGAATGTAAAATGATGTGGAAAATAGTTTGGCAGTTCCTCAAAAAGGTATTGAACTACTATATGACCCAGCAATTCCACTCCCAGATATATATTTAAAAGAATTGAAAGCAGTGACTCAAATAGATATCTGTACACCAATGTTCATAGAAGCATTATTCACAACAGCCAAAAGTGGAAACAACTCAAGCATCCATTAACATTTGAATGAATTAAAAATATCTAGTATATTCATACAATGCAATGTTATTCAGCTATAAGAAGGAATAAAGTACTGATACATGTTACAATATGGAAGAACCTTGAAAACATTATGCTAGGTGAAATAAGCTAGACACAGTAAGAAATAAGCTAGACACAAACATCGTAAGATTGCATATATATGAGATACCTAGAAGAGGCAAATTCATAGGGACAGAAAGTAGAATAAAGGTTACCAGTTGCTGGGGGCACAGGGGATTGGGGAGTTAGTGTTTAATGGGTAGAGAGTTTATGTTGGGATGATATAAAACTTTTGGGTATCGATAGTAGTGATGGCTGCACATTATGAATATACTTAATGTCACTGAATTGTACACTTACAAATGGTTAAAATGATAAATATCTTATGTATATTTTACCACAATTTTAAAAATCATAAAAAAGGAACATATGTAGGAAAATGATTATGTAACTTTGAATACAATACAAGATGCTCTAGAAACCCTCAAAGTGCTCTCTGTATCTTGAATACAAAGAATCTGGCACACATTTTCCTTAAAACAAACAAAAAATCTTTAAAATCTATTTTAGGAGAGAAGACTCTGAGTTACTAAATATTATAGCACTTACTTATGCTATTGCTATATTACTTTTTTATGGTAATATAACTGAACTGTAAAATCCTTTAGGTTGAAAATCATTACTTACTTACCTTTGTATTCTGAGACTTGTGATTGGATGAATAACCGAATGATGCAGGGATGGAGGGATGAGTTAATGGGACTAAGAATTTAAGGAACTGTTATGAGCTAGAGAGAAACTAAAGTCTGAAAGAGTTAAAGAAGACATCATGGAGGGAGTCTGATATGAGCTAGGAGGCCATGGAGGATTTGGAAGGGCAGAAAGATAAAGCGAGGACCCACTGAGTGTCAGAAACAGAGAGGCATTGACAAGTCGCATGCTTCCGTGAAGCAAAGTAGCATTAGGACTTTTTTGTTCTTACTTTAGAGGCACTATGTTAAAAGCTTTTGCTTCTAGAGTAGAGCCTCAGTGAAGCTCAGATTTGTCAGGTGATCAAATAAGAAGCTTAAAAACAGAATAATGAATCTTTCCTTCCATTCTGTCCCCAATAAGCCATTTTTCTGAGCAAAATTACATCTTCTGATTTAAGATAAGGTCAAATGATTTATGATTTATAAAATTATATCTGCGGTTTTAGTTAGGTGAATCAGATGGTAAATCAAACCACAGAGAAAGAATCAACAGCCTGTGGATCAATCAGAGAATAGTCTAAGTGACATTTCGAGTATAAAACGAGAGGTCAATAAGGGTTTTGGAGAATAGTAAGAAACCTCTTTCAGGAACATGGTCGTTAAAATAACTTCCTGTAATCTCTCCCACTAGAAATAAACTCTGGAAGCATCTGGAAACAGCAGTGTCTTGGGAACACAGTGTACTATCGTGCAGATGAGAAGTACCAGCCATAGTCACTGTTGAACATGCATAAATTTTATTTCCAGGAATTCAGCCAGGAATATAAATGAGGGAGTTAGATGACACTGACGACTATGGGTCTTAGGCCTACTTCAGCCATAAACATCCACCTCCATGTCTATTCTTCCCTCACTAGCTTGAGAAAAGAACTAGTCTTGATCTATAATGTATTGAAATTGAAAGATGCTGAATAAAAAAAAAGCAAGTTGCAAAATCTAGAAATAAGCCTATAAATATATAGTTATTAATATAAGCCTTAAAATTCTGGGGAAATATACACTATACTTTTAACAGTCATGTAAAGTGGGAGATGTGTGGGGAGGATGGAGAAGCAGAAAAAATTAGGGAGAACTTCCTTACTATCTATTGTTTCTCATGTGTTATCAATAGCAGCAATATTTATTAACACTTGGTATGTACTAGACACTCTTCTAAGCGCTCTTTAGATGCCTTAACTCATGTAATCTTCACCCAAACTTCATGAGGTAGGGAATACCATTATCCCCATTTTATAAATAAGGAAACAGAGGCCCAAAGAAGTACAGCACCTTGCCCAAGAGCTAGTGGTCGAGGAGCCAGGATTCAAACCCAGCTAGAAGGGCTCCACTGTGCTGTACCTTCAAGCACACAACAATGTGCTACTTAGAGAAGAGGCAGAATTACAACTCATAAAGGAGCGCGGCACTCGCTTTAAAGAGCTGTTACAATCGGGACCTTATGCTTTTTTCAATCCTCCTGCTCAGAAGCACCTCCCTTCATTTGGAAGCTGCTGTTGTATTTCTTGACCCAGGTCACCGCTCACCGGTCACCGGTCACCGCTGGCTGAGCCTAAGGTAGGGTAGGGTAGGGCTGGCGGGTGTGGGGAGAGCAGCGGCACCTGACCCAAGCTGTCCAATCAGAATTGTCCTTCCTGATTTCTTCAGCTAGACTGGAGGGGCGTGGCAGCCTCTACCAGGTGGTGGCAGCCAGGGGCTGGGAGGCTCAGGAAGTGCCAAAGCAACCATGCTTCCCATCCCGTGGAGGACATACGTGAGTGAGAAACGTGGCAGCAAGCAGAAAGAATTGGAGAGGGAGGACTTGCGCAGTGATCGCCCGAGTCCCTAGTTGCGGTTGTCGCCATGCCCAGCTGCAAACGAGCCCTCCGGCAGCTTGCCTGTTCCACTCGTCTGTCGCTCATGAGACACCCTCCAGTAACCTTGCAATGCATTTCCCTTTCTTGCTTATGCTATTTTCACCTGGGTTTTAAATGGTTTTGCCTCTGCTTGTTTGATCTAGTTATTGCGGGTAGCAACAACAAATTCATATTCATCAACGGGAAAGGGAACCCTTTTGATACTTTGCTTAAGAGCCCAGAATTTCAACTTTTGATACTAAATAGATTTCATGCGATACACTCAGAGAACAAAGAAAAATATATATTCACTTTAAAGAAATAAATCCACTATTAAAAAAGAGTCACTGATTAGCATGGTTCTTTTGCCCATATATCTCTACAGCAAATATTAGATTAACTGATATGTATTTTTACTCATTTCTGTGAAGTGCTTTACTCTTTTCATTTACTCTCATTCTTCATAATATAGACCATTTGTTAAATATATATGTGTGAATTTAAGTTTTATATTTTCATAAGACTTTTTATATAAACTTTCAAAAATAGGAAATATCAGATCACATTTCCTGGCTTCTGATTTTTTAAATGGTCACCAAACACCATGCTAGTACCATATTTGCTTCGCCTATTTCCCTGCTGTCCATCGTTAGAAGGAAATATTCATTTCCTTTCTCTAAATTATTTCTCCCTGAGGAGCTACCTTGTCTTCTCTGCAACAACAGAACAATACCTACTCTAAAGACTCAGATCAGAGCAGCCAAAGAGGTGCACATGACTCTTTTTCCTGAGGAGCAGGAGTTCAAGAAGAGGTGTCAACACTGGTTATATGATCTGATCAAGTCTTGAGAGGAAGTGCATGGTATTAGAAATCTACAGAGCAAGATGTAAGACTGGGGAACACAATTCTATCCTGTAGTAGCTCTAAGTCCAAAGTTGACCCTTTAAGCATCAGGTGAATAATTAATTAATTAAAATATATTCTAAAATATAAAGAAAATATGCAAAATGGGAAAACTAGCATTTATTGAATGTCTGTTACACCATATACAGTATACTATATATCAACAAATGTTCACAATAACCCTGAAAGCAAGAAATAAGCATCCCTCTTTTCAAGATGAGGGAAACTGAGTCACAGAGAAATTGCATAAATTGCCCAAGGAGACACACTCAGTACATGGAGAGCCAGGACTTGAACCCCTATCTGCCTGCCTCCAGAGTCCATACTTTTTCCGCTGTACATACCTCTATTCAAGCCAATATTCTACTTCATTCATTCTAAGTAATTACTCTATCATTTACAGCATCCAGTTTAGATTGTAGAGTCTGGATCGATAAGGTTCTGTTTATTCTTTTAGTATAAGCTGAAATATTTTCAACCTTACAGGTACAGGTAAAAAGCTTGATGATCTGAACTGTTCATGGTGAGTCCAAATCCACAAACAAAATCACACGGGTTTTCCAAAGCCAATTTTGGGAGGACGAAGTGTTTCTTAAAAGGCAATAAGTTATTGTAAGGGTCCTGGAGCCCATCAGCTGTGACTGTCCTTTGCACCTCCTGTCCTCGAGTGCCAGACTGCTGTCTGCCTCCCCAGGGCAGCCTGCAATGGGCTTTATTATCACCAGCTGAGAGCCAAGGCAGGGGAAGGGCACATTGTCACTACAGTTTGCTCCCCCACATGTCAACGTATCCTGAAAGCTAGTGACATCTGATTTTAGCTCTTTGCTGCCTTCTGTTCCTCTGACTTTGACAGATTTTAATGAGACAAATGCAAGCCATGGGTTTCCTTTCTCCATCTTCCCCTACCTCACCCCTCAGACACTCACTTTCTGCTGCTGTCCTTTGCAAAATGGCAAATTCAACATGAAAACTGCTGATGAGGAGGAATGGACTTATGCCCAGAGGGTGAATGTAGCAGAGCTTTCCCAGCCTTCTGACATTGACCCCTGTCTCTACCTTTTCAGTACTGGTGACCAGGCCTGCTTCTGACACTCAGGGACACGGACATTAAATCGCTCATAACAGAGAAACAGCTGATGCCTCTAGGACTCTTTTATGCAATATAAATGATAGGAGATGTGTTGAGTACGGCTCAGGTTCTCCAGCAAGTTGATAGATTCATGGTTTCTTAAAGAAACCTAAGCAAGTCAGCAAGTGTATTCTCAACCCAAATAACTAGGATGCTCAGAATAACTAACGTTTATTGCGGATCAACCGTGTTTCGGGTACGTTATGTATACTTTCTTAATTATCCTTGAAGTTGAACTAGTAATACACTATGCTGACACTGAAAGACCAGCTTTGAGGTTGGACAGACCTGTGTCCAAAATGATATTTCTGTTACTTGGGGAGTTTCCTTCACAGTTTTGAAAAATTCCTTTCCATATGGCAGACCTTCAGCTAGGTGAAGAGAATTATCATGATCTCTTCCATTCCCTCATCTGCTACCAGATTTTCTAATATCTCAATTTAGAAGCTTGAGGGCAGCTGGAAGAAAGAGGAGACTATAGAAATCCTGAGTAGTTGGGGGAAGACTCTTGGGGCACAGGGGGTTTGTGCCCTGCTTGTCTGGAAAGCGATCAGATGGCCCTGTGGTACAGAGCAGTGGAATGTTTTCAGGACAATGGTTCTGAGATAGTGCACCCCATTCCCTACAGCTTGAGCAGAGCACACTCAGGATTGAGAAATTCCCGCATGCCCCAGTGAGAGGACAAAGGGAATGAAGTGCCCTGGTGTACAGATACGAGACCCAGAATATGACGTCATCACAACTGAAGGCTGTGGTAGGATTTGCAAACATCAACAGATGCTGGTCCATGCCCAGGGGCCAGGTGAGACCCATTTCATCACCCACAAAGATTGGACAAGGACATAGAGGCCAGAGAGCCCTCCTCCTGTGGCCATGTTATTATTTCTGAAAGCTTCCCTCTGTGCACAGATGTCTTCTGGAAGAAAGGAAGGAGGAGAGGGAACAGGAAGAAGTCCTGAAAGATTGTGCTTTACTCTAAAGTAAATGCATTGAGGCTGAGATAACAATGCTTAAATTGACTAGAAAAAAATCAGCATAGCAAAATGGGATAAAATAGATTCTGTACTCTAGGACTTAAGAGCAAGGTTGAATTCAAATATAGAAGAAAGTTACATTTTGGTACATCTGAGTTACAGAGTGTGCTAATATTACCTGACACACATGATGTTGTTCATGTTTCTATCTGTTGCTTAAAATTATTGAAAAAAACTGGACAAAGGAGAGAGTTTGGCACACACATGACTGAAGACTAAGACGATATCAATCTATAAATCAATATCTATTGATTACATTGGTTTAACCAATCACAATGCAATATACTTGCAGTCATCCATTATGTCCCCTACTTTCCATGAGGATATCAATAATGATTTGGCCATTGCCTAGTTGAAATCAAGATACACAATATCTACACAGAATACAATATAAGAAATAAGTATAGGCATTGGACTCAGAAAATCTCTTTAAATTCCACAATTTGCTAGCTGAGGAAAATTGTATAAATTACTTAACTTCTCTAAGATTCCATTTTTTAAAGTTTTCTCATCTGTAAAATGAGGGTCAAATTCATTAATAATACCTGACTCAAAGATTTGTTATGAAGATATGAGGATCAATTGAGGTCACATATGTGGCAAATATTAATCACCACACAGATGTTGGTTACTATCTCTTGAAAAATGGCTGAGTTTTATTTAAATCTCATTATTTTAAAAAAGAAATGGTTAACTTAGAATATTTATCTTTGTAATAAACCCATGTTGGCTCCCAGTGATCTCTATTTAACTTTTCAAGTGCTTATAAACCATCCATTTATAAAATTCGTCCAAAAATTTTGCCAAGGACAGTTTCGGAAATCCTTTGTCCTTTCATACTCAGTAGACTGATTATGTCTACTTTTTGGAAATGAGGGCTCTTTTGGCATCTCTCCAGTTCTCCATGATTCCATGGAGATTATTGGCATGGTTCAATGATCACATTCACAGTTCTTTTAAGTTTCCTGAGACATTAATAATCAGAGCCTTAAAGACTTGGGCATAATTATCACCATAGTTTTCACTCCTCAACTAACTTGCTCTTCTCTTCCTACATCAAGTGAAATCCATGAACCTCTCAGCCATATTGTTTTGCTTTTCTCCAGTTTGAAGATATCTTTTTTAAAGGGCACAAATGAGAAGTTAAGAGCTCTGCTTTCTCTTAGCTCGCTTGTAACATAACATGATGTGAACTCTTCCTTTCCCATGTTTCTTCCTTGCCCTGAACTAGCCTCAGCTCACACTGGACACCAGTCTTCCTGACACTGACATTCTTCTGGGGACTTACGCTCTTCTTTGGCAGCTGTCTTTGACCACGAGCCCCTCCTGCCACTTTCAGCACGTGTTCATGTCAAGTAGAAATTGTCTTTAGAGATAGCCTGTGCAGGGAAATTCTTGGCATTTGAGAGAGCTCCAGGTACCAAACCGAAGCCTGGGATCCTGAGGAATACTGACTGACCGAGAGGCCACATGGCAAGCCACACTGGTACTGACAGGCAAAACCAGTGCAGCCCGAAGTGCTTCCAGCAGCACCAGGTCACCCTGCCTGGTGGGCACGTAAGGAAGCTTGGCAGAAAAGAAATAAATTTGTGTCAGTATGTAAGTATAAAGGTGAAGGAAAAATCAAGTAAATAACCAAAATGTTAACAATTGATGTGTTTGAGCCACAGTCTTCCGTTTTTCTTTCTGCTTGTCTGAGTGTTCTAGGATTTCTTTAAGAGGCAAGTATTACTTGTAAAATTGTTTTATAAAAAAGTTTGATAGTTCAGATCTTTCTATATGAAGGTGATAAGACGGGAATTTCTTTTGAACTGCTATGTTTTTAAAAGTTACTTAGAAGAAACACTCCCTGGAGAGAAGACAATGTTGACTGAACCTAAAATCTAGATCCATTTTAGTGACCCATATCTGGACTTGGGAAAAGAAACTTTATTTTCATTTGAGAATTTATTGAGTTCTTATTATGGCATCAGCCCTAAGATAGGTCAGGGGGAAGAGAGGCTAAATATAATACCTGATTCCTGACCTCAAGAAGCATTTGGCACAGCTGAAAAAAAGATTAGCTGTAATATAAATGTGTCATATTTTGTATTATGAATCATAAATATAAGAAAGAAGTTCAGAGAATAGGAAGATGATACGGATGGGAGCTTTAGGTCTCAAAGTGTTCCTACAGAAACACAAGGGATCCCCCTCTTGGAGAATCATACTGTTCTTTAGAGTATTTAAGGCTCTGAGAAATCTGCAGGAAAAGGAACTGTTTAACTTTGAGTAACTATCATTTCCCAAATGTATTCGATAATAGAAGCTCTTTTTACAGGAAATACCTTTAGCATCTTGTAGAATTGCTCCATCTCAGAGCTAATGTCATCAGAAACAGATTCATGCAGGATACGCACTTACTCTGATTTTGAAGAATGGATAACTTGATGAACAGAGGATGGAGGAGGCTTCAGAGGACGGAAAGAATTCTGTGGGAGTGAAAGCAGACTCAAGACTTCGTATCTAGGATCAAGACTGGTCTTAAGAGCTGGAGGCAGGCATGGAGGGAAGGGGAAAGAGTCAAGGGGCCCCTGGCGTAAGGACCAGAAGAATGTAGAACAGTGGTTTTCAAAGTGCCAGCCTAGGACCACCTGCATCTGAATTTTCTGGGGTGCTCATTAAAAAGTCCTCAGCCCCACCCTCAGTTCTACCAAAGGTGGGTCCTGGAAATTTGCATTTTAAAACAGCTTCCCAGGTGATTCTTAAGTACTCTAAAGTTTGTAGAGACTGGAAGCCAGTTAGGGCAGGAAAAGAAAAGAGATTTGATGGGAAAATGAAGTTTAATTGGAAAAGCAGACACCTCCGCACTCAGACATTCATCTATCTGATGTGTATTGAGCATCTGCTGTATGCCAGGCTCTATCCAAGGTGTTGGATCTACCTTGCAGCTGTGATTAGAACAACAGTCCCATGGGGCCGGCCCGGTGGCGCAAGTGGTTAAGTGCGCGCGCTCCGCTGCGGCGGCCCGGGGTTCGCTGGTTCGGATCCCGGGCGCGCACCGACGCACTGCTTGGCAAGCCATGCTGTGGCGGCGTCCCATATAAAGTGGAGGAAGACGGGCACAGATGTTAGCCCAGGGCCGTCTTCCTCAGCAAAAAAAGAGGAGGATTGGCGGATGTTAGCACAGGGCTGATCTCCTCACACAAAAAAAAATAAAATAAAATAAAATAAAATAATAGAACAACAGTCCCTATCCTTGTGGGGCTTATATCCAATGGTTAACTATGACACACTTCTTGTTTATCTGCCTCGGACCACTTGACCAGTTTTGAAAATTTGGCTTCTGCTCTATTCCTGAGACCCATCTCTACCTAATGCCCTATTCAGGTAAAGGAATTTCTGCCCAGTCCGTCGCCCTGTGTCTCTTTTCTGTTTATCTGCTTATTCCTGGCCACTTGCAGCATCTCTGTACTGCTGCTGCATTCTAACCATTCTAACTGGAGCATTCTAGCTGGGGTCCTGCTAGCTGCTACTGACCTCCCTGGTACCAGCTCACTCCTCGCCATCTCCCTGCCTGGACCCACACGTATTACCACTCCCAGATTGTCATCCACTATGCCTGGACCACCCCACTACTTCTTCATGTTGGATCCATCCTTTGCCAACTACCTACCTGAACTACAACCTACTTTTGCTTTGATCTGGGTGGTTTTGTACAGTCAGCTTTGGGGTCAGGCAGTCCTGAGTTCAAATCCTAGTTCCTATAATTTCCAGTCACATGACTATAGAAAGTAGAATTATTTCTCCAAGCCTTACGTTTCTCATCTGAAAAAAAAAAAAAAAAAAGGAATAATAATGTTTATCTCACCAGATCAAGAAGGTGTATTTTAAATTCCTTGTGCAGGGCCTGGTGCATAGCAGGTATTCAATCAGTGGGAGGTATTTTTATCCATCTTAGGCAGTTTTACCCCCCAGCTATAATTTTGTTTTAGCACCTCCATCCAGGCCTGTTTTCACTCTTCCATTCTGATCTTTGGGAAGGAGTGGGGGTGGGGGACGGGAATCAAGTTCTGAGTCCTGGCCCCATACACACTCTCCAAAAGTAGCACCTTTACAACTTTTCAAGGTGATGTTTTTAAAGGTGACCACCTTTTTAAAAGGTGACCACACTACTGTTCAGGCTAAGATGAAAAGACACAAGGGGAAGCAGTGTGAAAGCAAGACCTTGAGATAGTGTCCTTCACCAACCAACAGAGCAGGTCCTCTTCTCCCCGATCCCCACCCTATCCATGCACCCAGGCTTATTTCCAGTGGTGTCAGAACCCGGTCCGGCCCCTGCCACCATTCTGTAATGGAACAGAGCTTGGCTGACCTCGAATATGGCGTTGCCCTGATATGCCCATGGGTTCCAAATAAGGTCTGTTTTTGGAAGGAAAAGTTTCCTGTCATTCATTTAATTGCCCTATAATTTGCCAATCAAAACAAGGTGACATGTCCCAGAATTCCCATTGCTTACTTCATGAAGTCCAAACTTCTTAGCCTGGAGTACAAGGTCCTACATGATCAGACTCACGTCACTTATCTCAACAGCCTCATCTTGTGCCACTCCCCATCCTTAAGCTCTCTGCCGCCATCATTCTGCGATTCCTGCAGTTCAAGAACTCTCCTGTCTCCCTCTTTTGGACATGATGTTCTCTCTGCCTGCATCCTTTCCCCCAATTCTTTGCTTGGAAAACTTCTATTCGAACTTGTCATTTCCTCTAGGAATCATCCCCTCCCCTTCCCCCAGCCTTGGCGAGGTGTACTCCTTTGTGCTCACCCCATTTGTGGATTTGGCAGCAAAGTACTTATCAGACCATATCATAATTAATCATCGGTTTATAGTCAGTCTCCCCTAGACTCTTGCTACACAAAGTGTTCGAATGCAGAATCTCCAGGCCCACCTCAGAGCCCCTGAATCAGAATTTTCATTTTAACAAGATCTCCAGGTGATTCCTATGCTCATTAAAATGTAAGAAGGCTTCCCTAATAGATAGACTTGTGAGGGGCCTCTGGAGGTGAAACTGTCTTTCCTCTCTGAATCCCCAGTAACTACCATGGTACGGCTAAGTTTGGCACCATGCCTGTACCTGAACCCCATCCAGCCTCTTGGATTGCTTTTGCATCCCTGTGAAGAGAGGGTTAGAACCAAAAGCTGTTTTCAAGAGAGGCCTTGTAGGACTCCTGCCACAAACAATGTTTTGTGGGGCCCCCATGACAAGATGCAGCCCAAAATCAGAGAGAAGAACAGTCTCCACATCTCTCCTGTGGGATCCAGCACTGCTGGATAGTAGAGACCCTAGAGCCTTGGAGGTCCACCTTCCATATCCAGGCCTTGGAGGTCTCATCTTGAGTGCCATGGTGAAGCTTCCTCAGTGAAGCTTTCTGAGGTGCGGCAGACCTTAACAAGCAGGAACCTGTTGGGGGCACTCCTTGGGAACATCAAATACCACTTTAGGAATAACTGTACGGGTCAGAGGTCCTGCATAAGCAAATGGGAGCAAGATTGTGTGGTAGGCAGAATAATGGCCCCCCAGATACGTCCATGTCCTAATCCCTAGAATCTGTGACTGTTACCTTACATGGAGATTATCCAAGTGGGCTTGATGGGATAATCGATGGTCCTTATAAGAGGAAAGCAGGAGGAATCAGAGCCAGAGGAATAAATGACAGCAGAAGCAGAGGTTAGAATAACGTAAGAGGCTATGAGCCAAAGAAAGAGTACAGCCTCTAGAAACAAGAGAAAGAAAGGCAAGAGATTTTCCCCTAGAGCTTCCTGAAGAAACCAGCCCTGCTGGCACCTTGATTTTAGCCCAGCAAGACCCGTGTTTCGGACTTCTATCCTACAGAACTGTAACAGAATAAATATATGTTGTTTTAAGCCCCCAAATCTGTGGTAATTTGTTAGAGCAGCATTGGAAAACTAGTACAAGTAGGAAATCTGAGTTATTCATATTAATGTGAATTCCTTTTTTTACACAAGCTGGGGCATGTGGTAACCCAAACTAAACTCCTACAGTCCTGGACTGCCAGAAATTAGTTATATTTCCAGCTGATTGGCTCTTAGAAAGTTCTAGAAAGAAACCTACTCCCTTGTGTGTGGGAGAGGTGGGGAGCAAGGGGTTGGTTCTATCTCATTTTCAAAAGATCTAGCATTTTTCGAGTAGATTTACAATTCCGTACAAGAACGCTCTCCCAAAGGCATCTTCCTAGCCTAAAACCCCAAATAGTTCTTGAGAGCCAAATCTTCCAGAGAACAAACAATGAACTTGTCATCCTGTGTTGATAAATCGACTGCTGGGAGCTCTGGAGTCTTGGTGGGGAAAGTCAGTCATCACAACCATGTAGTGAAAGTCCCTGGGGCCATCAATGCAGAAAACCAGTAGCTTCTATTAATAAATCAATCCCTTCCCAGAAGAACTTTAGGGTTTTTTTTTTTTTATTGCTGTTGGTTTATGGGGAAACCTTAAAGAAAAAAAAAGGAGGCAATGTCAGATCTGTCTAGACCATGAAATCCACCTGACATTATGATTCTTATGGACCATTTGAGCTAGCCCTTTTGAAAGATCTCATTAAAAGTGGAGCTCTTAGCAGCTTTGAATTTCGCATGGCATGAGCCTCCCTTTGGAGAGCTAACAATGGTCTAGACGCCGGAGAATCCCAAACACTGAACAGTTTCCTTGGTGTCCACAGCTAAAGCTACTTTCTCAAGATCTCTGCAAATCGCATTACTTTAGCTACGGGTAACTGATTCTGAGCCCCTTGGAAGAGGTTTCTCCAGAGTTTCCAACCCTAGAAACCAGGGGGAGTGACTGCACAATGCTGCCTCTGAAAGGGAATGCCCGTCTTACCTGCTCGGGGCAGCATTCTCTGTCCAAGGGCAGCTGGGAGGGGAGGGGAGGAGAGGTGGGCTGCCTTTCAGGGTCTAAGACAGCCACGGAGAGGGGCCGATCCTCGAATCCAGGAGGAATGACAGCTTAATTCCCGGCCCCCTACTGGGAAACTGTGGCAGGGGTTAATTAATTTCCTCTCCAGCAGTTCCCTGGGAGTTTGCATTGGTTCATAGCCATGTGAACCCACAACACTCCCTGCATGAGGCCTGGAGAAGGAGGCAAAGTGAGCTTGTTGCTCAATGGTATTGTTTCTCCATCTCCAGAGGTAAGTCAGGTAACTCATTGACTATGCTTAGAAGAGGCAGCAGCCAGCACACTCTTCAGGGAAGCTGCAAAATAGACTAGGTTTCCCTCTGGCTTCTCAAGGTAACCCTTCTTAGGGACCCTTCTTCTTATGTACATCCTCCCACCTCTCTCTGATCTTTGCCCTACCAAATTAATCTAACTGAAACTTCAAATAACATCTGAAATTTTTTAATCACCTATTATATTTCTTTAATAAATATATAAATATCTACTTTGTGCCAGAAACTGGAAAGAAGAGATTAGTAAGGGAAGTAACATTTACAAAGACCTACTACGTGCCACGTATTGTGCTCATTTATACTCACAGCGCTATGAAGTCGATTCCTATAAAATTCCCATTTTATAGATGAGAAAAGTAAGGCTCAGAAAAGTTAAGTCATTTACCCAGCATCATATAACTAGTGAGTTGTGGACAAAGCAAGAATTTGAACCTAGTCTGCCTGACTCTAAGCCTGTGCTTTTTCTGTGCTAGTGATGAGTTAGAAATCTGGAATTAAAAACAAAGCAAACGAAAAAACCTAGGTTCACACCTTGGCTTTGCTATTTAGTAATTGTATGACTTTGGCCAAATTACTTAAATTCTTTAAGGCTTAGTGTTTTTATCTTTCAAAAAGGATGATAAAAATAATATCTACAAAATAATAACTACTACTATTTAATGAGGACTAAATAAGATGTTGTTTATGCATTATTTAGTACAATATTTGGTACATAATAAGTTCTCAAAAAGTATTTACTATACATGATTATCTTCATGCTATTCTCAAGAAATTTACCCTGTAACGGTAATTCCCTCACCAACATATTTCCCCTTTTTTTGAAATTTTAATGTTTGTGAATTGAATTTTGAAGATTGTTTTTCCAAAAGCAATAATCTCAGATTGAGTGATCTTGAGTTGCTCAAGGTCATAAAATTGGCCTAATCAAGCTGTAGTCACCATGTTTTCTGGACTACTTTTTCTTGGGACAGACTGGACCTTCAGATCGCTCACTCCCACTCGTGAAAATATCTACTATTGCTTTTAGTTTGTAAGATATCATTGACAATCTTTTTAGTAAGTGTATTGTTTTTATAATTATTGTTTTAGCAGACATAAAAATATCTCAATGGGTTTTTGTAAAATTACCATCTCAAGATCCTGACTTGCTTTTTCCTATAAGGTCTTGAGTTCAAAAATGGTGCCTTCCCTTTCCAGGGTGGTTTACAGGGACTAAATCCTCCAAGAATAAGTGCACTCTAGGAGGTGGGTACCTGAGACCAGAAGAGATGTGCAACTGCACAGCCAGCCTGGGGGCTTCTGGTAGGATCTGGTGAAACTAAGAGCACACGTCCTATGACTAGGTAATCCCGTTCTTCAGTCAGAATCTCAAAGAAGTTCTCACACAGATCCATCAAGGACCACCTACAAGAATGTTCATTGTGGCCTCCTTGAGACAATAGAGTTGGAGGCAAACTGGCTTCCATTAAGAAGGGAATAGACAAGCAAAATGCTGTGGTGAATGCCCCCTAAGGATTACTACACAGCAAGTAGAAGTAATGAATTTGATTTCAATTCAGCAATACGGATATATCGTAAAAAATCTGGGGTGAGAAAAGAGAGTGAGGTTTATAGCATAAAACCATTTATGTCAATCACAAGCATCCACGCACAAGACAACATGACTTATTTGAGGAAGGCACACACATATTTATGGATACTGTTCAAACACATTAGAGAGGCCTTGCATTGACCAATGAAGATAATGTGCCATGCACAGAAGGGTATGATGATCTCAGCTTTCCACAGCACAAGTCCAACCAAACCAAACAAAATAAGAGAGTTGCAGATCAATTGCAATAGGAACATAAAGAAGAGCATGAGTTATCCTAATTTGAAAAGATCAAAGTTTCCTGGAAGTCATGGCATTCTAGCTGCTAGAGAGCAGAATTTAGGTGGGCCAAAGTGGGAAAGGCTTTTGATGGCAGAGGCATAAAGAAAGGCTCTGAAAGAAGACAGAAGTCAGTTCAGGAAAGGATCCAACGTGCGCATAAGAGAGAGGTCAGAGTGGAGCGGCTGGGAAGGTTGAGAACACAGATGAAAGCCGGAGGGGGAGAGGCCACGCTAAAGACTGTGTTTGGAATACAGGAGGCAACCAGCGAATGTTTTACATTGGGGAAGAGTTATGTATTTAAGGAAGATATTCTGAGAGCCAAGGTAAAGGTCAATGGAGAGAGAACAGACTACAGTCAGAGCCTCACCCTTGGGTAGAGCAGGAATCATTTTACGTCACAATCACGTGGACATTTTGTAAGAAATGCAGATTCCTAGACCTATTCCAGTTCACTGAATCAGAAGGTGTCTAAGTATAGCCCTGGAATCTATATTTTCAAACTAGTCCCCCAGGTGACCCTTAGCTCTTTGAGAATTGAGAACTATGTCATTTTCAACCATGGCTGAACACTAGAATCAGTTAGGCAGACATCAAAATTCCTGATACCCAGGCTGCTCATCAGATCAGTTAAATTGAAATTTCTTTGGGTGGGGTCTGGGCATCAGTAGTTTTTTAAGGTTCCACAAGTAATTCTTTTTTTTTTTTTAATTTTTTTTTTTTTTTTTCCTCCAAAGCCCCAGTAGATAGTTGTATGTCATAGTTGCACATCCTTCTAGTTGGTGTATGTGGGACACAGCCTCAGCATGGCCAGAGAAGCGGTGCGTCAGTGCATGCCTGGGATCTGAACCCCGGGCCGCCAGCAGCGGAGCGCGCGCACTTAACCGCTAAGCCACAGGGCCGGCCCTCCACAAGTAATTCTAATGTGCAGCCAAGGCTGAGAACCCCTGCACTCCAACAAGCCTTCTTTAGAAAACTCAGGAGCCAGCAAGACTTCCCCATATTCCATCTTCATTTAATCTCCAGCTAATTTGATTCTCTACCTAATTGGATCAAAGCCTCAGGCTCTAAATCACTTATATTAAAAATATAAATTACCCAACCTTTTATTTCAAGAACCCCCAGGCACACAGTATAGTGCTTTTCCATCCCTGGTCCTGGGCAATTGACATTTGATTATCATAAAAGGACTAAAATTGGAATTAAATAAAACTAGCAGGATCCCTGCTCTGGTTTGGTTTGACAAAAAGCAACAATGACAGGTGGTAAAATATGCCACATACTTTGTGTATTAGGTACACAAAGTACTTGAAATCATATGCATTCAAAACTCAAACATATACAGTTAGGAGATGCATGTATCAACTAAGGTGACAGGAGTGGATTTGAAATCAAGAAAGCAATAGACTAGATTTGTAACCTTGAGCAGAACTAAAACACATAAATTATGCCTTGCAATTCTATTATGTATTAGTCAGTGAACAGACTTCTGGTTTAAAATGGTGCCTGGCTAGAGTTTCCTGGTGTATCTTCCCAGTTCCCCACCAAAATATCAATGGAAAAACAGAAAAACAGGGAAACTTGAAAACTCACACTACCCAAAACAAAGACTGTCAACCCAGTGCCAGAATCTGGGAAGACTTTCCATTAAATAGAAAAAAATATAATGTATTAAAAAAAAACAAAAAACACAAGTGACATCCCCCAATGAAGTGCAGCTAATCTTTTAATGTAGAAACAAATATCTATCAAACTAGGTTCTAAAATTAATACTGGACACTGAAACTGATAAAAAAGATAGTTTCTTTAGAGATGATAAATATTTAGGATATTATAAAGAAAAATAGAAAACCCAATAGAGAAACATACAAAAATAACGGAATAATTAGAGACACAAGGTTCTGGAGTAAGAATATTCTGTGTTGCTATTGAAAGTAATCTATAAATTCAATGATTTACCTATCCAGGTCCCAACAGGGTTTTGTTTTGTTTTTGTCTTGTCTTGCTTTGGAATGTGGCAAAGTGATTCTCAGCTGTATTTGAAAGAAACATCAAAAGGGAAGTGCCAAGAAAATACTGACAAGGAACACTTCCCCTATCAGATTTTAAAATTTATCATGAAACTATAGTAGTTTTAAAGTTAGTAATCACATAGAAACAGAATCAATGGAATAGGGTAGAGAGTATATAAATAAGAAATTTAACATATGATTCAATGAGACATTTTAAACAAAATTGAGCTCTACCTCTATCCTTACACTAAATAGAATTCTAGGCAAATCAAGGATTTAAATGTTTAAAAATAAGAAAACATCTTTCAAGCATGTTATGATAAACCAGAAATCAAACAGTAAAGACTGATAAACTTGATTATCTATAAGTTTCAAATTTCTGTATGGAGTAGAGTAGAAAGAGGAAGAAGAAGAGAAAATCCTGCCATAAACCAATATCTAGGACTCAGGTAAGACACCGCTCTTTGGAGATTTAAATCCATTTGGCTTAAGCCCCTGTTCCAGATCTTGTGAGACTCCCACCCACTGTCCAGGATTTCTATACATGCCCCCGGGCTCCCATTCTCATGGACACTTCTTACCTTTCTTGAAGAATCCTTGATCTAAATCCACACGCACCTCTCTCTCCTTCTCACGCCAACTCAGTTACTTTTCTTTGATTTCCCCAAATCTCAGATCAAATATTCACATGTTTAACAAAATTTATTGAAGGTTTAGAGTGAGAAGAGATATACCCACAATATCAACTTGAATATTGGATAGTTTTGTCCTAAAAACTCCTTTGTACATTCTACTACTTGGAATAAATAATTAACAATATTTTTCTTCAGGCGTCAGCCCCCTGCTATGTCGTCTAGCCCCTTCTCTCACAGTATTTCTTTTCCTCTCCTATATTCTCGCTCTCTGCTTTTTCTAACTCCCCAAATTTCTATTTTATGGTTACATATGACATGTATTAGAAAAACACATAAAAGTTAAATAGTAAGCACCTAGGTCAAGAAAGACAACATCAGAGCCAGCCCTGATGGCCTAGTGGTTAAAGTTTAGCACTCTCACCAGTTCAGCAGCCCAGGTTCATTTCCTAGTCGTGGAACCACACCACCCATATGTCAGTTGCCATGCTGTGGTGGAGGCTCACATAGAAGAACTAGAAGGACTTACAGCTAGGCTATACAACCACGCACTGGGGCTTTGGGGAGGGGAAAAAAAAAGAGGAAGATTGGCAACTGACATTAGCTCAGAATGAATCTTTAAAAAAAGAAAGACAAGGGGGGCCGGCCTGGTGGTGCAAGCGGTTAAGTGCACACGCCCCACTTCCACAGTCCAGGGTTCACGGGTTCGGATTCCGGGTGTGCACCAACACACCGCTTGTCAAGCCACACTGTGGCAGCATCGCATATAAAGTAGAGGGAGACGGGCATGGATGTTAGCCCAGGGCCAATCTTCCTCAGCAAAAAAAGAGGAGGATTGGCATCAGATGTTAGCTCAAGGCTGATCTTCCGTACACACACACACAAAAAAAGACAACATCATGGACACCCTTAAGCCCTTCTCAAACACACACAGACAAACACACACAAACACATACATACCCTCTACCATCACAACCACCACTCCATCTGCTAGAAACAACTGGTATTCTAAGACTATTACTAATCACATCCCTGTTTTTCTGCATAGTTTTATGATCTAAGCATACATCCCTAAACCGTATAATTTAATTTATTTTTGAACTGTTTATACACGAAATAAGACTGGATACATTCTTTGTGTCTCACTTTTCTTGCCCAGCACATGGTGGTATGATTTCTCCATGCTGGAGCATGTAACTTTACTGTGTTCATGTTCATAGCTGTATAGTTTTCCATATGGTGATTTATTTCTCTATTCTATGATGATGGCTATTTGAGTTGCTTCCAGTTTGGGGAAATTATAAACAAGGCTTCAATGACCATTATTGTATGTATATCTTAATATACAAAAACATGCATTTTTCTAGGAATAAATATATGTACTTAATGTATGTGTGTGTATATATATATCTGGGTCATAGAATATGCATGTCTACACTAGGAATGCTACACTAGGAGCTTTTCCAAAAAAGTTGTACAGTTACATCAACAATTTATATGAATTCCTGAAATTTCACATCCTCAAAAACATTTGGTGGCAGGAAACATCTGATAGGTATGTTTTAATTGATGTTTTAATTTATATTATCTGATTACTAATTATGTTTAGAAAATTTACATTTATTTATTGGCCATTTGGATCTCTTCTTTTCTGAAATGTCTGTTCAAATCTTTCACCCATTTTTTATTGGTTGTCTTCAATTTGTAGAAGTTCTCTATGTAAACTGAATACTGACCTTTTATGAATTATATGTGTTGCAACAGTCTTCTCCTACTTTTCTTTATTTTTATTGTGTCTTTTGTTAAATACTTGCCAGCACTCCACTGAGTTTGGCTGTACCTTTGTTTCACTGTTTTCATACAAACTGCACCCTCACTGCTTATAATCTAAGTGATTTCTTAAGGTACTCTCCTAAGAAAAATTAATTTCCCGCTTAAAAAACTCTCACGACAGGTGTTAACATAATAAAAATTTTACCCCATTGTATGAAGTTAAAAGACAAATGACAAATTTTTTTAAAATGTAGTTCATATGAGAGACAAACAGTTAATATTCCTAGTATACAAAAATTAAAAAGCTTATATAAAACCATAAGTAAAAGTTAAAGAGACAATTTGTAAATGGGCAAAAAATATGAACAGGCAATTCATAAAAGAAAAAATACCAGAGGTCAATAAGCAGATGATGTCTGTTTAATACCATTAATGAAACAAATGCAAGTAAATGTAACTTGATATAAACATTCATCTCTAAGATCAAGAAAAAGCTGGACCAAACTCTGTACTTGTGAGAGTGTGAGAGATGGAGACTCTCATGGACAGTTAATGGAAATATAAATTTGTTTGAACTTGCAGGAAAACTATTTGACAATATGTGTTAAAAAATAAATATCATGTCCATATCCTTTGAATCTAAAATCCACCTTCTTAAACTTTATCTTAAGGAAATAATTGCTTAAATATGAAAAGACAGATGCAGAAGGCTCTTCACTGAAGCCTTATGAATAGTAACGAAAAGGAGAGAAATGCCTGGAAGCTCTGCAGGCTGGTGGGTGGCTCCACAGGACTGCACCTGCAGTGTCTAAAGAGTAGGTTTCTAAAGAGTGCCCAGTAGGCTGGACATTTGTTCGTCCAACACATGTGGCTTATTTTTGTTTAATGTGAGTTTATTGCATTAATTTAAAAATTAGTAGATTTCAGGGGCAGGCCCGGTGACATAGTGGTTAAGTTCAGCATGCTCCACTTCGGTGACCTGGGTTCGCAAGTTTGGTTCCTGGGTGCACTCCTACACCATTCAACAAGCCATGCTGTGTGTGGCAACCCACATATGAAATAGAGGAAGATTAGTGCAGATGTTAGCTGAAGGACAATCTTCCTCACCAAAAAAATACATAAATAAAAAATAAAAATAAAAATTAGTAGATTTCACTTAAAAATATTGATTTAGGACTTCTCTAGATAAATCAGATTCAACAACTCTGAGCCACCTATATTTCCACATGATGACAATCAGTAGGAATTGAATACAAGCTCCCCAGAGTTTGCCATTTTCTTATACCTCACTCATTTATGTTACCTGCCTAATACCTGCACCATTTTAGTTTACAATCCCTAGGCTAATAGTTCATTACATCCTGCCAAGGGCACTGATCTGCCAAGGATTTTATTTTTTCCCCCTTTTAAAATAATTTCTTTTTACTAATTATAAAAGTAAACATACTCACTGTAGAAAATTTAAGACACAGAAATGCACAAAAAAGAAACAAACATCAGTAATTTCATCCCATCCTAAAAATAACTCTTATGAAATTTGTGTATATATTCTTTTAATTCTTTTGTCCATGCATATATAATCATATATAAAGTTGAAATCATGTGCTGTATTCTGGCATTTTCCAAGATTGCATGTCCAAGCTGTTGCATCATAAACAGTTTTGCATCATTTTTTTTTTTAAAGATTTTATTTATTTATTTTGTCCCCCCAAAGCCCCAGTGGATAGTTGTATGTCATAGCTGCACATCCTTCTAGTTGCTGTATGTGGGACGCAGCCTCAGCATGGCCGGAGAAGCGGTGCGTTGGGGCGTGCCCGGGATCCGAACCTGGGCCGCCAGCAGCAGAGCGCGCGCACTTAACCGCTAAGCCACGGGGCCGGCCCTGCATCATTTTTAATGACTGCATAATATTCCATGGATATAACATAATTTACACAGCTAGTCTTTTAATGTTGTTGGACATTTAATTAGCTTCTTTGTGTTTTGTGGGGAGTGGTGGTGTTTTCTTTTTGTTTTTATTTTTCCTATAATAAATAATGCTGGAGTGAAGATCTTTTACTATAGTTCATTTTTGTATTATCTATATGAGAGATTCTCAGAAAGAGAACTTCTGGATCAAAACACGTGAGCATTTTTAAGGCCCTTGATATATAGAGGATTGCCAAATTGCTTTCCTAAGGGTTAGTTGGATCAATTTATATTCTCACAATAGGGGAAAAGGCCCCTTCTCAAGTTTGTGTGTTTTCACCTCAATACAGATACATTGGGGCCATTTTTACCATGAAGGTTTCTAAAGTCAGTTTAATTCTATTGATTGGGGTCATTTTGCCTGTCAGTTAACACCTTAATAACCTTTGTCAAGCAAGGCCTTGCCAGACTACAGAAAAAACATAGGCAGAATTGATTCAACGAGAACAATATCATTTCTAAGGTCAGGTCTGTGATTGCTCATGAATGTAAAGGTGAAAATGAAAACGTATCTAAACTCTAACCTGACCTCTCTGTTCCCCCCTGCAAATCTTTACTGTGTGAAGACCAGAGAGCTATCTCCCAGGGAACAAAATTGCTGAAGACTTCCCTGCCACTTGGCTGCATCAAGCAGAGTGAAAGGGGGTTACAAAACACTCCATTCTCAAAGACAGTTACCTCCAGATGTGTCAGCCCCAGGTACCAGGGCTCCACACCAGATGTGATCCCCTGGGAGTTGAGGGGCGGGAGAGCTTGGAGTACACAGCTGCAGATGATGAGGTCATCAGCACAATTTGGGGAATGGATGAGTTCACTGGGGATAGAAAAAAAAAATGTCACTTTTCTTTTTTCTTGTTTGAAGTCACTAAGCTTCAGGGTTCAGGAGGGAATTGTCGCTCTGACTTTATTCTCCGGGAGGCGGGTGGCTGCCTGCCAGAGGCAGCTGCACATGGGGTCATTTGCATTGCATGCAGTCTCTGGGTTTAGAGGGAAGCTCGTCCTTTCCTTAGATCATCTGCTTCTTTAGAGTCAGGGCCACTGCCTCACACAGATTGTATTCGCCCTTTAATCTTTTCCCCACCCCTCCCTCTCCCTGACTTACTCTGTGCAGTTTAACAAGCTTCCCAGACAGGTCCAGCAGGCTCATCCCAACGGCTTTGAAAGCCAGCTGGCGGACAAAGGAAGAATTATTGCGTACGCTCATGGCTGGGTGTCGGAGAGAGGACTTTGTGGAACACATGGGGTCCCCTTGCCTCGCTCTCTGTCTCTCGCAGTCCACCCCTACCTAGGTGCTAACACCTTGAAGCCTGGACCTCAGCTGGGTCTGACCTCCTGAAGCACAGTTAAGACTGCTGAACTTTCCACTGGTTCTGGCAAACCTGATGGGGCCCTGAGGGAACAGTTTCTCAGAAGGAGGAGCAAATTCTCTTTTGTATATGGGCACATTCTTGAAGTTTCACCAAGGTGATGCTGGGGCTAAAAGGGGTAGGGATCTGGTTTTGCACTGTGGGGAAAGTTGTTTTCAGTTAAATGAGGCACCTCCTTTCTTTTGGACGGTGCAGGGAAAAGAAAGCAGAAAAGAGTGTAACAGAAGGTAGCCTAGGCAGAGGACGGGGGCGCATGGCCTATTTTCTGCAGAGAAAAGCTCGTTTCTAGCCAGTTGATTGCTTATTAACTGACAAGAAGGTTTAAGGTGTCATTTTATTTTTTGTCTCTCCAATTAGAGATGATTTCAGCCATCACTTTAGAAACGATACCAAATGGAGAGTAAGTGGTCCATTTCAACTTCATCTTTAAAACTCAGACTGGGTAGAGGCCATGTACTATGAGCCAATAAGAAGCACAATCAGAGAGGCATAATAGTCACTGTTGAGCATCTATGTCATGGGACAGGCACCATATATTATTAAGCTCCAAATTGTTCTTCCTATCCTCAGAGAATCTACAATCAATAAAGCCGAGAGCTGCTTAATAATATCGGATGGACTTTGCTTCTCACCAGTGGCATTTGGGAGGACTTGATTCTTATTATTACTGTCACTATGAAGCATCTTGAGGATGTTTTAAATTTTTAATCATTTAGAGTAAGAGAAGTTCTATTATCTGGAATCCAAATAACCAGTATCCTCAATATTTTCACCAACAACGCACATTGGGAACAAAAAGGCAAAAAAGAGAGAAAAAAGTAACATCAAATTCTTTTTTAAATAGTATATTTCAAGGACTATCATAATCTCCCAAGCATTCTGATATCTGGTTTTCGTAGTGATGATATGAGATGCTTCAAGTAAGAAAGAAAAGTACCCTTAATCACCAACCACCTATACTAGATACCAGTTAACATTTCCACACACCTTATTTTGTTTAATCTTCAAAACAACCTCACAATGTACTTTCTCCACGCATTTCACAGACCAGCCTCCATCTCCACGCATTTTGAAACTTGCTTCTCCTCCTCTGCTGCCCACACATTTCCAGGGTCAAGCACCATGGGACACTTTCATATGGAGAGTCAACTTCTGGCCCTGCCTCTGTGTCACGTGGCCAGGCGCGTCAGCGCCGTGGGCTGGAGGTGTGTACTCGGAAGCCATTCCTATACCAACACGGCCAGCAAGAAAGAAACCACACGTGGAAGTGACTTTGATCTTCACAAATCTATCTCACTAAGCCCAAACTAAATGTATCTCCAATTCAACCGCCTTGGATCACTTCAACTCCATGCAACAGGAGGGGAAATACAACAGAGGAGAAACTGAAACGGAGACAGGGCTCAACTCGTTGGGCTTAAAATACCTTACTTTTGCAAATTTTGCAACAAAAATACAAACCTGTGAACACATTGCGAGGATCCCTCTCAGGGCCTCAGAAGGAGCCCAGAAGCTTAAGCTTCATTAGCTTCATGGTCAATTGGCCTCTGCCCTGGGATCCTGCCGTTGTCCAAAGCATTTGGCATTGACTTCAGAGCTTACTTCATGCTTGTCTGAATAGTCTTGCTGGTAGCTTTAAGGGTTAATTGGACTTTTGGAAACAAAGTCTTTTGGACTCAAGTGTTGTGGTCCAGGTAATTAGTCAAGCCATAGAGTCCTGTTTTGAGGTCAGACATGAGGTGATTTTCTTCCGCAGCTCATTAACCAAATCTGAGAACAGTTTTCTGAAACAGGGTGTTTGCCCTGCAAACCACCAAATACAGCCCAGGATTATTCTAAGATCATTCAACAAAGAAGTGGCAGATTCCAGCTTGTGTCTCCCAAGACGCCAAGTCCAGACTGTAACTCAGCCAGTTGTCTGTCTCCTTCAAGTGCTCAGAGAGTGGACCCCAGGCTGGAACGCCCCTTGGCCGTGCACTCCAGACACTGGGGATTTGCTTATCCTTATAGCTAACAGCTATCATGAGCTGTCTTTGGGGAAGGATTTTGTTTTGCCCAAACTTTATCCCACGGCTTTAATCCCGCTGCATTTGTCATCTTCAGCCTCACTGAATACAAAGAAAGAGAGGCTTCAACCAGTTTGCCAGAGAGGTAAATAGGTTTAAACTTCACCACAGATGGCCTCATTCCTCAGTGCCAGATTTTCCTCAACAACTGGTGCAGCTAGTGACATGGCAAAGAACCACAGCTAAGCCTGGCTCTTGTCCACCTCTCTGATAACAGAGACCAAGAGGGGGTGGAGGGACAGAAAGGGCCGGACAGTTTGGGGTGGAGAAGGGAAAACAGAAGTGAGGGATTGAGGGGAAAAAGAGCGCTATCATGTTAGAAGCTGGGAGAAGTATCTTAACAGAACAGGAATGGGAAGGTAAACATATTGTTTGTCTGATTTGTTTACTTATTGAATGCCTGCCTCATTCCACAAAGGACTGATGCCCCCTTTTATTTAGAATTAGAGCTATATGAAACTGAAAATAGTCTTTATCATTCTCTGGGTTTATAGAGAGGGGAAAGGTGACATTTAAAAACTATTATTTTCAAATTTCATTCTTTCTCTCTCCCTATGTAGTCAGCCCCTACTTTCCCACTATTCTTAATTTCTTTCCCTCAAAAACATGGCAATTACAGCCAGTATGCATTTGCCATTGCTGTAGGGCCACACCTCAGCAGTTGGCTAGAATGGGGAGAAAAAGAGAGATGGAATAACAAAAAAAGAAAAAAAAAAAAAGGAAAAATGTGACTTGGCCTGTAATCTTTGGAAAGTTGCCAGAATCATTTTCTAGCAAACCAAATCCATTCCATGGGGGGGGGGGGGGTGTGTGTGCGTGTTGTGAGTGTGTGCGTGTGTGTGTATGTGTGTATGTGCTGCACATCTCTAAGCCTCGGTGAGCACAAAACACTCAGATCTCCATGAATTGCTGAGATATATGAGGCAGAAGAAGTGCTAGTGGCAGCGGTCATGGTCCAACCGATTATCAAAGAACTGCTCTCCTGATCAGGTTTTGTGCTAAACGCGCCAGAAGAAGAAAGGAAGGGCTGATGACTCTTGTTTGGCATTTCTTTGTGGCCCAGGCCTTTTCTTCCCCTGAGGTGGTGGTTGTTGTTAACCAGGGTTGTGTGAAACCCCTTCTGTGCAGAAGCTGGAGCTTCCGCTTTGAAGCCGGAGTGTCTTTGTTCTTCACCTAAGTTGGTGTCATTTTCAACAGGAGCATTTGTATTGAAGTCTGGTCAATGCCTGCCACCCAGAATTCAGTGAGGCTGTTTGCCAGGTGGGAAAACACAGTTATAGTGGGGCCGAAGGGGACAGTTGTGGGTTGGGGGCAGAGGAGAGATGGAGAGGAGTTGCCTGCGTATAAAAATGTAGAATAACATGCTGTAAACATTGGCTTGGATTGGTGAGTCAGGGTTCACAATTCTTCTCTGGGATTTGAATGCTCCAAAAAAGAGTGTTTTGGGCCAGGAAAGAAGAAGGTAGAAAGGCAAGTGGGATGTACTGTTGGGTTACAGAAAAAGAAAAGAAAGCAAAAGGTAGAAGTTTATAAAATATAATCCTAATAGAACTCCTTGATAACTGGCACTGAGACCATAAATGGGTTTAGTAGGTGTTAACATAGAAAGCAGTAGTTTCTGTTTCCCCAAAACACTTACTCTGATTTCACTTTTTGAAATTTCTATTCAAAATTTTAACTTAGGAAACAACTCAAATGTGTTAAATACTAAATTTCTAATGCACCCGGAGTAAAGTAGATTTCCATCTCATCCAGAGTTAGGTTTCCAGGTTGGCAAATATTGCTTGTTAGCAAAATTGGCTTGAATATCCTTAAATCTCCCATTAATTCCACACATCCCTGAATCCATAGTAAAGTTGGAGAACCACTGACCTAAAGGGAGAAATAAAAGAAGAAAGACTGGGGTAGCATGTTGTTTTTCCCTTAAAAGCTCTATCCAGTCCAGCTGTGATTGGAGCAAGAGCAGAGATCTCTACAGCATTTGGTGATGGGGTTTACTCCCACCCCTTTCAGCATGGAGCCCCTTCTACCTTAATGCACGTTATGATTTGTTTGTTGTTGGGACACTCAAGCTAGATAGTGTAGTTTCTGCTTAAGGCAAGGAGTTGCCCCTAATGTTGGCATGTCAACTTGCTTCTAATTCAGCTCCACGATATATCAAAGCATTCACTCGTTGGCTCAGGCCTACCATTAATTAGCAGGTGAACTCAGGCAACTGACTTCAGCTCTCAGCACTTCCGTGTATCTGTGGACTAGACGGCTTCTAAATCCCCTCCAGCATTAACAGTCCGTGTTACTACAATTAAAACCTCAGCTTTAGGCTGATTGCATCACACTGGGCTTTAAGTGTATGGCATATTTTCGGTCAGTGACAGGGTCATGCAAATAGAGAGAGATCATCAGCCTATGGGACAGCCAACTTGGCTCCTTTCTGGAGCCAGAAGCTGCTCCCCACCCTCTGATTGGACACCTGCAATCCTGGACCTTGCGGCTCACTGAGTACCAGGTAAAAATGGGTAAATGCATGATCATCGACTGGAAAAAAATACATCTCAACCCAAACTCTGGGGCAGTGGCACTTCACTGTTCATTTTTGGGGGGATGACCTGTGGTATATACACATTAACAGACACATAACGTGGTACCCCCTCAAACCAATATTCTTTGAATATTTATTCAACATGTATTTAGTGGAGCTGAAAAAAAATGTTTCTATTAACAAAAAATTGTGTTCAGAAATAGATTCATATCACTAATTTACTCTTGTTGGTGGAATTAGACTCAATATGCAAAAGAAAAATCAACAAAATATATCTGAAGCAGATTCAGAGTTTAAAGATAAAGGACTTGAGAATATTTTAAACATAGATGTAATGAGCTCTTAAATACCAGAAATTATTGCTTACATCTTTTGAACTACAAATGAAGAAGCCCCAGAGGCATCTCACAAGGTAGATCAGGGAATAGCATTGGCTGGAGTAGCATTCACAGTAGCTGAGAGACGACAAAGCCTGTACAGCTGAATTGCTGAATGCCCACTGGATGAAAAGGCAGCGAAAAGAATTCACGTTACTACCACTTTCCAACAACACAGTAACTTGTTGAATTAAAGATTTAGCTGGAAACATGAAGACTGAGTTGCTCTGCAGAATTGTACTTTTGCCTTATAAATGGAAGAATCTACAAACTTGGCTATTTTGCTTGTATTTGTCCAGTAGCAGCACCAACTAACCATTAAAGAAGATGATCTTTTACGTGAATGCTGGATAACAAACATGAGTAGTGCTGAAATATTCAAAGTGTTCAATACCTTTTTAAAAATCTATTGATTAATCCTGTAACAACCGTGTTGACCTTGCGCTGATGTTGCAAAAGCCATGGTGGATAACTGCTGACATTGGGCAGGAAGTGTGGCTATAGCACCAAACTGCACCAGGAGTTACTGTATTCTTCACTACCACACACTTAGAGTAAAAACAAACAGACATTCATTTCACTTAAGATTATGCTTGATGAAACAATAAAAAGTATTTTATTAAACTTGACCCTTCAGTACACATTTTTTTCAAGTAATTTTATTGAGATCATAATGGCTTATAACACAGCATAATTTCCGGTGTACATTATTATTTATCAATTTCTGAATAGACTTCATCGTGCTCACCACCAGTAGTCTAATTTTTGTCCATCACTGTACATATGTGCCCCTTTACCCCTTTCACCCATCCTCTAACCCCCTTCCCCTCCGGTAACCACTAATCTGTTCTCTTT
Organism: Ceratotherium simum simum; assembly: GCF_057802395.1. NCBI lineage: Eukaryota > Metazoa > Chordata > Mammalia > Perissodactyla > Rhinocerotidae > Ceratotherium > Ceratotherium simum. The sequence continues at coordinate 39,579,446 of NC_141919.1, forward strand.
ATCCATGTATTTGTTGTCTTCCACATATGAGTGAAATCATGCAGTGTTTGTCTTTGTCTGTCTGGCTTATTTTGCTTAACATCATATACCCTCAAGGTCCATCCATGTTGTTGCAAATGGGACAATTTTGTCTTTTTTATGACTGAGTAGTATTCCATTGTATATATATACCACATTCTCTTTATCCATTCTTCCATAGAAGGGCACTTGGGTTGCTTCCACATCTTGGCTATTGTGAATAATGCTGCAATGAACATAGGGGTGCATAAGTCTCTTTGGATCATCATTTATCTTTGGATAAATATGCAGTAGTGGGATAGCTGGATCATATGGTATTTCTGTTTTTAGTTTTTTGAGAAATCTCCATACTGTTTTCCATAGTGGTTACACCAGTTTGCATTTCCACCAGCAGTGCATGAGGGTTCCCTTTTCTCCACATCCTCTCCAACATTTGTTGTTTTTTGTCTTGGTAATTATAGCCATGCTGACGGGTGTGAGGTGATATCTCACTATAGTTTTGATTTGCATTTCCCTAATAATTAGTGATGTTGAACATCGTTTCATGTGTCTGTTGGCCATCTGTATATCTTCTTTGGAAAAATGTCTGTTCATATCCTCTGTCCATTTTTTGATCAGGTTGTTTTTTTTGTTGTTGTTGAGTTGTATGAGTTCTTTATGTATTTTGGAGATCAACCCCTTGTTGGATAAATGATTTGCAAATATTTCCTCCCAGTTGGTGGCTTGTCTTTTCATTTTGTTCATGGTTTGCTTTGCAGAAGCTTTTTAGTCTGATGTAGTCCCATTTGTTAACTTTTTCTTTTGTTTCCCTTGTCTGAGTAAACATAGTATTTGAAAAGATGCTGCTAAGACCAATGTCAAATAGTGTATTGCCTATATCTTCTTCTGGGAGTTTTATGGTTTCAGATCTTACATTCAAGTCTTTAAAGTACACATTTTTTTTTAACTAAGCACTCTGCATATTGAAGCACGATGGTTTACTTCTACAGATGTCTTATAAAAAAGCACTTGAGTGATTAAGTTGCAAGCTGAACTACTCACTTTTTTCACTGAATGCCATTTTTACTTAAAAAAATGACTTACATAAAAACTATGGCTATTTAGACTTGGGTATTTGGCCAACATTTTCTGGAAAATGAATAAAATGAGCCTGTCACTTTAAAGAAAACAACTGACACTATTTGTTGCCAGTAATGAAAGTTGAACTTTCAAACAAAACTTAGAGTTTTGGTAAACGTTCACCATGAGCCTTACAGGTTCTTTGGACTTACAGACTCTTCCGATGAGGTCAGCAGTGAGATTAAAGAATTTTTTTATGTTTATTTATGATGTTTTATTATGTTACATTTACATTGTGTTTATATTATGATTTGATGTTTTATAATGAAATGCATCTCTGGTTCACTCAGTGAACCCATATTTTCCAAATGACTAATACTCGATGTTACAAAATCAAGCCTGGTTAAAACTTCCATTCAAAGTGCAATGCAGATGAATAAATTTTTATATGACAGAATACGAAAAGATTATTGATTAGTTTCAGATTCCACATTGCAACTAACTTTTAAGAAACTACCACTTATTAAGTTCTGGTGTAGTGTCCAAGAAGAATATCCACAATTATTGAAATGGCTACTGAAATACTCCCCCCTTTTCCAACTACACAACTGTGTGAGGCTGCATTTTCTTCATGTACTTTAACCAAACAACATATTGCAATGGATTGAATGCAGAAAACAGATATGAGAATCCAGTATCTCTTAAGCCAGGCATAGAGACTTGCAAAAATACAAAACAAGGGCACTTTCTTTGCTAAATTTTTTGTGAAAGAAAAATAATGGTAATATAGTTATTTTCATAAAAGTGTGTTATTTATTTTATGTATTACATGTTAACATGTAATTGGTTTATGATTTTTTAATTAATTAATAAATCTTTCTTAAATTTCTGTTTTAATTTCTAATACTATATATGAATAAATATACATAATTAACTAATTAATAATTAAATATTAAATTATATATATATATATAAATCCCTCACGAACAAAAGTCTTTTAGGATTTTCAATAATATTAAGGAGAATTAAGGAGTCCTAGGACCAAAATATTTAAGAACTCTGACTTACACTATTATATTTATGTCACGATATTTTACTCTTGTTTATTCATCTGTCTCCCTCACTATACTGAACTCCTTAAGAATAAACACTGTATCTTATTTGAATCTGTCACTATGCTCAGTGCATAGTAGTTAGTAGATACTAAGTAAACATTCACTGAAGGAATGAATGAATGAATAAATTATTCAACTTTAATGTCTGAAATTATCCTGCATTCTGTAATGCCAGCCTTGGTCTCACTAAGAAAAACTCCAGCAATTACAATGCCCAGGTTGTAGGGAAAAACATAAAGGAAAGACCGCACATTCTTTCACATGTCTTAGATCATCCATGACTTACCGCTCTAACCTCACCTCCACCACTCCTTGCCTCATGCTTCATGTTTCAGCACCATCAAATTGCTACTAAATGACATTCTTTATCATCACCCCCAGGACCGGGAATCTGTTCACACACACACGCTCCTCACAGTTCTAACTCTGAACTTTGAAGATTCAGATTAGGCTAGAGAATGAGGCATCTCTCTATTATCTGTGCTACCCTAATACTCTATGTATATCTTTTTCATTGTGCATGCAACATTTTGCCTATAATTATCTTTGTGTGTCTGTCTTCCTTTCTAGACTGTCAGCTTACACATTTTTTGTATCCTTAGTACCATACACAGAGTCTGACACTTAATGGATGATTAATAAATATTAATTAGACTGAACTGAAATGCTTCTTATCCATGATGTTAAAGCTAGTATAAGTCATGCAAAGCCCATTCAAATTCACTTACTTTTATTGAGCACTTATACGTGCCAGCCACTCTGGCAGGCCTTGGGGATTACAAATATTTATGTCAGTGAGCTACAGTCCCATGGAGGGGGGAGGGAGAGAGAGTGATCTATAAATGGCAGCATATAATAAGCAAGCTACATACACATGTTTCTATAGAGCCCAGGAGAAGCACATTCCTTTAACAAATATTTAGGACACCTTCTACGTGGCAAGACATTGTGCAAGACACTAATGGAAGCATGTACCCTCAGTGAACTTAAAGTCTTGTGAAGGAGACAGGCATTAAACAAATGTCACGCAAATGAATTACAAATGGTGAGCAGAGCCAAGAAGAAAAAATAGTGAAAGGATACCATTATCAGGGATCTAATTTAGATTGGGGAGAGAAAAGGAATCAGAATAGGTGTTTCTGAGGAAGTGACTTAAATGCACCAGAGTGTAGATACGAGTAGGAGTGAGCCACAGGAGTACCGAGAAAAGCATTCCAAGCAGTGGGAATGGGGTTAATTTTGCTGGGGTAAAAGGCTTGACATCAAAGTAGGCATTTGCCAGTTTTGCCAGACCGGAATGGTAGAGAGCAAGGGCTAGAGGGACAGGAGAGGGATAGTATGGCCCAGCACAGAGGCTTGAAGAAGCCCAAGTTAAGTGTGGATACTTCATTTTCCTCTTGTGATATGCAGAACCACGATTCTGGGTGGTCTGTAATCATCTCACATAAGCCCTCACAAGATAAATGGAGCCTGTTTCTTCAAGTAACTATTGCTACGAGAAAAGTTTTCTTCAGACGTATTTCTCCATCAGCACTTTCCCCATAGGGCACCTAAAAATGTGATTTACCATAAACGTTTCTCCAAGAATACACACACACTAACACAAGTGTGGCATATTTAAATGCACTCCTCAGAGAAATTTGCTGGCAGTGATCACAAACCATAAATAAAGGAAAAAATAGCCCAGCTATGGTTGTTTCCAGAATGAGTAGATAGACTCTTACTCAGGTTACTACCCAGAAGCTGAAACATAACTTAAGAGAGTCGTGGCACTGATATGGGAACACCCATCCTGGAGTTGAGACCAATTCCTACTTAAGGGTTGGCCCCTCAGATGGGAAGAATACTAGCAAAGCTCTATGGATTTCTTTAGCTGGTTTGTTAGACATGGGAGGGAGGAAATGGAGGTTGGCCAATCAGCAACGTAGGTCCGGTTGGGTAATCGAGGTATCCTGGCTAGCTTCAAACCCTGGCTCAACCAACTACTAGCTCTGTGACCTTGCTTAATTATTTGACCTATCACTCATATCCTCCTCTGTAAAATGAAGTAATACTATTTCATAGACTGCTATGAGCATTAAATGAGATAATGTAAGTCAATGCTCAACAAAATATTCATTAAATGTTGGCTGCTATTATTATGATTGCCCACAACCAATCAATCAGCCAAGAGTGTTTCCAAGTCTCGACATGCCATGCCTCAAGACCAGCTTTAACTGCCTGTTTTATCTCCATGCGTAACCACTTGTTTGATATCTTACGAACACGGTTTTTGTGATGAATCACACTGTTTTTAGTCTTCTTGCAGATAACACTCATTTTATGAAATCCTAGCCAACCAGCCACGCACGAGAATTACTTGGTTTTATTTTTCCCCTTCCTTATTGATCATAAACTCTATATCCTATAAAAATATTCTAAGAAAGCCCTCTCTATTAAAATCTAAAACATGGTTCTAAAAGAGCCTTCTCTTCACAGAATTTGCCCACTGCTTCCTTTCCTGCTCTGAACAGATGCTGCAGTTTTGAGAATGGCAGTTCCCCCATCCTGTCACTCACTCACACCCCCAGTGCGGAGGCTCCTGAGTCCCCATCCGGACCTGAGTGCTTTCACAAGTCCTCATTTCACATCCAGCAACACCTTGAAACCAAATGCCTACCACACTCACCCTAAGACTGGGCAAATCATGAAGTAATCACAGACTTGGTTATTTTTCCGACCACAAGCCCCCTCAAAGTCAAATGTGTCCATAAGCAAAAAGTGACTCTTTCTTACCTAATCCACAGTGGAACAAGGATCAATAGATACCACATCAAGATTGTGTTTGGTAAGAAATAAGAAAGACTTTCAAAAGTGTACGTTTGGTTTAAGCATGCCTGAAATATGAAATAACTAAAATAACACCCTTGACCTTTGCATAGGGTCTTTCATAGGAATATCTCAATACCTCAAATGAAAGAAAGTACTTAGAACCTTGAAACACTTTTTAAAACCTGCAGACAGCTTAAATTAAGGGGTCTTGTGAACAGTTTGTTGTCAGGGGTTTCTAGCAAGTGTTATTTCTTCCTGAATTCCAAGAACCAAGGACTCTGAAGTTTACATACATACAGGATGAACAAACCCACCACAGCATTAAAAGAGATAGAATACCTGATGTGGTTTTCTTTGAGGGACAGGTTTAACACCCGTCCCCACACCCCTAGACCCAGTAACGGGCAAGAGGGCAGAAAGGCAAGTGGCCTCCCATGGTTAGGCCTACACTAACATCACATAAAAACTTAAAGCCAGTGCTGGCAACTGGAAAGTTGACAGTAAACAAATGGCTTTTTTAAAAAAAAATCTGTCAGATGACAGAGAGCAGTAACAAAAGACAACCATTTGGCTGAATAGCATTTAAGGAAGAGAAGAAAAGATGAACAAAATCACCAGGCAGAAGGTTCTCATGCACCTGAAGCATGCCTCATGTCAGGGCTTAGAAGTCATGAGAGGGAAGGAGGAACGTTAAATGAGGTTATCTCCACACTCACACTGCTGTGGCTGGATTCTTCTGTTCTACCTCCATCAGAACAGTCAACATAAACTCTTCGGGTCTAGAATGTGTCCTAGAACAGGCAGAACTTTAGGTTTTACGAGGAGAAGCTTGACTTTGGCATTAGAAAGAAGAGAAAAAATTCCTGTGTTATAGCCATTAAACATCCATCTGATTCTCCGGGATCCCTCAAAAACAGCTGCTGGTGCTCAAAGCGAGAAGATGTGCAAAATTAACAAGCACTTGCCGTCCTGATTGGTATTGACACTTGATTCTTCTATCTCTTAAAAAATATCCTTGTTATTTTTGCGGTTGTAAAAATAACATGTTAATTGCAAAACTAAGGGACTCAGAGTGAGTATTGAAACCAGTCAGACATGGAAACCTGTCTGTCTCATTAAAATTGTACTAAGTATGGCTGCAAAAGCAGTGCTTCCATAGATTATTCTTAAAATATTAGATATAAAATGTAAAAAAATAATAATTATGGTAAAAATCGAATTTAAAAATTTCATGCTAAACCCCCAAATTGTATTTTCAAAAATTGAGAAATAAGAAGAGAGCATGAAAAAATATAAGAATATTAAATTCTTTGTTGAAAATAAGGGCCCTCAAAAGATCCACTTTTATTTTTGACTTTAATAATTAAAGGGATATTTGTCAAAGAACAATTTTTTTAACTTAAAAAGAAATAAAATTAAAATAGAAAATGAACCTTCCAGAGCACTGTAGAAGATAAAAGTAAGTAAATTATAGTCTCTCTGGGGGGAAAAAACTGGAAACAACAAAGAAGCCTAGAGAGAATAATTAAAATATGACATTAGAAGTAAAATCAAAATAGTTATATCAATAAGTGGGTTGAACTTCCCTATTAAAATGCAAAGGATTTTAAAATAAATTTTTAAAATTCAATGATAGTTTACTAAACGTGGTAAACCTAAATCAAATAGATGCAAAAATATTCAATATACTGTCCCCCCCAAAAATAGATGTCACAATACTGATACAATCAAAAGAAAAGGTCAAGGCAATAAGTATGAGACAAAAGTATAATTTCACATTGATAGGTGATTCAATTCATAACAAAGATATGAGTCAACAAATTTTATCTACCCAAAACGCATTGCATCCGAATGTACAAAGGGAAAATATTTGAAATATGAGGGGAAAACAACAGAAATAAAATAGAATTGGTAAATGAAAAGAACTCCCTCAGTTTGAGACGGATCGGTAATACCAAAGATAAATAGAGACATAGAGCAGCTGAAAAGTAACAATTAATATGAGTGACTTACTAATTATATACCTATAGATATATATCTCAAACATGGCAGCCTATAGATAACACTTTTTTGGTTCCCATGAAACACTAACAAAAACAATTGTGTGTATGTGTGTACGTATAAAATGTGTGTAAATACATATGTTTATGAATATATATAAATAAATGTTTATATATAGAAGATATAAATTTATAGGAAAGATATAAATGTTTTCAAAAAACAGAAATTTTACCAATCTCATTGGCCACATTGTTAAAAAAAAACTTCATTTAAAAAATCAAAAGAAAGTAAATGCCAGCCATTTGGAAATTTGTAAACACTTCTTTAAGTAATTCTTTATTGAAAGAAAAAATAAAAACTGTAATTACACAATTTAGAAAATAATTAAATATCATAACCTTTAGAATGAAGCCAAATTTACAAGATAAAAATTCATAGTTTTAAACATTTTAATGATTGAGCAAGACAGACAAAATATAACAAACTAAGCATTAAATTTAAGATGCCAGAAAAAGAACAAAAAATTTGTAAGAAAAATTGATAGAAGAGATTAAGGAGAACACAAATAATTGACTTCAAAGCCGAGAAAGTAAAATCAATAAGTACATTCAAGCATAAAATACTTTAAAAAGTTAATATAGGGGCCGGCCTGGTGGGGCAAGCCGCTAAGTGCATGCTTTCTGCTGCAGCGGCCCAGGGTTCGCCGGTTCGGATCCCAGGCACGCACCGACGCACCGCTTGTCAAAAGCCATGTTGTGGCGGCGTCCCATATAAAGTAGAGGAAGATGGGCACGGATGTTAGCTCAGGGCAGTCTTCCTCAGCAAAAAAGAGGTGGATTGGCATCTGATGTTAGCTTAGGGCTGGTCTTCCTCACAAAAAACAAAGTTAATATAATTTACCAATCTCCTCTCCTTACAACTAAAAACGAGAAAAGATAAATTAGGAAGAAAAAGGTGTAGGTAACTACAGATATGAAGATTTTTGTATGATAAGATAATAATCCACACAATTTAATGCTGATATAATGATGAAGTGGACAATATTCTCAAGAAATAGATATTATCTCAGGAACTTAAAAACTTATGTAAACTAATAATTATTTTAAAAATTGGGAGAAGTTGTCAAATAATAATAATGTTTTTTAATGCCTGCCTACTATGTGCTCTGCCTTGTATCAGGGGCTTTATTCATTCTCCCTGATATAACAAGCCTGTCAGGTAAGTATCATTATCTATATTGCTCCGTCTCCATATCACCCTGTATGTCACTTGCAAAAAACCTCATTACATTCTGTTGCTATCATCTGTCTTCCCTACCAAACTCAAAGCTGCACTAGGACAGTGGTGGATGCTCAGCGTCCACCAAGAGCATCCCCACAACCCCAGCACCTATATTGGCATAGAGCCTGTCACATAAGAGTAACTTAATAGACTATTTATTGAAAGAATGAGAACACTGGGTGATTATAGTATAGTGTAGGATAGTGTAGTATAGAAAAATTACAGTCTGGTCTCACTTATGTATGTGGATGTAAAGATCCTATCCAACATATGTATATATATATATATTATCTGTTCAACTATAATGTAATAGTTGCATTCCTAAGAAACCTCAAATTAAGAACTATGTTATAAAAGCAATTCTTTCAATAGGAAGAATGAGAAGACTCAGAATAACAAAGTTACTTTCCTGCAGAAAGTTTAAAAATCATTTTTAATAGAAAAAATGTGTAGCTACAGCAAACATACACTGAGCAAATCTAGCCTTTGATTATAGTATGTGCTGAAGGAAAGCCTTTTCCAGTATCTTCCAGCACTGTCATTAGCCCAGGACTTCTTAGACACACTTACCAACGTTATCACCTTTATCAGACCACTTTTCCTTTTTCCTTGTACTATTTCCATCAGTAAGCCATGACTTCAGCTGTCACCCTTGTAGTGCTAGGCTATTGTTTTTGTCTGCCAGCACCTCCTTCCACCCTTTTCTGGTAACAGACCTGCCCCCGAGGTAGAGGGCCAATGGCCCAGGCTGGGCCCCTGAGACTGCCTCAGCCCACCCCAGCCCCAGCCCCAGTGATAGCTCCAAGGAATGAGCACTAATCCAAAGTGGGTGTGTCGTCACCCTGGAGAGAAAGCCTGCCAGTTCCTCGTGTTGGCTCCTGGTACTGAGGTCTTACCGTTCAGCCATTACTTCAAGTCCGTGATGTCCCTAATACCCTCCCAATAAATATTTTTGTCATTGTTGCTGCTCAAGTTAGCCTGAGTCCATTTCTGTTACTTACAGGGGAGGAAAAAATCCCTTAATTGATAGACTCATTTTTTAATGATAAATCACAAAGCCATTCAAATAAAATAGGAGGCTTTTCTTCTTCTATTTTCTGTTGCAGTGTTAGTACCTGATATCCATGGTGCCTTGGGCAGTCATTCTAATGCAAAATGTGTTTCCTAAATAATGCATCGTATTGTGTCCGGATTGCCTCAGGAAAATGCGTGCTGTAAGAGAAATGATGGCACTAGAAGAACAGGATAACCTGTCAGAGATTAAATTTGATTTTGGTTTCTTTGTCTCCTCTCCCAAAGAGGAATCAGAGAATAACCCTAGTCGTCCTTGGAAAATGAATTTATTCTAAGGCAAGAAGTTGAGGGTGGGAGGAGTTGTGTCAAAAAAGGAGCATTCCTTTTTGAATTTATGGCACACATAGACCATGATAATATTTGAATGCACATTGGTCAAAGCCTGAGGAACTGGCCCGAGGGCTCCAGCTGCCCTGAGGGCTGAGAAGATCAGTTTCTCGGAACCCTCCCTTGTCTTCATTAGCTGTGCATCATCTATGACTTTCTCTGCTAGCCAGACGGATCTGAGTGCACAGCCAGGAGGCGCTGGAAGAGCATGGCTTCAGACACTTAGACCCCCAGAATTACATCCTCCCTCCGTATCCCTTGACCCTTTCTAGCTGTGGCTTCCAAAGCCAGTGTGGTCAGTTTGGGCCACTGCACAACCATCCGAGACCACATTTGTCTTAACAGCGCTACCTAGGTCTCTCACTGCACTACTGCTTTCCAGATCGTTTTCTCCTGAAGAGAATTGTTTCAAATTATTGTTCCCCAGATGTTTTGAGTTCTCATTCTCCAGTTTGAATCACATCCGCTATTTCCTGCCTATATTCCTGATCTCAGTCTGATTTTGTATTGCTTTTCTATCTTCATTGAAACTTTCAACACCTCCCATTTTTGCATCCCCCGAGCATTTTGTTAAATCAATTATATCCATTTTTCAATAATTGCAGAGAAAACGGTCAGCTGGGAATCAGAATCCCCAGATGTATTTCCTGAGATGACACTACGTGGCTTTAGGCAAGCAATTTGCCTTCTCTGGGTATGATCTGTGGATTGAGGTAACCATTTTCCTGGCTTTCCAACAGAGCAGTACCTATAAGAAGGAGAGTCCCATAACATTGAGCCTTGAGCTTCCAAAAGGTATTCAGGAGAAAATTAATTCTAAACAAGGAAGTCGCTACAGGCCACCATCATTAAAACCTAAATCTTCAAATCCATCCACTCATGTGCTCTATTGGTTGTCACATCAAAATCTCCATAGTGGCCGGTCTGGTGGCATAGTGATTAAGTTCACGCGCTCCGCTTCAGTGGCCCAGCGTTCACAGGTTCACATCCCGGGCACGGACATAGGCACCGCTTATCAATGCTGTGGCAGGTGTCCCACATATAAAGTGGAGGAAGATGGGCATGGATGTTAGCCCAGGGCCAATCTTCCTCTGCAAAAAGAGGAGGATTGGCAACAGATGTTAGCTCAGAGCTAATCTTCCTCACCAAAAAAAAAAAAAAATCTCCATGAATTCTGCCTCTCATATTTGTCCACTCAGTCACTGGTGTCTCTGATTTGACTCCTGGAAATAGAGCCCTTTCCATGCCACTGATCTGTAATTAGACTTTGCTACTCCATTCTACAGTCTTCTGGATTTCTAATGTCCCATCCAACTATTCTGACCTCATTAAATAAGTTGCTTTACCACCCCACAACACACACACACGGTATCTCTCACGCTTGTGTTGGGAGCATGGAAAACCACTCAAGAATAGCATGGAAAAACACTCCATATTTAGAGTGTCCTCAAACCAGGGATTATTAGATTTAATGGATCGGTAGAAAAACAATTATAACAAGGGCAATTGTCACAAAATTGTTCACCAGAGTTCCAACATAAGTTCTAGTTCTGATGCTGGGTATGGTAAAGTAACTCATTCAAGTTCATACAGGATTGGCTCAAGGAAAGGGACCCAAGTCTTTTAATGCCCAATTGTATTAGTTTTCTATGCTGTGTAACAAATTACCATAAATTTAACAGCTTAAATCAGCACAGACATGTATTATCTCAGAGTTCTTTAGGTCAGAAGTCCAGGTATAACTTAACTGAGTTCCCCACTTCAGGATCGCACCAGGCTGTAACCTAGATATCAGCCAGAGCTGAGGTCTCATCAGAGGCTCACCCAGGGAAAGATCTGCTTCTAAGCTCTCGGGTTGTTAGCAGACTTCATCTACGTGCAGTTGTAGGACTGAGGTCCTCATCATGCTGGCTGTTGGCTGGGGGTCATTCTCAACTCTGAGAGGCTGCCCAGAGTTCCATGTCATGTGGCTCTTTCCATGGGCCCTCCTATAATACGATAGCTTACTTATTCGACAATGGAGAGACATTTTCTCTTTTTTTTCTGGTTTCATTGGGGTATAATTGATATATAACATTGCATAAGTTTAAGGTGTACAACGTGTTGAGTTGATATGCTTCTATATAGCAAAATGATTACCAACGTCACATTAGCTAACACCTCCATCCCGTCATATAATCACCATATCTTTTTTGTGGTGAGAACACTTAAAATCTACTTTCTTAGCAACTTTCAAGATATAATGTAATATTATTAGCTATAATAATCATACTGTACTAAGCTCCCAGAACTTGTTCATCTTACAACTGGAAGGAGAGACATTTTCTTTGCCAAAATAAAAGTGTATCACCTGAGGATCTATTAGGCTTCCTCCATTCCGCTATCAAATGCTAGACAACTGACCATATGGCCCCTTTTCCCTGAAAACTAGGAAACTCTGAGCCAAATCCGTAGCTTGATCACAGTAGCAGTGTTGGCTAGACCTACACATCTCATTTCACATTCCAGGGCGCCTCCTTACAAAGAAACTGGTACCACCGAAAAACAGACCTTGGGCAGCCTCCAGGCCATCGTCTGCTTCTGGGTTTTTCAGCATCTAATCTTTGGATTATTGTTCAGTTAACAGTCCCTCCCTGATGCCCTAGAAACCTCAACCATGCTTCTATGACTCTGACTTCTTGCCACCATGGATATGCTGTCTCTTCTGACAAGTTTACCCTGGCTTGAAAAGCAGTGCCGGGATCTATTTTTTATATTTATTTCATTAAGCAGCTGATACATCTTTTGTTGCAGGCCGCTTTACATTCCTTTTGTAAAATATATAAAAATTTCAATAAATAAATAAAACTCAGTACGTTAATTCTAGAACTTCAATATGATGCTAAGTAAAAACCCAAAAAAATATTTCGTAACTTTCCAAATACATCCTTCCTGTCAATCGTTGCTTTCTCACTTAAAAGATATTTCAATATTAATTGGCCATTGAAATAAAGCAAGGGGCTCAACTTGTCAATCTAGAATTCTCACTTTTTTTTTAGATAAATTAGTCCAAAGCCAGTCCCTTCTTTGCTCCTAATGGGGAGGTAGAATCACCACCAAGCCCTTTAGCTGCTCATAGTCACTAAATGGCATCATGGTGAAATATAGGTCCCTCCACAGAGAGGGACCTATATTTCTTTCTCTATATCCCCTCAGGACAGAGAAAGAAAAGCAAGGGGAGAGGCAGAGGGTCCCAGATCTTGTTAGGTAGATGTGTACTGAATGAGTGGCAACAACCCTTAACCATTGGCAGTTTTAGTGGAGCCAAGGTGACCCAGAATCATTTGGAACTCAAGGAAAATGATTTTGTGTATGAGGAGATCCCAATGATGAAGTGCTGGTGGCTTCATTCACTTTAACAAAATGAGAAAGTCAGGGAATTGAGAAAGGAAGAGTGTTCACGAAAGATATTACCTCTGTCATTATATATATGAGAATGGAGGAGATAGAGAGGGAAGTAAATTTAGAGACCCCTATTTTTGAGTTACTCAGTGGGGTTGGGTGGACCTCAGATCATTCCCGTTAGTGGATGGTTTCACAGAGACATTGTTAACATGTATGGCAGAGGGTATGGAGAAGTCTGCGTATACTCATTGGTGAAGTGAACTGAGGGGAAGCCTCCTATTAGGAGGCGGATGTCCACAGTGTGGAGCCGGTTTCCATTTAGATATAGGAAGCACACTGGAAGCCTGCAGCAAGGAGATCTGTTACCTATGTCAGTCTTGGAGCTGGACACTGACTTTCAGAGAAAAAAAGAGTGAGGCTTTTTGAGTAAGTCACCTAGGGCTGGAAAAAACATTGATTTGTTCTTCTTGAACCTCTTTGGCACTTCTTCCTTGAGCCTAGGCCAACCTTGAAGATTTAAATAAAATTTCCTGGGTTGGATGGACTTAGACATTCTAGCCAATATGTTGGCTGTGCCAAGATTTTCCTAACTGGCAAGCTGTGCTTATGTTAAGCAATTCTTAATAGTGCCTTCATTGGTAGATTATTAAACTTCAGGTAAATCAACAGTAGCTCTTCATCAAGAAGATCAATGATCCTTGGCACAGGATAATTGCCAAGAACACTTGTATTTCCTGTTCCTGCATCTGTGTGGTCTTTGGACAATGGCACATTTGGCAGGGCACATGATGGAATATTGAGTGCACAAGACTTAAAAGTTACTAGACTTGCTCCTGGGTCCAGCTGTGCATGACTAGCTGTGTGATGTCTGGCAACTAACAACTTCATAATTTCTTTCAATCTCAACTCTACAATGGGAATTAATATGATAAAGAGTGATTAAGAGCTCTTTTGGCATCTAGCACTATACTAGATCCTGGAGGGGTAAGGAGTGTAGGAGAGCTTGGTTAAAGAATTGTGGCTCAGTTCCTGCTTTCAAATGGTCTGTCCTACCTCATAGGGTAGAAAATGTCAAATGATGTGGTTTATATGCTTTGAAAAAGTGTAACATGCTATGTAAATGCAATTTATTACTGCTTTTACTGAAGAAAACATGCTGGCTCCTACAGTTAACAATAATCTGTTTTCCTGACAACATGATGCTTCTGTGTATTTCTCACTAATTCCCCATCCCAAGAAAATGCTTGGCTTTTTAGATTAGTGACAGCATTCTATAACATCGTCACCTGGAGAAATGAAGGTCATTCTTTCCTTCTTTGTCATTCCTTCTTCTATTCCCAAGACTCTGACTACCCTCTGCCCCCCCTTACAAGGGCTAGGTGGAAAAGCAATCCTTTTGTTTCACCACCACCTTTGATGCCCATGCTGACTCCAAACAGCTCATGTTCGCTAAAATGGAGCTTTCCTCTCATTCTCACATATTCAATCAGAGCTCCATATGGGTAAGCAGGAGATCCCAGATGGCCCGACCACTGCCTGGATCATAAAGCTTCTCAGTATATAAAATAGAAAGCTCTTTGCTGATCTATGTATTTGTCAGGATTGGTTACACAACATGTGTCCCAGGAAAGTCTCCTGTGATTCCCAGCACCTCTACCATAAGCCCAGAAACACAGTTGGCTGGTTGGTCAGTTTGTTTATTTAGCTTTCACTTGGGCAGTTCATTGCAAAGTTTCCAATTTCTTTTTCTGCTCCAAGCCTCATCCCCTAACTTAGAATGCAGTCATGATGCCCTTACTTTAAAAAACACATGAATGCTAAGATCCAGGATGGAATGCTGATTCTCTGAAATAGTGTCATGGTCTTAATTCTTTGAGATATATTTTTCATCATTTATTTGAGTTCCCCGGCTCTCATCTACCACAGTAGGAAATATCTAATCTGAACAAATCTCAGCCCAAAAGGAAAAGCCCAAGACTTGATAAATCTTACTTTAAATGTATGTATTTATTTAACAAATATGTAATGAATTTTTACTATGTGTGGCACTGTTCTATGTGCTGAGCATAGAGTTAACAAAATAGACAAGATGAAGAAGAAGGAGGAGGAGGAGGAAGAGGAGGGGAAGGGGGAGGGGGAGGTGGAGAAGAAAAATAAGATTTGTATATATAATATACATATATAAAGTTAATTGTGATAAGTACCATGGAGAAAAATGGAGTCGATAAGAACAGGGGTGGGGATGCAATTTAAAACTTTAAATGCTGAGAAGAGACTATGGGGGACCAGGGAGAAGCAGAAAGATAATGGTGGCTCAGGATAGGGCGGCGACACTAAGAGTGGTAAGCAGTCACTTTCTGGGTTTATTTTTAAATTAGAGCCAACAGAATTGTCAATAGATTCAGTCTGAGAGAAAGCAGAGAAAGTTAACGTGAGAAAAGCTAACTTGGGGTAAAAGGTGAAGGGCTTGTTTTGAATGACGAAGACAGAGAAGGTGTTAGATGTTTGAAGAAAGAGGAGAAGGTATGAAATAGTAATTTAGGAAGGAACAGAATGAAGCAGAAAAGAAAGATCTGAAACCATAATAAATAGTAGTTTTCTAAAACTGAAAAAGACTTAAGTCCTCAGATTGGAAGTGCACCCCCAAGTCTTGAACAGAATATATAAAAATAAATCCTCATCTAGACAAATCATAATGAACCTGCAGAACATCAAAGAAAATTAGAAGACTTTTAAAGCTCTCAGATAGTCAACTTTTCCTTAGCTGCAATCAATGCCAAAAAAATACAGAATAATATCTTCAGGGTTGACAGGAAATAACTGTCAATCTACAATTTTATGCCCAATCTTTCAATTGTATAGCAAAATAACCTCGTTTTTCACCTCACAAGGACAGAGCACTTACCACCTACAGACCCTCACAAAGGGAACTATTAAATGATTTACCTCTATAAGAAGAAAACTGGACATGGAAGAAAGAAAGAGAAAAAAGAAGGAATGAATAAAGGAAAAATAAAAATAATTTTTTATTTTGAATTTTTAAAGATACAATAAAAGCTTTAAACAAAATAAAAAGATGGGAGTGGGGGCATTGTTCATTGGTAGCAAAAGCAGCCTACGGATCTTGTTGTTTGGCAGGAAGATAAAAATATTAAATAGCTAAATGTTGGTAGAAAAATGTATGGTTAAATATTTTATTAAACATTTAAGAGTAACAACTAAATTAGTGGGAAAACAACCTAGCTTCTAAAACAGCAGAAGGGAGAAAAGAATGTAGATATCATATTAGCCCACTAGAAGAAAGGAAGTAAAAGAAAATTAGCAAGAATAAAGAAGGCAAACAGAAAACCTAAAATAAAAGGATAAGAATAAACTCAAAGATCAGACAACTCAATCAATATAAGTATTTGAACTCACCTAATGAAAAACATAGCTTGGCTTTGTGAGTCTTTTGTAGGCAATTTAAGACTAGATTGTGTTTTGTAGCCCATCTGTTAATTTCTGCTTCACAGAATAAAAGAAGAGGTAACATTTCCAACTCATTTTGTAAGGTTGGTATAACATTGATATTAAAACCAGACAAGGATTGTAAAAGAAAAGGATTTAAAATCCTAAATAAAATATTAGCGAATCGTTTAACAGTGTATAAAAACCAAACAGTTTATCTCAGGAAGGCAAAAATGGTTCAATATAAGAAAATCTATGCCAGATACCTTAAATACAATTTCAAGGTGGTAAGTATATAATTATCTTAATAAATGCTGAAAAATCATTTAACAAAACGTAATAATCATCAAGATTTTTTAAAATATCTGCAAACCAGGATTATGAGGGAATTTCTTAATGCCATAAACCTATAGCAAGTATTATCTTAATAAAACATTTCACCTACTCTGACCACTTCACTTCCATATGGTAATGAAAGTCTTAATTGATAAAATAAGAGAAGAAAGGAAATAAGGACAAAACTTGAGAAGAAATAAGTAAATCTCTCCTTATTTGCAGATGATGATTGTCTAAAGAAAGTTAGAATCAATAAGAGAGTTTAGAAAGATTGATTTATAGACAAACATCAGTAGTGTTTCTATGGACTAGCAATAACCGCATAAAAAATGTAATAGAAAAAAGATAACACACAAAATATTAATAAAATGTAAAAAAAAAAATCTAGGGATAAATCTAAGGAAAGATATGCTATAATTTTATAAGGAAGGCTTAAAAATAGCATGAGGGGCTGGCCCGGTGGCGCAAGCTGTTGGGTGCGTGCGCTCTGCTGCTGCAGCCCGGGGTTTGCCGGTTCGGATCCCAGGCGCACACCGATGCACTGCTTGGCAGGCCATGCTGTGGTGGTGTCCCATATAAAGTAGAAGAAGATGGGCACGGATGTTAGCCCAGGGTCAGTCTTCCTCAGCAAAAAAAAAGAGGAGGATTGGCAGATGTTAGCACAGGGCTGATCTTCCTCACACACACACACACAAAAATAGCTTGGGAGGACATAGAAGAAGATCTGAATAAATGTAGTGATATACCATCTTCATTGA
The DNA here is from genome assembly GCF_057802395.1 of Ceratotherium simum simum. Classification (NCBI taxonomy): domain Eukaryota; kingdom Metazoa; phylum Chordata; class Mammalia; order Perissodactyla; family Rhinocerotidae; genus Ceratotherium; species Ceratotherium simum. The sequence goes on from NC_141919.1 coordinate 39,597,057, forward strand.
TGGAAAGATTTAATAACATAAAGGTATCAAGTATTCTCAAATTAATATATCAATTCAATTCCATTCAAAATCCAACAGACATTTTCATGAAACTTAAAAAACTTATCCTAAAATTCATATGGAAGAAAAAAGGACAAAAAACAACCCAGAAAACCTTGAAGAACAAAATGGGTAGTGTGGCCCTATTAAATATCATGATTTATCATAAAGTTCTAGCAATTAAAAGACTATGATATTGGTGCAGGTGAATAGACAAATAGATCAGTGGGATAGGATAGCAAGACCTAAAAACAGGCCTGTCTATACGGGAAAAATTGACACATGATGGATATAGGAAAAATTGACATGTTACAAATTAGTGGGGATAAGATGGATTATTCAATAAATATTTGTTGGAATTATTGGCTATTTATGTAGAAAATAAAACAAAATTATATCCCTAATCTACACCCCCAAAAAATTCATGGATAAATAAAGATCAAAAGTTAAAATTGTTTAGAAGAAAATAAAGTAGAATGTCTTTATGTCTCCAAGCTAGAGAAGAATTTCATAATTGCACCAAAAGAAAAAGCATAAAACCTAAAGGAAAATATAGATAAATTTGACTTTATGAAAATTTAAAACTTCTCCATATCAAAAGACACCACAAAGTAAAAAATCAAGTCATACACAGGGAGAAGCTATTTGCAACACATTTAACCAAAATATGTATCTGTACCTATATAAGTATTGACATTGATATAGATAGATATCCAAAATATCTAAAGAACTCCTAGAAATCAACAAGAACAAAGGGTAATGAATACAAATGGTCAAGTTACAAAAGGGAAACCTTATTGAGCCATTAATGTGAGGAGTTGCTCAACTTAAGTAGTAATCAGAGAAATTCAATTTACAACAATAATGAGATATATATATATATATCCATTTCACAACCATTAATTTGGTAAAAATTAAAGCCTGAAAACAATGACAAGAATCTACATAGAGGTGATAAAACCAGAACTCTCACTCTACTGGCAAAAAAATAAATTGATTAAACTGCTTCGTAGAGTCATGTGTCCTATCTACTAACATAGAAGATGTCCATACTCCAGCAATTCCCCTTCTAGGTATATCCTAGAACAGTGTTTTAAAAACTGCAGGGTATGACCCATTAACAGATAACAAAATCAATTTTAATGGGCAATGAACAGAAGGAAGGCGGAGGGGGAAGATAGGAGAGAAAAGGGACAGCACATTTTGATCTTGATTCATCCATGAATTTGTTCTTGCATGTGCGTAGATTAGGGATATAATTTTGCTTTATTTTCTATATAAATAGCCAATTATTCCAGCACCGTTTATTGAATAATCCATCTTATCCCCACTAATTCACTAAATTAATGAAACCAATTTCGTGGACAATGAACAGAAGGAAGGGGGAGGGGAGGGCAGGGGAAACATCAGAATGCATCACAGGTTGGAAGGTGTAGTCAGTGCTAGCAATGGTATGCCTAGACACCCTTTATGGGGCTGGTGCATTCACCCTCAACTGCTGTATTAGCTGCTAACTGCTCACAGCTGCACTCTGTTGCTGAGACTGGCCACGGGCTGATGGGAGCCGCTTCAACTTCAAAGGCCCCACCCTACTACCACCACCACCACCATCTAGCAGCTTGCAGCCAGTGGCTGACAAATAAGGGATATGAAAGCCGGGCCCCCTTGCCTCAGTGAGACAAATGTGTGGAGCCATTCACAGCCCAGAATTCCCTGAGGGATCAGGCTGAGGCTAGACTTCAGCAGAAACCACGTCTTTGCTTGGCTTCTTCCTCTCCTCAGTTTCCTCACTTCCTTACAGATTTTCCCTTGCACAGGCAATTCTGTCTCAGCCTCTGCTGCTAGAGAACCTGACCTAGGAGAAGGGTAAATGCTTTCAAGTGTTTGTGTATTGTAGCGGGTTATAATGTAAAATATATTTTTCAGAGTTTGAGCACTTCTGCTCTAGGGATAATCTTGGAAATGTGCACAAGGATATATGTACAACAATGCACATTGTCTGTTGTGGTGAAAACTCAGGAACAACCTAAATGTCTATCAATAGGAGCATGGATAAGATGTATATGGGAAAAATAAATGCTATATCTATAATCACCTTTGGAAAAGAGGGAGGAGAATGAAAGTTAAGAGGAGTAGGGAGGAATCTTCACTTACATCTGAAATATTGTCTTTACAAATGTTGCAGAAATTTGGAAAATTTTAGGCCTTGTTAAAGCTGGAAAGTGAGTAGGTACACTGAGTGTTTCTGATATTTTCTACACTTCCTGTTTATTTGAAATCATGAAAAAAGAAGCAAGAGATTGGGGCCCTAAATCATCACTCAAACCCATCCCACTCATCCCCCTGAGATGCCCCTGTGGATACATATACTCCACTTTAATAATAAAATATTATGTAAGATATGTGTCCCTCCCTTGATCTTTATTCTAAGGACACTCATAGGAGAACCATGTCATATGAAGGCTCAACAATAATAAACTCTATTGGCCTTTATGGTCAGCCTGGGCTTTGTTCTTCTTGTTTACCGACCCAAATCCTTCATAAAGTGAGCAAAATAATATGTACATACATAGGAAGGAGGAAAGGTGGGAAGAAGAGATGGAGGGAAGAGAGAACAAAAGGAAAGTGAGAGAGGGGAAAAAAAGAAACTGAGACTCCCACAGTTTGTCAGTGAGAACCCTTAACCATGGGATGGCCATTCCCTTTCAGTTCTGAAGGATGAATCAGCACTAACCACTTTGGAAGAAGCCCCAGCAGCCAATTATATTTTAACTGTAAGTTGTTTCCTTTCTTTTTTATTTGCTTTTTGAATGTGTAAGGAAATTAGGGGAACGTTGACTCTCCCTCCGTTGCCCATTGTAGTGTCACATACTGTAGTTCCACAAGTAGAGGCTTCCCATTTTTCTGTCAAAAGCTCCCAGTACTGTGTATTTTCGTCCAACTCGGTTGGGAATACAGTGAAGCATGTGGGGAATTTGCGGGAGATCAAGTCCATCAACCAGGCATCAATCTGTGGTGATTTGTGGCCATGTACGTATAAAGAGACCATAGTTGTCCGTTAACTGCCTACATATGACATCCGAGAATGTAAACTCACAGCCTTCGCCTTCAAAACCACATGCTACCCAGGGAGGTGAAATAGTGGTTCACAACATGTGGGTTGTGACCCTGAGTAGTCTGCCAACATTTGGCAGGTGGGCAGCTAGAGATGAATTGTGTGCCTACTACAATTTCCTTTCTTTGGGGCTCCCTTGGGTATATGTGTGCACATACTCTCTAGGCCATAATACATACCTGACAGGGAGCTGAAGCAATACTGATGAAGACCTGGAAAAATACACATACATATTCTTGTCTCATCATCTAGTGGGCACATTCTTCCATCTGTCTTTATTTTAAATACATTACAGATACATGTTTATATATTGCATGGGCCTAGGCAACTTTTGTAATCTCTATCAACCATGTGTGTGTCTTACAGCCCCTATGGGGAAACCCGACCCTTTGCAAATAGGTACGTCCAGCCAGTGAGGCAGGCTCTGACCAACATCGGGGAAATAATTTAGGACTAGAGTATTTGTTCTGATTTGAGTTAACAGAATGGAGGCGGGCAGAGGGGCAGGAAACCTAACAGTAAGGACCTACTTGAATAGCTATCTTCCTTGCCCTTATATCAAAGCAAGAGTCCCAAATCTCTTCTAATAGATTAATGACATTGTTCATTCTATAAATCCAAACATCAGCATTAACTTCATCTTAGCATTATTATTAAGCCCCTTTTAGACTGTTTATATTCTAGTTGGTTCTGAATGGCCTTGAGATGTTGCCTCTTTGCAAATATTCAGGTTTTCATATATATGCTATGACACACAGAGTCAATTGTTTTAAAATATAAATATGATATGTTGATTCTGCTGCTGGATTCAATTAAATATTTTAACCGCACTTTGCCAATGAAAATCTTTGGTTGGTTCATGGTTTCTTTGGTATGTGATGGTGTGTAACCTCACTTTTCTTCAGGCTCATAATGCTATACTCACCTGGCAAAAAGGCCCATTCCTATTTGCATCATCTTCCTGGTGTTTTAATACCCAGTCAGCCACAAGAATATTTAATGGCAGCTCAACCACTTGAGTTGAAGGTCTCATGGAAAACTAAAAGCATAATCTTATGCAAGTTTACACATTTCGAAGGAAAAGCCTGAGCAGATTGAATTGAAGATGACTGGTGCTATGAAGCAGCCATGTTTCTGTAATGCACTATAACAAAAAGAGTGTCTCCTACACCCTTCCATGCACATCTATCAGCGTGGCCTTGGGACATTCCAAACCAGTCTAGGCGGCCAATTATGTTCAATAACCACCTGAACTCAGGCCTGAAGACTTGATCTCTTAAAATTCTTGCCTAAAGTTTTCCCACATAGGTCTCACAAACATTGCCCAACAACTAACAACAGCATTCAGGGACTATGTGGTATGAAATATATATATTTTTTCCCAAAGGAAATATAGTGGCAGAAATTCCACTCCATCCACAATGAAAATAACCTGTTCCATTTTAGGTTCTTGGAGTTTAAGTCTGGACTCTCTTTCTTCCAGAATAGGATCTTCACTTCCCTTTGCAAAATCAAAAGGCCCAATGATGTCAGTCGTCCATAAAAACAAGTTATATTTTTCTCCAAATCTCTACCTCTTGTAACACAAAGAAATGCTAGAAACTTTGAAATTACAAAATCCTTCATTTATATATTCTTAGTTTACTAGTTTTCAAATACTACAAACAAACCTTTTTTGTCTCAGGAGTGAATAACAAATGGAATTTGAAACTGCTTTCACATAATATTCCTATAACTAGAAGGGATTCTGAACAGTGTTTTCCAAGGATCAAACCTCAGGGCTCAAAGTCAAAGTCCTCGGGTTTCCTTCCCTTCTCCTTTGCAAGACATAAGTTTTTCTCAGGCTCTTGCCCTTAGGTAAAGAGACTGGGTCTGATGGGAGGGTCGTAGACCTGTCAGCTGCTTCTATAGTAAACCCAGTTGATTTACATATACACCCAGAGCAAGAAAGTTGATGATGGAGCATGAATTTCCAAGTAACGGAGTAGGCACCCAAAATATAAAAAAAAAAAAGAATCAAAGGGAAATAAATATGAGTCTGGAGAACAGGGAGGTTATGGTAACTCAAAGTGGAAGGGAGAGTGGTTTGCTGCAGGATGGACACTTGCAGTGACAGTTGTCTCAGAAGCTCTCTCCTGTTGCCTTGAGAGGGAAGGAGGGGAGAACCCCCCTTCTTCCAGATCCAGGAAGAGGTTGAGGCCTAGAAGAAAAACAGATTGTGATGACCTCATGGTGGGTAGAATCCAGTCTGGCACCCAGGCCCCAACCTGTTATGTCCCCCCACTCCATGTGTAGCTTGAAGCATGTAGAAGAGAGAAGAGCCCCCAGCAGAGGAAGGAGACATGATGATGATGCTAAGGCTGCTCACTCTGGAGAAGGGGCATCTGACAGTGGTCAACAGAAGATGAAGCATTGTGGTGGCTGCAGCATGTGGATTCTCCCAGAAGCCCCAAAGGCCACCAACCAGGGCCAGTCACCCCTGGGAACACGAACTTCTGTGGAGTCATGGAAGAAGATGCCTGCTTTGGGCCAAAGAAAGGGATTTAGCAAAGCTGCAGAACCTGGGGGCAGGTGATAGGGGGTGAGTTCTAATCTAGCTGCATTATTACTTGCTTTCTCTCTTCGAACCCCTAGAGTGCTAATCCCTGGATTAGCTATCCATTTTCTATCTCCATTTCTTTCTTCTACCTCTCCACATCTCATCATATCCTTATAGTCAATGCAGAGCTTATTAACTTGCAAGAAGCAGTATAGCACAAGTTGTTAAAGATTGCAATTCTCAAGTCTGATGGCCCAGGTTCAAATCCAGACTCTCTCACTTAATAACTGTGGGACTTTGATCAAATGCCATCAGCTCTTTGTGTCTTGGCTTTCTTATCTATAATGAAAGCATAGTACTAATACCTACCTCAGATTTTTGAGAGAGAATAGGCTAACACACATCAAGAACTAGACCAGTGCCTGGTCCATGCTAGGCACACAATAAACAGTTATGTACGAGCTTTCACTTTTTCAAATTGGAGACTCTTGAGCAAAAAGAGCCTTATAAAAGATGATTTCATTCACACAATAGACTGACAACATGCCAGGCACTGGACAAGGGCCTAGAGATACAAAAAATAATAACATTACTCGGTTCATGACTTTGTCATCACCTCCTAGAGCAGTTCACCATCTCAGGTTCCTGATCACAGGCTCTTTTTTCACTGTTATTTTTGCAACAAAGCATTTATCACAGTGTGTAAATTTAGATTGTGTGACTATTTTTCTTTCTTTTTTTTAAATTAATATTTGTCTCTTGCATCTGACTGTATGCCTTCCAAGGGCAGGGACTGATATCTATATATTGTTGTATCCCCATCATCCAACCCAGAATCCCATATTAGATGCTCAGTGAGTACTAGTTGAATGAATGAATGATCCAAGAGAAATAACTAGGTATCACTTTCTAGAAGTTCTCACTAGAACTCAGCACAGCAAATGAGACAGGTGGTGAGTCTTAAATAAATATCATACCACCTGCAATCAAGATATGCTTTCTTGGAGTAAACCACATGCTTCTCTGTGCTAAATAAATCATTTCTCCAAAAGAGAACATGGAATCCCTGGTACCTTTTCCTTAGGTTGTTTTCTCATATGAAATAGGAAAATATGGCATCCTGATAGGCAAGTAGGTAGCCTACCTTCGATTTTAAATATTCAAGAGAGGATACGTAGATACTATTTGGGGGATAGAGAAAGGAATTTATCTGAATAAATTGCTGTTCACTGATTTCCAAAAATCTTTCTGCCAGTGTTGCTTTGAAAGGGAAAGGATCATCATTGAAGTAAGCACTCCACTTATGTTAGCTAGAGGCTGTGAATAAAAAATTTTCAAAGATAAATTTTCCTCTGTACTTGATTCTCTGTCAAGGGGATGTCCATTTCTCTTGTCTATATTCACTGTCACATTTGAGAGACTTATTAAGCAGGTTGGATTTAAACCAATCAAGTCCAAGCTTTAGACCAGCAAATGCTGAATTTACAATCGTGCACTCAGAAACCCCTGAATAATTGAACTAAAAAAAGACACCAGCATCCTGAATAATTGAAAGGCTTCTGCTGCACAAAATCAGTCTTCTCCAGCCCTGAAAAGTAGAATTGTTTTCACCTGCGGTGGGTGGACCTGTTTGAGCAGTGGACCGCAGCAGGAAGCTTGTCAGGGCACTGGTACCAGACGGTTCGGCGATTATGCTATCTTAAAGGTATGTGCCTGCAGTTTCTCAATGATTGCTGCCTACTTGTTTGGTCCTGCAGGTAATCAGGGATGGTTACAGGTAAACGTGACCCAGATGAATGAAGGATGGAGGAGGTGGGGACAGACAAGCAGAGTGAGCCAGCAAAAGCAAGGCGTGTTTCCCACTGTCAGCCAAGCTGGAGACTGAATTGCAAACTCCAGAAAGTCAAAGGAGCCATCCAGTCTGGGGGTTCAGGACAAGCGGGAACCCCCGGGTTATTCCTTTGGCTGACTTCTGCTTTTGTGAAACTGTATTTTTGCAAAGAGAACCTTCCAGAAAGTATTCCACTCATTCATTCATTTGTTTATGCTTTACTGAACACCTGCCATTTATGCTTTATTGAGCATAAAGTATAATCTTATTTACAGGCATACCTCGGAGATACTGCCAGTTCCGTTCCAGACCATGGCAATAAAGCAAATATCGCAATACAGCAAGACACACGAATTTTTTGGTTTCCCAATGCATATAAAAGTTATGTTTATACTATACTGTAGTCTATTAAGTGTGCAATAGCATTATGTCTAAAAAAAACAATGTGCATATCTTAATTTAAAAATACTTTATTGCTAAAAAATGCTAATCATCACCTGAGCCTTCAGCGAGTCATAATCTTTTTGACGGTGGAGTGTCTTGTGAAAAACACAATATCTGGGGTTGGCCCAGTGGTGTAGTGGTTAAGATCACACACTCCGCTTCGGCGGCCCAGGGTTTGCAGGTTCGGATCCCAGGAGCGGACCTACTCACTGCTTATCCAGCCATGCTGTGGCAGGCATCCCATATAAAGTGGAGAAAGATGGGCACGGATGTTAGCCCAGGGCCAATCTTCCTCAGCAAAAAGAGGAGGATTGGCAACAGATGTTAGCAAAGGGCTAATCTTCCTCACCAAAAAAAAACCTCACAATATCTGCAAAGCACAATAAAGCAAAGTGCAATAAAACGAGGTATGCCTGTATAAAAGCACCATCTTCAATAATAATAATGGCCACCATTTAATGAGCACCTTCTAGGTGCTAAGTGTGCTAAGTGAAGGTAGGTTATGTAATTCACTGTTACAAGAGAAACTGAGGCTGGAAAGGTTAATGATTGTGATTACATAGCCAGCAGATGGCAGAGCTGATGTTGGGACCTAGGGCTTTCTGACACCAGAGTCCATGTGTTCTGCATCACAATATACCACCTCCCTCTTGAAGTTTAGCAAAGGATCAGGAGTTACTTAATTTGTTGGGAGGGAGGAAGGGAGAACTGGAAGAAGGAACAGAAGAGAGAGGGGAGGGTGGGAGGAAGGAAGGAAGGAAGGAAGGAAGGAAGGAAGGAAGGAAGGAAGGAAGGAAGGAAGGAAGGAAGGAAGGAAGGAAGGAAGGAAGGAAGGAAGGAGGGAGGGAAGGAAGAACAGTGCGGGGGAAGGGAGGGAGGAAAGTGGTGTAAACACCGACTAGAGAAGGCTAGGAAGCGCTGAGCACATGGTTGTGCCATGTGTTGGGAATGATCTGTGTTGCTCTTTTCATATTTTGCTATTTGTGCTCAAGAAAGAACCCTCACCTGACACTGGAAAGGAGTTGGGTTTTTGTTTGTTTAATAATTCTTAGTAAGACTTGATCTTAGCTGATGAGTGGTTTAGCCCTGTGTCGCTGGGCAGGGTCTCCCTTGCCCTCTAGACAGAAGCAGTTGCATAGTTCCATGGTGTAGAGTAATTCTGAGTTGCAGAGCTAGAGTCAGATGGTTCTGGAAGGTCATGTCCCTGGGTTCATTTATCAAAATGCCCTAGAAGGCTTGGATGGATGTGACATCCCTGCTCCATGACTCAGGAGCCATCTCAGCTTCACAGAAGATCCAAGGGCCCCCAGGCTGGAGACGGATGTGTGGGTGGTCCAGCTAGGCCTGAACAAAAGTAGAAGACCTGGGGCCTGTCTCTGCCTATTGAGACTCAGCTACACTTACGAAGCTTGACGCCTACCAGGTACTCTGATACTTTCCTGTGTTATTTCATTTCACCCTCACGCCCACTCCAGGAGGCAGGGGTATTTTTCACATGTTATGAATAAAAAAATGACCTCAGAGAGAAGAAGCATCCCATCATGGCCAGGCACCTTTTACACAGTAAAGCCAAAAGCTCGGACCCTCACATCCAGCAGTTTTTCCATTTCATAGACTGAGAAACCATTAAGCCATCTGCATTGACATTTCAATTTCCCTTAGACCGGGATTCTGAGTAGCTTGTTCTAGCACCTTCTCCCTCATCCCAAATCAAATTGGAGGTGAGGAAAACAAAAGGGCTCATGTGCTGTGAACAAAATTGCCCATAGAAATCACAAATGAAAATTCGGTTGGTTAGAGAATAAAGCCATCTATGCTTTAAGTAGGGTCTGGAGAGCAGGCACATCCCTAAAGAGGGCACATATGGAGGGTCCCAGTCAGGCCCCCTCTCTCCCTCCTTGGGCTCCTTCTAGCCCTGAGAGGGGCTTGTTTGCATGCCTTGGACACCCAAGTGTGTATGGCTGAGCTCCGTGCACATCCGACCCAATAGGCACAAGGAAAAGCCCACCAGGTCCTGGAAGTGGGCTGAGGTTAGGGTTGCCAGAAAACATACAGGATTTCCAGTTAAATTTGAATTTCATATAAATAATAAGCAATTTTTTAGCATTAAGTATGTTGTAAATGTTTCATGGGACATATTTAAACTAAAAAATTATTCACTGTTTATCTGAAATTCATATTGAACTGGGTATCCTGTATTTTTATTTGCTAAATCTGGCATCCCTAGCTGAAGCCCTCTGGTCAGGAAGATCCAGGGGCCCAGATATGCAGAGTATAGTCAAAAATGTGAGGGGAGGTGGAAGGGGGGCCCTGGGTGAGCAGAGCCTCCTGGTCCCCCAGACTCCTCGCCTCCTGGGGAGGGGCCCTCTAAAGCTCCGGGCCCAGGGCAGGGACCCCTCTTGCCCAGATCTAAGGGCAGTACTGGTAGGAGGGAACTTGGAAGGGGGCGCATGGGAGTAACAAAGCCTGAACTTTGGAACAAAGAGACCTGGGTGCCACCATGGACCTTGGTCAAAGTCACTCAATCTCTCTGAGCCTCAGTTACCTGAACTGTGTGTAAAATGGAGACTTACATGGATTCATATTTGTTAAAAACCTAGCCCTGTGCTCAACACATAGTAGGTCTCACTACTAGTAGCTTTCATTATCACTTTAAAAGAGAGATCTATGCTAAGAAAAGGCCTTGAGTTTTTCTGCCTTCTGTTTTTTGTTGTTGAGTTGATTTGCCTCAGCTGAGCTGGGAAGGTGTCAATGTGTTACCCACACCTGGGTTGGGGAAGGGTCATTCTGCTCAAAGGCAGCTGCCAGTGAAGCTTAGGGAAAGAGACTGGGGCTAGGTATTCCAAGGCAGGTGAGGACTTGATCCGTTCAGGCCAAGAAATTGATATCCCTTTTTCTCCCCTCCCCTTCTCTCCCTCACTGTTCTTCATACCTGGCCCTGGCGCCTGGTGGGTAGGTAAGGCACTGTCCTTTCCAAGGAGGTAGGGAAGGAGACGGAGGAGGGAGACGGAGCAGAGCAGCCACCTTCCCTGGCCTGGGGTGCTATGAGGTAGTTACTCACTTCATTCACATACTTGTTCTTCCATCTTGGGTGGAACCTGCCTTGAATGAGAATTTAATCCCCACAGTGGTAACTCAGGGCTGCAAGGGTGCACATCAAGGGGGCCCAAGCAAGTTCACCCCAAGGCGAAGTGCTGAGTGTTGGAGGAAAAACGTCAATGAACTTGGAAGCTCATGAAAGCAGACTCCTGTCTTGATTTCACAGTCTCGTTCCAAATCAGCACGCCGTGGAATCTGACTCAGGGTGTCTTTCTACTCAGGAGTCGAGAGTGAGAAGTAGGGGGATGAGGGAAAACTGGCTCAGGGCCAAACCGAGCAGCTTGCTTTTTAATTCAGGGGATTAAATGGGAGTAGAATTTTTTTAACCCTAAGTAAGGCATTCAGGTGCCTTTCTTTCCCAGATTACAGCAGAGTTTCAAATGATTAAGGACTGAAATGCCCCTGGAGTTGGTAGAGGGCTTGGACTGTCCCTAGGGCCAGGGTGGTTCTGCACTCTGGGGCAAGCAGATGAGAGGGGTTTCCCAGGAAGAGGGGTTCTGAAGAGGGTGTTCCCAGAGTGCAGACGGAAGGCCGTTGGTTGATATGATAATAGCACTTCCACCAGCCCCTTCTGCACCTCTGAAGGTCTCTCATAACCAAATGCAGGGTCTTGGCCTCTGAAAGGCCACCGCATTGATGGCTCTCTGCAGTATACAGGTACCTCGAGGCTTGGCTTCATGAGTCTCAACTTCTTCAGAAGTGGAGCTTTCGCTTCCCTCCCTCTTCTCCTCCCTTCAGATCCACCCTCCTCCAGGAAGAAGGGATTCTTCATTCAGCTTTAAGTTACAATAATAGAGAAATGATATGAAATAATAAAATGCAGATACCTTAGCCAAGAAAAACCATGTGTCTTCAGAATCCACCGCCACCTGCAGAGACACGCAACCATTTGCTCACCTGGTGGTAACACTGAGGTTTTCTTGCCCCTATTCATATTAGGATCTATGAGAAATGACTCCCTTAGACAAACACACATCTTTTCAGCTTGAATGAGTTCTGATGTCAAGTAATTAAGCACCCACTACACGCAATAAAATAAGCACTATACAAATTACCAGTTCAATCCAGCAAATGTTTATTGAGGGTCCTCTAGGGAAGTGGGTAGCATAATGATTAAGAGCGTGGGCTCTGAACTCATCACTGTGTCTGCATCCCGACTCCTCCACCTACTAGCTGTGCAACCTTAAGGAAGTTATTTTAATCCCGTCGAGCCTAGCTCCCTCATAATATGAATTATGAGAATACTACTTCATCGGATTGTTGTGAGGATCAATTGAAATAAAATATGACAAGCATCCATCATAGTGCCTGGCACAGAGTAATTGTTCAATAAATTGTTCAGGGAATACAAAGACAATCATGTGGTCTGTCCTCAAGAAGCTTACTACCTCTAGTAAGAATAGCATAAGAAAATTGCCATCTATCCTGGGAGAGGAGTACACCACCACGCTCAGGGGGTGTATTAGTCAGGGTCCTCCGAAGAAACAGAACCAGTAGGATATATACAGAAGGGGATGGATTATGAGAGGTTGGCTCACGTGATCCTGGAGACTGAGAAGTCCTATGATCTGCCGCTTGCAAGCTGGAGGCCCAGGACAGCCAGTAGCGTAATTCCAGTCCAAACCTGAAGGCCTGAGAACCAGGGGAACCAATGACATAAGTCTTGGCCTGAGTCCAAGGGCCCAAGAACCAGGGGGAGCCGACGGTGTAAGATCCAGTCCAAGTCCGAAGGTTGGAGGAACAGGAGCACCGATGTCTGCAGGCGGGAGAAGGCGGATGTCCCAGCTCAAGCAGAGAGCAAATTCACCCTTCTTCCACCTTTTTGTACTATGCAGGCAGATGGGATGATGCCCACCCACATTGGTGAGGGCACCCTTCTTTACTCAGTCCACCCAGTTCAAGTGAAACACTGTCATGCACACAACCAGAAATTATGCTTTGCCACCTATCTGGGCATCCCTTAGCCCAGCCAAGTAGACACGTAAAATTAACCACCACAGGGTGCCAAGAACCACTAAACCCAGCATAGAGCCGGGTGGAGGGGAGTTGGAGGTGATTAGGGGGCCAAACCAAGCCTTGAAAGCTTATTATCCTGGGCTCAGCAGGCTGAAGGAACAGGAAGATGATAACATGGTCACTACATTTATTGCTATCCTGTCTCATTTGCACCAATACCTGGTCGCCTCTAAATCAAATCTACTTGCCACTACTCCTCAAGTTTACTCCTTCATTCACCTTTGAAGTCTACTTTAAGTTCTAATGACCTACCAGCCTTGTTCACCAAACACATCTTCTGCCCTGAGCAGCCTATCCACCAGCTCCCATTCTACACACTAAAGCACCCAGACTCAGGAGGCTCTGGTCCAATACCCTGCCAGCTATCGGCCAAGCTGCAGGCAATTTGCCATTCTTCGTCCTTCCTCCCCACAACCCCCAGCACAAGCTTGGCTAAAACACTTCTTTGTCTCAGTCTTCCTGTCCTTAAAATAGAAGCATTTAGATGAAAGGAGACTTGTAAGCTACAAAGCCCTAAAAAGTCCTGAGAAATAGGGCTGAAGAAACACTTACTACTTAGAAATATGTAGCAAAGGAGGAAAGGCATCTGATTCAACACGTTGGTGGGTTAGTGGGTGGCTTTCATTGCACCCAAAGTTGACTGCTTCTTATTGACCAATTGGAAGCGAGGAAATCCAGAGCTTGGACTCCAGTAAAATGAATCTGCTGCATGTGCTCAGAATTATCCTCCTAGTCAACAAGTAACTGTAGTTGGTCCAGCAGGGAAGCCTGCTGTCCCACAGTAGGGCCCCCACGTCTAAGGCTGTGAGTGCAGGGAGGGGAAGGGGCCACAGGAGATACGCCTGGTAATCCCAGCATAGGGGTGGGTGTGTTGAGCTTTTCCTCCCCTCACCAGATCTGACTCTGGGATGCAACACCTGACAAGGGAAAGAACCTCTTCCTAAATGGCTACAACGAAAACATCCTGAAGCTAATTAAAAACAGAGAATTTAGCTAAAGTAGAAGTAAACATTTCTCAATGAATGGCTTTGTCATTTGCCAAAACCTTACTTCTTTGCTGCCTTCATTTAGTTAATTAGTCTTTCACTGTTGATCTGCTGCTGTCAACTAGGCAATATATGCAAACCACATCTCTAACTGCAGCCTGTTCTTCAGCCTTTGAAAGATGGGAAGGAGGGGGTTATGACAAATCTACAAGCCAATTGCAAAATGAAAAGTTTCATTTCCCGTGCATAAGGTGCCAAGACCTTTCTTCAACAACCCAATAGCGTTTTATTTCTCAGCTGGTGGAATTTCAAATTAGCAGAAGCTTCCGTGGTTTCTTACAGACCTCCTTGGTTACAGACGAAAGGACTCCACTCGCACCCTCATATTGGGAGTGTTTTCATTTCTCTTTTTATTGCTAAGCTTGCACTTACATTCTTTTTCTTTCTCTTTGCACAATTTTTTTTAAAAACGATAAATTAGCACCTTCATTCCCTCATGGTTGGCATCTGCTGCATTTCAAGTGAGAATGCATTAAAACCCTCTTTTCATGAGACTTTCATAATCAGAAAAGCACATAAGCAGAATGCTGATATACTGATTCCTTCCTTCTTTTTTTCTGATTATATTTATGAAATATTTTATACATACAATGAGATACTATTTATAAAATTTTATAGCACACTGAACAGTATATAATACTATTTGTGGATACATACATACATGAATAGTAAAAATATTTAAACGTGCTTGGAAATGATAAACATCACTTTCAGCAACTGAGGAGACCTTCAACCTAGGATAATTTTACTAGCCAGGTTGTAAACATGCTTACACACACACACACACACACACACACACATTTACGTGTACACACACATTCTCTCTCAATTTTGTTATATAGACGAACAAAGCATTCTGGAGTTTTATTACTAGCCTAAAGAATGTCTTAGAAGACTAATTTTTTCCTTTAAAAGAAAAGGAAGGCAGAGCAAATGAGAGTTTGTGGATGGTGGGGGTGGTTAATGCCCTCACTTTTCAGGGGTTTTGACAGCTTTCCAGGAGCTGCCTCCTGGGTTCATTTTGAGGCAGCGCAGGCTTGGCTTGAGGCCAGGGTGACAGTCAAGGCCTGAGAAGTCTCTTCTTTCCGAGATTATTTCTCAGGTTTCTTTGTTTTATTGGTACACAGAAGGAGCGACACTGAGCACAAGGGAACGGGAAGGAGGTGACCAAGCAGAGATTTCTAAACTCAAGCGGGATGTCCTGCTGCTGTCCCAGCCTCTGAAACCATGCTCACATTGGCCAGGCGTCCTGTGCAGGAGGGTTTAAGTTAATCCAGGGAGTCTGGGCAGCTTTGGACTGATTCCTTTGTAAGGTTCCAAATCTCCGAGGAGCACCCCTGACTCTGGCAGTCCAGCCAAGGTAGTTTCAAAGAACAATGAACTCAGGAAAAAAAATAATAAACTATCAGGTTAAAACATGTGCCTTTAAACAGCTAGGAGCCAGACACCAAAATGAGACTTTATAAGCTTCCAAGGAGACAATTAAAGGATGTGGGCACAAGCAAAGAATCAGATGATCATTTCAGCATTGGAAACAGCAGAAAGGAGGGAACGGTATCAGAAAGCTAGCCCTGAAGCCAGCAGTGAGGGATAAAGGAGACCAGATGGCCCTCACCCCAGGCCAGCCAGACAACCCGCCCAACCCTACACACTGCCCTCCTGTGAGCTGCAGGCGTACAGCCCTCAGATCCTGCCAGATTTACACCCTGCCTTTAGCAGCGACTCAGAGAGGGGGCACCAGCACTGAACGTCTTTGAAATTCTGCTCTGGTTCCAAATGAAGAATCGTTCTGCCTTCAAAGCCAAATGGAAGTTTGGTAGAAGCATGTGCTTTCCCCTTAGGTTCAAAAGAGAAATTAATATCCCTGTCATCTCTCTGTGCATTCATATTTTCCTTCTTCAAGTGAAAAGGAGAAATTATGATGGGAGGCATCCTGTAAAAACAGAAGGTATTTATTGTAGAATGTATTGCTTCTTCACAGAAGCAAGTCTTTCTATATTTTCTTTAAAACAGAGAAATGCAATTTGCTTTCAAGTCTATCAAATATCGTATAAGTTTACCTCTCATAAAAAAATATCTGAGTTTTTGATAGGGTGTCATCATGACTATTTACTCCCATTCCATTTTAAAACATTCGTTTCTGTTAGTGTTTGCAAGGCAAATGTCTGAAATGATGCCCATAAACCACAGGGTGCAGAGGTTACAGGGGGTGTTCACATTCTAAGTCATTCATCCCCATAGAGATTTTTTTTTTTGCCATGAGAATATTTTAATTTTATAATAGAAAAAAATAATTTACTAAACTGCAACAATGTTTTTGGCCCTAGTAACACAAATATGGACAAAGAAAGATCTCATGGTCTATATTTCCTGCTCTCAAGGAGCTCATATCTAATGGGGGAAACAGAAGGTGAGGAGGGGCAGGTAAGCCAACAACTGTATCGAATACAGAGTGATAGGTGCTATCATCGAGTTGGGTTATCAAGTTCTGTGAGGGACACGTGATAAAGCAATTATTTCTGTAGGACTATAACTGTATCAAGGAAAACTACACCTAGATGCTGTTGGTGAAACAGAAAGGTGAGGGAGTCCCAGAGAGAGGTAACAAGGGCCAAGAGGAGTCCATGATATTTTCCAGAAGCAATAAGGGGTCCAGTGCGGCTAGAAGATGGAGGCTGGGAGACCTAAGGAATGGCTGACGATGGGCTGGGAATGTGGGTTTGGAGCCACAACAGATCATCAAAGTCTTGGATTACTGTGCTCAGGAAAGTGGACTCCCAAGCAATAGAGAGGGGAATAATCAGTGTAGAAAAAACATCCCGGCCATCAGAGGTTGTGTTGGAAGGGAAAGGGGATCAAGATTTTGCAATAAGGGGCACTTGAACTATGGCAGTGTTAGGGTGGACCAAAACAGGGAGAGATGAAGTCAGATTAGATCTGGGAAGAAGAAAGAGGAGGTGAGCTTGACGACAGAGTTTCCACCAAAGTTCCTCACCAGGCGCTTGGCTAAAATAGGAAATAATAACTAACATTTAACATTGACTGTGTGTTGTTATATGCAGATCTATGCTAACCATTCTAATTTACACAACAACTCTACAAGGTAGGGACTATTATTGTACCCATTTTACAGATGAAGAAAATAAAGCAAAGAGAGGTTTAGTAAATACCCTAGGGTTACATATTAGTAAATGAGGAAGCCAGAATTCAAACGAAGGCCGTCCACTCTCCCTAGACACTCACTACATACACTGCTCACAGAGCAGGAGATGTGGTATTTAAAGGAAAGAAATGTGATCATGCATGTATGTCAATTTTGAGGTTGCTGCAGGATATCAAGACAGAGCTGTCCAATAAATAGTTGGAAAAATAGGTCTGGCACTTGGAGAAAGATTCATTCATTCAACAAATACTTCTTGAGCACTTATTATCTACCCAGCCCTTTGTCAGAGATGGAGTTATAACATCATCAAAATATTTACTGAGTACCAGAAAAGTATATGTATAACAAGTTTTAGTAAAGCAAATAATTTTCATCACACAGCTGAACACATACTCTTTAGAATAATTCAGAGACAGCTCCTTTTATAAAACAAGTAATTTGCCCTTAAATACCTGTTCCTGCAATCTCAGAATTACTCATATTGGCTTTCCTTAAAGCAAAACACCCTATAAATGTGTAAAAGTTCAGTCAGGAAGAGAGAGTTCATTTTAATTTTATGAACCACTCAGCACACGTGTTGGGTTCAGGAAATAAGTAAATATATCTCGGTCAGTTGTGTTGATAGAATTTAACAGGAAGGCTCCAGTGATGAAGGGTTACCCACCGGTAAACAGAAGGCAGGTGTGCTTAGGAAAAGAGGGAAGGAATTCAATCACGAAGTTCAAGAACGCTGGGAGGAAGGGAACAGCACCCAACTCTGGGCCTGCTCTGATCTCTCAGCCTCAGTTGTGTCATTTGCACAATCAGGCACCCCATTCACAAACACATTCAGACTTCATGGCCCGCAGGAGCACCCATAAGGTTTCCTGGCGTCCAAACCACACCCAGCTTTAACTGCCACCACCAAACACAACTGCCGAGTGAAATCCACTCCAGCTCAGCCTTGAAAGGGGGACAACAGCACTGGGGTCCCTATCTATTTCCAGAGAACATGGCTTCCTTGCCCTGTTTTTCTGTGCCAAATGACCACTATGCAGTGTCCTGCATTATTATAAAACAAGATTCCTTTCACAGAAAAACAACATTTGAGACAATTTATATCTTGAACTTAAATAGCACCTTCTGCTAAGTGCTTCTACTGACTTTCAGATATTATCTCATTAAATCTTCACAGATTTCTATATTAAAAATATTTTTCAGCCACGGCATAAAAATCAAGGCATTTCCACGAATACACACCCTAGTTGAGAGCATTTACTTACATATTCGCCCCCTGGAAAATCAACAGATCGTTTTCTTTTCAAGCAAATTGCATGGTGGTATCACTGTCCCTTCAGCAGTCGCAGGCCATCTTCAGGAACCCTAATATAGGACAGTCTTGCCTCTCCCGCCGACCTCCAGACTTCTCACAGCCAACTGTTTTCCACATTCAGAGCCTTTTCAGGCAACTGTCATAAAAACCAATAGGCCCCATAGCATAACAGTTACGAGCATGGGCTTGAAGCCAAACTGATCTACTCTGCGAACTTGGGAAAGGGTTCTAACCCCTGTGAGCCTTAGTTTCCTCATCTGTAGAATGGGAATAATAATAATAGTATCTCTGAATATGCTCATGAGAATTGAGTTATTACAAACAAAGTGCTCAGATGACGCTGGCCCATGGTAAGCCCTCAATAAATATGCTTGATTAGATCCACCTGTCTGTTCACAGGTGTATGAAGCAAAGAGCAGGAACGTGGATGTCAGAGAATCTGGATTCTAGACCCAGCTCTCACACCAACTGGGTGTGTGCTCTTGATAAACTCAACCTCTCTGAGACCCACTTGCTGGTGCCTGAGCTGGAAGGGATTATTCTAAGCAGCTGCTTTTGGGGAGGTAGGTGCAGCTGGGACCAGCGGTGAATGCAATGGGCCCTCTGGGAGCTCCTGCCAGTCCTCAATGTGGGTCTTACAGGTCAGGGATGTTCTGTCTTGTCTCAGGGCCCTATTAGGTGTTGAAGAAAAATCTCAAAAAGAAAGAACATTTCTCTGGCTCTGCCTCACACATAGTATTATGAGAATTCATTTCCCTTCTTATCAGGAACAAAATAACTACCTAACTGCCATCCTATGTACAACTATACTGCGAGCATTTATTTTTCTGAGGCACCTACATGGCAGAGCTCCTGTAGGGCCTTTATAGACAATAAAGGATCCTCTAAACAGCCGTTTCCTCCAGAGATCTGCTCATGTTCTTCCTGCTCCTGGTCTCTCTCTCTCCCCTAGAAGCTGCTCAATGTACTCGCAGCCTGCACAGGCCAGGGAGCACAGTGGACAGAGCACAGGCTCAGATCTGGCAGTCCTGTGCTCAAGGTAAAGACAATGACGTGTAGTGGACCCTGGAGTTAGCCTCCCTGCCTATGAGTCACACAAGCTGTGTGACCTTGGGCAAGTTGATTAACCTCTCTGAGCCTCAGTTTTCTCATGAGATAAAAACATGGATAATAAAGTATCTACCTTACCTGATTGCCTTAAAAATCAAATGAAATAGTTCATTTCAACACTTAGGCTAGTGCCTGGAACACAGTGAGTTCTCAATAAATGTTAAATGTGGTTATAATTATCACAGCTCTGCCATTTTATAGTTATGACAGGTTACTTAAATTCTCTGAGCCTCAGTTTTCTCATCTGTATTCTGGGGGACAATAATTATAGGTTTATCATAAGGATTAAATGAGATAATCCATCTGAAGTGTCTTCACTACTAGTAAGCACTGAGAAATGATATCTGCCATTATTATCATTATTACTGTGATTATTATTACATCTGATAGGAAGTGAGGAAGCGTGGTCACAGCGCCTGAGCTCACCCCCAACACTGACCTCTTGGAATCAGGAAACAGCCCTTACACAGACATAGACTGATCTACATAGATTCTCCCCCTCAGTTCCACATTCAAATAAAAGAGAATGTGTATTACAGCACTTCCTTAACCACTCAGAAACTAAATCAAAGAGAAGTTACATTGACAAGTTGTCTTGGGTAGAGGTTTATTTCCAAATTTTGCTAAATGAGTATGCTTCAGGAATGATCTTAAACCAAATCACTACAAGAGAACAACAATAGTAATACCTGTTGTGGTTATCCCAGCCCTTCTAGGCACAGCATCATACCTAATTCCCACAGCAACCCTGTGATGTTAATGGAGAAAGGATCATTAACCTCATTTTGCAGGTGAAGAAACTGGGAACTAGATTAATCAGTCATCCCGCCCAGAATAGGTGGTGGTAGAATCAGAATTAGAACTCAGGTAACCCGGCCCACTGTTTCTTCCAGACTATTCTGAAAGCTACTCTCTACCTGACTTAAGAAGTCCTACGGGTCTTCTCCTCAAAATGTTTAGTGGTTGACCTTTAGACACAGATGACAATGAGCCCCCATCTGGTGCCCATGGCAGACATCACCAATCAACAGTGGGTCCTTTCTGATGAACCTCAGAATCTCTTTCAACACAGGAGCTAATACTACTTGATCAAACCTGGGAAGTGAGGTGAAACCTGTCTGTCACCCATGCACTAGACTTTAAGGAATGAAAATTCAAATCCCTCCAACAGGGACCAGGCTGGTCATGGAAATAAGTAACACAGGTGGGACGTCAATACCTGTGCACACCTCATGTGAGCATGCAGAACACAAGAGCCTACGTCCTGGGTGGCGGAGCAGGCAAGTCACCTCCAGCTAACATCTCCCTATGTTGAAGTGCAAGTTCAACACCACCATATCTTCAGATTTACAAAAAAAAAGAAAGAAAAATCTGAAATCTGGGCATGGATCTAAAGTCTCCCAATTTTTCAATACTATGCAGCCTAAACAAAATGCACGTATGAGTCACACACAGCTCAGAGGCCGTCCGTCTGTAACCTCTGCCATAAACCAAGTCTTGAGATCCTTGCCTTTCTCTGAATTCTGAGCATCCATGTAAGTTTCACAGCCTGATTCCTGGAAGCTCAGCTCTTAACCTCGGTTAATGAGATCGCTGAGATGCATCTGGACAAGCTGCTCAAAATATGCAAGGCGCTAGCTGGCTCCAGTGTTCGCCTCCTCCAGACACAGGGGTCAGGGTTAGTCTCTGCCAGGCTTAGCCCACAGGGAAGAAAATAGTAGAAAAGAAAAGGCCCTCTTCCTTAACATGACAAGGAAAGGTAGAGAGAGGGGCATGACCAACCTTTGGGAAAGTCTTGAAGGTTACATTTTGTCTCTGAGCATTCCCTCTCTACTTCTCTCTCTTCTCAAACCTCTTCCACTCTGGTATTTCCTCCCAACAAGCTTTCCTAGATTAACCCCCAGTCTCATCCTTTTTTGGCATCCCTTCTAGAAGAAGGACACAAGTCCAGCAAATTCTATTGTAAGTTTCCTCCTCCTCTCTCTAAATTTTTCAAACGAGTAAAATCAGGTTAAAGCCAACACCAAGGAGAAAGGGACTAAAATGTTAACAGTGGCTGTCTCCAAGTTGGGAGGCTATTATGATTTATATTTTCTTCATTAAATACTTCCATATTTGCCAAGTCTACTATCAATAACAATCATCAGTTTTATGATAGGGGGGATGGGAGTTATTTTTCACAAGGAGAAATGTTAATAAGGAAAAGTAAGTATCAAGAATTATGTAACATTATTGGTCAAATTACAAGGTCTACCAGTTAAGATACCTTTGGCCACACAAATTTTAAAAATCTTCTCATATAGACTCAAACGAAAAAGAAATGTATTATTTTTTGTAACAAGAGGTCTAGAGGTAGTATGGCTCCGAGAATGGTTGATTCAATAGCTCAGTGATTCTCAAGGGTCCTAGATTCTTCTTAAGTCTTCCTTCTGCCACCCACAATGCATCAGTTGTCCAATAAGGCAGCTTCCCTCATGGACTCAAGATGCTGCTGCTGTTCCAGGCATCATAGCCTTGCACCACAATGTCCAGAGGTAGAAAGGAATTATTCTTCCTCTTCCTCTGCCTCCTAACTGAGAGCAAGGACATCTTTCCCAGAAGTCCCCAGCACTTTACTACATGCTTCATTGGTCAGGACTAGGATCGCCTGCGCATTCCAGTCACTGGCAAAGAGAATGAGATTGCCATGAACAGCTTAGGCAAGTTGTTTGGGAGGGAACAGATATTGGGAAACCAGTCTCAAGGATTACAAGATAACGTGTTCACACTGTAAATAAAAGTAGACTGCTATGAACAATGATCAAATCATTATAAGGTCATTTTGAAGAGCTCAAAGTCCCCAAATAAGGCAACATTCGATTCAAAGGGTGTGTCTGGAAAGGCATAGGGGTTGTATTCCTAATATTACTTTACATGTATGTAGCAATTAATAGTTTGTCTCACACTTTCCTACCAGCTTCTGCACTGGTATTGCACATCTCTAGGGAAAGCGATGCAACTATTATTCCATTTCACAGAGAAGGAAGCAGTGGACCGTTTTGTCTAGTGTCTAAAGACCAGCAAGAGACAGAGGTGGGACAGGATACCAGGCCTCTTGACACCTAGTTCACAGCCCTTTCTAATACGTCATGCTACTCCCTTCCTAAAAATGCCCAATAGGAGCAGAGTACCCTGATTTTTCCCAAGTACACACACACATAATCTTACTGGATTCCCAGAACAACATTTAGTGAAGGTGGAATTATTTTACAGATATGGATATTGAGGCTCAAGCAGGCTGATGGTGAAAAACTCACATTCGGATGAGTTGAATCAGTTTAATTTGTTTTGTTTTTTCACTACCAAGTAGTAGTTATTTCCTTCTTATATACCCCTGGCTGCCTCTCAACACTTAGTCCTAAATTAGTGCTCATGGCTCCAAAAAGCATGGGATCCTCCTTCCAAATTTTCACCCTCTAGAGCCCCTTTTGGCTCCAGGCTCCATCAGCCTTCTGTTCTGCCTGACCAAGCAGCTGGTGCTGTCCCACAAGCTCCTAACTTGTCCCCTTTCATTGTTGCCTTAAGGATCTCTGACCTTCCAATGGGATCATTAGTTAATCTTATCAACTAATTTGCTGAGGAAAGACTCCAGGCCCTTGGCCTTCCAGGAAAGAATAACAAGACCAGGCACACACTTTTGTTGTCTATCCCAAGGCAATTATCCTGATAGTGAGAATTTTAGGGCTGGCTAGAGGGAAGTCGTGACCCTTAGACCTTAGAAGAGTAGGCGCCACTCCTCCTGTAATTGTCCTAGAGGAGGGCAAAGGGAACAGTGTGGGACAGTAGAAAGAGCCTCAACCTGAGAGAAGACATGCCTACTTTATGATCTTAGTATCTAAGCTCTAATTTACAAAACAGAGATATTAACTCCAGCCCAGCCCACTTCCCAGAGTTTTCATAAGACTTGATTAAATCATTTCTGAATGCATTTTGAGCTAAACAGATGTGTAGTTATTTTATTAAATAGTTGCATCTAGGTGAGTGGATGCCTTGTAATTTGGCATTACTTTGGTAATAATTGCTTGTACTGTCTCACTTCTGAGTGTAACAGGGAGACGAAAGGAGAAAGACCAGATCCCACTGCTGTTTATCCAAGGCTAAGGTTCTAGGGCAGAGTTCTCCATCCTGGGTCTATATTAGAATCATCCGGGGAGGCTTATAGACTATGATGTCTAGACTCTATCCCAAACCAATTAATTCAAAATCTAATCTCTGAGGGGGTGGGGCCCAGGCATCAGTACTTTTTTAATAGCTCCTCAGGAGACTCTCTGTGCAGCCAGGGCTGAGAACCACTCCACTTGGGTGATTCAGTAGCAAAGAGATTAATCAGAGTCTTTTTCCTGCAATCATGCAGCCACACTTGAGGGACAGAGTGACACGGTCAATTCACAAGGGGTCAGAGCATCCTTGGTTCTCTTTCTTGGCAAGTGGGTCAGCATGGGCAATTCTATGTCATGATCCATTCTGGTCACTGCAATTACTTCTCAGAACTGGTGGTTTCATATCAAAAGCTTTTAAAATGTGATTTGGGGCTTGAAGAGGGGGACCAGTGAGGGAGAATCATGTGGGAGAGAGGGAATATGAGGTTGAAAGAAAAAGATAAAAGCAAAAAAAGAGACAAAGACAGGCAGGGGGTGGGGTACAGAGAAGCAGCAGCAGAAAATAAAACTGCTGATAGTGGCTTTCGGAATTCAGACCTGCTTTCAAACCATATGGCAGAGATATTAGCTTGCCTGTAATTACTACAACATTCTCCACTGCAGAATGACTTTCATTAAAACCCATGGATTGAGGCACTTGGAATTCGTGAATAATTTTGCTTTGAGCTCTGGCTCTATTATGCTTCTGTTTGGAGTTGATATTTTTGAAGAAGGGAGAAACTCCACTTGTTCATCAAGCAACTATTTTGGAAATACTGCTGTCAAAAATCAATTTAATGAGCATGTGTTTAGCACCCATTTTTTGCCAGGCTGTGTGCTAAGAGCTGGGGAGGATGAGTAGATGAAAAGAGCTGACCTCATCCCTTGGCCTCATCCATTCGACAAATATGTTCAGCAGCAACAGCACGCCAGGCACCCTGTGAGGTGCTATGGGGTGGGATGTCCCTAGAAGACTGACAAGAATACAGGCAATTACTTGTAGTGGGGTCACTTGGTATAGCCCATCAGTCATCCATTAGGCTGTTTCAGGGGGTGAAAGGAGGAGAAAGGTAAATGCATTCATCTTTGACTCTAGGTGTTACCAAACCAGGTTTGTTTTGCCTGCTGCATGCTTATGCCAATCACAGAGACGACAAGTTTGCAAAGAGAAAGGGTTTAATCACCAGTCAGCCAAGTGAGGAGACAGGAGAACCAATCTCAAATTCACCTCCCCCCAAAATGGGGATTAGGGATACTTATGGGATAAAGGGGTGGGGTGGTCTGAAGTGGGGATAGATGATTGGAGGATAGGAGAAGTGAGGTAACTGATGATCTGCACAAGCGCAGTCAAGCTTTACACCTCTTCATAGGATGCCTGTTCACAATGGTGGCATTACCACGATCCGAGGGTGGAGTTTTTGGCTCCTTGACATCAAGGGTCACCTACTCAGGCCTAGTTGATGAGTCAGTGGTCTTAACCAGCCTGAACTGGACAAGGAGCCAACTCTGAGTTTCTGAAAAACTTAAGCACCCCACCCTTTACCATGGTGACCTGAGGGTCAGAGATGTTATCTATAGGGTGGGATTTAGTAATGCATTATCCAACTACTTTTACAAACAGACAGCTAACTGAGTGTAGTTAAGCAAGTTGGCCTCAGGTTTCACAGGGTCACCTGGACTAAGTCAATAGTGACCATCACTTAGCAAGCTGTGAAAGGGGCAGAGGTGACGACTTTCAGTTTCATGAAGTGATCAGGTTCTAAGCAGGCTCCTGGGTGGGGGACATCACTCTATCTCTCTAGAATGGAATGTGACCAAGGAACTCCCACGTTCAGGGTTTAGCACATCCAATATCTGTACCATACTCCTCAGCCATTCACCATTTACCCCAGAGATGATAAATAGTTTCATTTTTCATGTCATCTCTGATCAACTGGTAATGACTGCCTGGAGTTTGCTGATAAGATTTCTGTGCTAAGTGAGGCAAAAAGTTTGGTGACTGATTTTTAATGTCTGCCATGGGGGTGGCACTAAAGAGTAGAGTTTCCATCCCTCACTTAGCCCAATCTCCTTTGTTCTAGTTATCTATTGCTGTATGACAAACCACTCCCAACAACAGACCTTTAAAAGTGGCTTAAAACAACTGTCCTTTATTTTCCTTATGAATCTGCAATTTGGGCAGAGCTCAGAGGAGACAGCTCCTATCTAATCCACATAGCATCAGCTGGGCAGCTTATCTGAGTCTGGAGGATCCACTTCAAAGATGGCTCACTCACATGACTGGTAAGCTGGTCCTGCCTATTGGCTGGGAGCTCAGTTGGGGCTATCAGCAAGGGGCCTCAGTTTATCTCCATGTGAGCCTCTTTAAGAGTCTGTTGGGCTTCCTCACAACATGGTGGCTGGGTCCCAAGAGACGGCAAATAGAAGCTGCTAATATCTTAAGACCTGGTCCTTGAAACTGGCCCAACATCACTTCTGCCATATTCTATTTTCCAAAGCAGTCACAGGGCCTGCTCAAGTTAAAAGAAGTAGAAAGAGTGTCAAAGAAGTTGTGGCCAGCTTTAATTTGCCATGCCATTCAATTTTGTGAAGCAAGTTGAGCCCAAGCTTCAATTGTTTGCTAACTTTATAATAAAAGAGTGTGGGGGGAGCTCAAGACTCATGGCTTGGGAAAAAATGTTCTAGAATGAGACTTACCACTGCAATCAGCTCTGCTCTGCTCTGATTCACGTACTCGACTCTCTTCACATACTCAAGTATGATTTCCTTCATTAAGTAGTAGATAATAACAACAATAAACAAACACATAGGGACAGAGATTGGATTGGTGGTTACCAGAGGGGAAGGGGGGAGGGAGGAGGGTGAAAGGGATAATTCGGTACATGTGTGTGGTGATGGGTTGTAATTAGTATTTTGGTGGTGAACATGATGTAGTCCATGCAGAAATAGAAGTACAATGATGTACACCTGAAATTTTTGCAATGTTATAAACCAATGTTACTGCAATAAACAAAAAATTAAAAAAAAAAAAAAGAACTCCAAAGGCTACACAGCGAAGGCAGAGAGTCCTGCCAAGCCTTTACCAGTTGCTCCAGGAAGTGGGGTATCTGGGCCTGTACTTCATAACTTTTTTGTTTTCTCTCTCTCCCTTACCAACTGAGGCCTACACTTTCCATACTGTGTCTTCTGCCCAACCCTCACTTCTTAGGGTGATTTTCCCAAGCTTCTCTCCTTCACTTTTCCCACTCTTACAGGCTTTGCCATCCAGCATTATAAATGCAGTGGCTTTCCCAATCCAACTGTGCAGTTCTTGGATGCAGGGGAGAAACCAGGCTCAGATTTTCCAGAGCTGTGCATTCAGTGAGGGCTTTCTGATGACCCCCGGGATGATTCCTCTACCTTATCCAGGTAGTAGAAGTGATCTTTGGAGTTAATGAATTCCAAACAAGTTTGTGGCTCTTTTTATATTTATTTGCTCCTGCCATGCCCATTGAGCATGAAATGGCTCCCAAGGGAAGAAAGGAAACTGAAAATAAAAAATAATAATAAAACCCTAACACACGCACACACTTCCCTAAGGTGAATGAGCATGCACAACCAGTATTATCGTTCTCTTTGCACAATAGAAAGATTCTTCCATTTGCCTTTGGTTACCAAAAGCTTAATCATTTCAGATAACCAAAGGATTCAGCGCTTTCAGCTAGTGTAAATTAGAGGCATTATCAACCTGGTTTTAAAATTGGTTGTGGGTTGTATTTTTTTTTTTTCTTTTTCTCCCCAAAACCCCAGTAGATAGTTGTATGTCATAGTTGCACATCCTTCCAGTTGCTGTATGTGGGACGCTGCCTCAGCATGGCCGGAGAAGCAGTGCGTTGGTGCACGCCCGGGGTTGGGAACCCCGGACCACCAGTAGTGGAGGGCACACGCTTAACCACTAAGCCACGGGGCCAGCCCCTGGTTGTGGGTTTTCTGAGGTATATTATTTCAGCTTATCCCTAATTCTCCCAAGTCTCTTGGTCTGTCATATACACAACAGACTGATTTGATCCTAGTTGCAATTAGTGATAAATATATTGTAAGGTTAAAAAATATTTTTAAGGCTTAGAGATTTAGAAACAAAGAGACTCCAAAAATAGCAGAAACACTCACCTAACCTTTAGAAATTTTAAGCTCCTGAGATTAAAATCTACCTCTTTATCGTTGTTAGCCAAATTCAAGAGCCTAGTGCACTTTCTTCCCCTATGACTGACTCACTCTACACCAGTGGTCTGAACACTTCTGATCTTGTCAGATGCGTTAATACAGCAGAGGCAAAAAAGCGCTGGCATTGGGATTAAGCTCCTGCCTTAAACTAGCAGTGTGACCTTGGCCTCCGGGAAAGCGCATGTACATAAACGTGGAAAGAGAGCTGATCTTAAACCAAACTGAATGGAGTTTGAATCCCAGCTCTGCCACTTACTGGCTTTCTTAACTTGGCCCATTTACTTAACATCTTTGACTTTCTTTTCCTCATCTGTAAAATGAGGGCAAAAGTAACCAATTCCTCAGTTTGTCATGACCAGTAAATAAAATAATGTCTGGGAATAACCTGGCACATGGCAAACCTTCAATGAATGATGGTTCCCTTCCCATGGACCTCTGCTTGTTCTAAAATGAGTGGGCCCATTGGAGCTATATCACCACAGAGAAACAATCAGTGTTCATTATGACCCTGGCATGGGCTCTCAGCTTATGGAGTCTGATTCTAAGTCACTAAGAAGAAGGGGGCCATCCAGAAAGATCCTCAAGACCTAACCTGGAAGAGTGAATTGAGCGCTGAGAATAAGGCAACGGTTTCTTTGTCTTAAAACTCTTTTGAATTATAATTTCCCTCTCCCCAGTTTTCTCCCCCACCACACACACACACACACACACACACACACACACACAAATGCAATGTGGTAGGCAAGATAATGGTCCCCCGAAGACGTCCATGTCCTAATCCCAAGAACCTGTGAATGTGTTACCTTACATGGCAAAAGGGACTTTGCAGATGTGATTAAGTTAATGACCTTGAGATGGGAAGATTATCCTGGATTATCTGGATGGTCCTAATGTAATCACATGTGCCATGAAAAGTGGAAGAGGGAGACAGAAGAGAGACAGAGGGAGACGTGACCGTGGAAGAACGGTGAGAGAGATGCAATGTTGCTGGCTTTGAAGGAGGAAGAAGGGGGCCATAAGCCATTGAATGCGGGCAGCATCTAAGAACTGGAAAAGGAGAGAAACCGATTCTCTCCCAGAGCCTCCAGAAAGAATCTCAGCCCTACTGACACCTTG
This sequence comes from Ceratotherium simum simum, assembly GCF_057802395.1. Lineage (NCBI taxonomy): Eukaryota > Metazoa > Chordata > Mammalia > Perissodactyla > Rhinocerotidae > Ceratotherium > Ceratotherium simum. The sequence continues at coordinate 39,626,268 of NC_141919.1, forward strand.
ATTTTAGCCCAGCGAGACCCATTTTAGATTTCTGACCTCCAGAACTGTAAGATAATAAATTTATGTTGTTTTAGGCCACTAAATTTGTGATAAATTGTTACAGCAGCATAGAAAACTATTACATATGGATACTTACTATAACTATTTTGACAAAATAACCACTGAAGCCCCATAGAAAATTCTAATAATACCACTACCATGAGAGGATTAAAATTTCATGAACCAAAAACTTTTTTTGAATAAAAGTTTGTTTTTAATATGTTCACAATGCTGACCCTCTAAGGCAGGAGGTAGTTGGGTGTTGAAGAAAAGCCCCTGGAAGCTCCCCAAAAGATGAGTGAATCCTATATCTACTGTTTGAGATGTCATCAGAGACAGTAACTGGAACTTAATCATCTCAAGTGATTATAATGCTAAACAGTTCCCAGTCATTCAAAACAAAGCTTTCTCATTGAGAGAATTCCAGGGGAATTAATAACTTTTTAAGGTTGTGGGGGTAGGGGAGGATGCCTTTTGTTCCACTAGAAATTTTGGCTTCTGGGTAGCTAAATACAATTACATACCAATTCTCAATTTCATTTTTAGAAACCTACAAGACATAGGTCAGGATTAAAATACTATCATAATTGTATTTTCTTCTTCATATAAAGTTTACTATTTTCTGTTGGTAAAGTCAAGTCTGACCATTTTGGAAAATATGGAAAACATTGAATCGTTTTTTTTTTTAAAACACCCCGTAAACAAAAGACAGCATTGTTCACACTACATTTCCTTTGAACAGATAGGAAAAGAAGGAGAAAGAACCCTCTAGGACCATTATTCTCTGACAAGCTTTCTCCCAGCTTACTCAGAATGTTACTTGTAGGGAAATAAAACGGACCCTCCCAAAGGAGGGTAGTTCCATTGGGATTAGACAAGCAGAGTTTGAGTCTTGGTCTCGAGAGCCTTGGCACATCAGTTCCTTCCAGTAGCCTCACTTCCCTCATCTGTAAAATGAGAATAATCAGACCTGCTCCTGGGGCTGTCTGTGAGGGTTGGAGATAACTTAGGTAAAGCATCTAGCACAGTGCTCAGTAAAGGAAAGTGGTCATTGTTGGCCCAAAAGTAATTTTTCAGGAATTTGTCAACTGGGGTGTTTCAGGATTCCTAACAGCTTTGCCAGCCACTGGTGCCGGAGCTACCTATAACTCTGCTACCTGCTGGAAAAGGACCTTGACCTCAGCACAGCCCAGAAATAATCATCTCGAACCTAAATCTAGAAAAGTAGGTATTTTCTGTTTACAAAGCTCTATCATGGGCATTCTCTCATTTCATATTTGGGCATCAGCCTGAATGAAATGGAAACCATCAAGCCAGATGTGTTTAGAATCTGCCATCTGGATGCTTCACTCTGGCTCCCCTGATGGACTCCCTCTGCTGGAATGTTCTCACCCATCCTCTCCCACTCCCTGCTCCTTGTCACGCCCTCTTTGGTGTCCGCACTGGAGTTTGTATATTTCTCCACTGTCACATGTCTCTATTCTGCAGGGTTGGTTTTAATCTTTTCCTTAATCTTGAGGACAGGAACTATAATCTTTTTATCCTCATCCCCAGTGCCTGGCAGAGCAGCACTTAGTAAATGTTCACTGAGTGAATAAATGAATCAGAGTTGAATAAATGGGTGGATAAATGGAATGAATAGGTTCATGTATTGCCCTCAATCAATTGGAGTCTGCATCTATGGTAACACTGGGTGTTCTCCACAACCTGAGACCTCTCCCATTCTCCAGCTCATGAGCAATTCATGTGCACTTTTTCCTCTCTTCACTACTGGTTTGTTTGGAGGTTAACTTGGGGAGGTATTGACCAGTAAGAACAACCAAGATCTGGGTAGGGGAGTCTGGGGGGAAGGATTCTTTACAATTCAGGTCATGTGCTTTCTAGTGAGAAACTAGGACGCTTGCAAAATTCCAGGAGCACCCTTCACCCTGGACTCCGTGTGAATGGCAGCCCCTGAATTAACATGCCCTATATTTTCTTATGAATGATGTCCTCTGGAGCAGTACATAGCCCAGCACTAGTTTTACACTATAACACTTATCCCTTTAGGACTTTTGCAATGTTCCTTGGTGCCACTAGGACAAAACCAACTGTGAACACTCCCACTGTTATAGGAGTAAACCCACTTCCCCTTTCCCCTTGTGCCCTCCTGGTGTCCTCCTTCAATGTTCTACACAATGGAGGCTCTGAGTAAACTTCAGATCCGACTGGGAGATACAGATACAGATTCCTCCTCTCTCGCCCCAGGCTCTTAATGCTCTCTTTTCTTGCTTTGCACCTCTCGGCTGACCAGGTGTCTGCAATGACTAACTTTTGACGAGAGAGACCCAGATGCCACTTCCTCCTGCCAATCAGACTTCTATCACTGTCAGCCCTGAGGGCTCCCATCTTGAGCAACACAAGGCGAACTGTCAAGGCTCAATAAATAATGCAAGAGACCAGGAGAAGCTGAGATAAGAGATAATAACAAAGGCAGTCAAAAGCAGGGTCTCTGAAGTAACAGTGCCACCATTCAGATCTCAGCTCTGATGCAAGCTGAGAAACTGACTGGGGCAAATTCCATAAACCACTCCGAGCCTCAGTTTCCACACCTATCAAATTAGGATAAGCATATCTATTCTATACGGTCATTGAGGGAATTAAATTGTTCCTACTCATGTAAAGTGCTTTGAACAAAGCCGGGCTCCTAGTAAGCCCTTGATAATCAATAATTATTTCTCAGATAACTCAGTTTACCTTATCCACAGTGGGCAGGATGAGCAAAAAGCTAAAATTCAGGACAGTCAACCCTGGTTCACACACTATAGCTGAACCTTGTCCTTCCTCAAAGATTTTCCTTAAGAAGACACCAAGTCAAGAATTTCTAGAACGCATCTTTTTCACCATGGAATGGTGGAGTGATAAATGCTTGAGCTAAAGTATCAGACACAATTGACATTAAACCCTGTTTCCACTACTTACTAACTGGAAATTTGGGCAAAAGGTGATCTCAGTTTTGGGTTCCTCCAGGAAGATGGGATCAATCAATCATTTCTATATTGCATTGTCATTGTAAAGATTAAATGAGATAATATGGAAGATAACCTGTGACAAAATGTAAGTACTCAATGTTAGTTCCTCCTTTCCCTAAAGATTTCATTTAATAGAAAACTGAGGCTTAGGGAGGTTAGGAATGTTGTCTAATTTTTATAAACTGTCACACCTGTGAAGTAGAGAGGTTGGTACAAATGGCCTACCAGTTCTAAAATATGTAAATCTCTGAGTTCAAGAGGACACATGGAGTCACCACTGTTAGAATATCTTCTTGATGGGAACGTGCCTACTTTCTGCTACTCCAGCAGTGAGCACAGAGGTCTAGGACTCAGCTGGTGCTCCCAACCTTGGGTCCGTTAGCGTGGGGCTGTCACCATCTGAGGGACACTTCCAGGCCACTGGAGAAACAGCATCCTACAAATGTCCTGGGGCATGACCTGTTCTTGAAGCAGGCTACAACAGGAAATCCACAGAAATGACTGCCTGAGCTGCGAGGCCTTCCTCAGTCCCATGAAGATTAGAGTGGACAGGACAGATACGGCTTCTAGCGGAGGGTTGGACAGGCACTGTTGTCCACTGTGTGGATTCTGGGCAAAGGCAGGGAACTGACTGTCCTGCATTACTGATGTTAATAAAAGGAAGCTTATGAAAAGTCATTCAGCCCCTGCCCTTAGACAACTGCTTTTCTAGGTTCCACAAAGGCCCAGGTCTTATTTTGCACATCTGCTAAGCACCTAATACATATTTCTTTCCAGGACAATTCAGAGGACACACACTATTATAAACCATGGTATCCCAAAACTTCCTGAAACATCAGAGCTATATTTCACAACCTGTATTCTTCTGAACACCAAAAGTCTCACCAAATTCACTAGGTCCTACACAAGTGAGTTTGAAAATCTCTGCACTCTTAGAGATTCACAGTGTACTTTATCATAGCCAAGGCACTGAGCAGATCTGCAGTTAAAAGAAAATTAGTTTGATTTTAATTGACAGATTAAAAATTAACATAAAACATACAACAATTTTTTTTTTAATTTCTGTAGAGCTACAAATGTTCTTCAGACCCAGTTTGGAAAGTGCCAACCTATAGTATTTTTTTTTTTTTTTGTGAGGAAGATCAGTCCTGAGCTAACATCCATGCTAATCTTCCTCTTTTTGCTGAGGCAGAGCTAACATCTATTGCCAATCCTCCTCCTTTTCTTTTTTTTCTCCAAAGCCCCAGTAGATAGTTGTATGTCATAGTTGCACATCCTTTTAGTTGCTGTATGTGGGACGTGGCCTCAGCATGGCTGGAGAAGCGGTGCGGCCCAGGATCCAAACCCAGGCCCCCAGCAGCAGAGCGTGCGCACTTAACCACTAAGCCACGGGGCCAGCCCTATAATATTTTTAAATGGAGATTAAATGGCCTGTTTAACCAAAACAAACGTATTTTCACTATGTTGCAAATCTAGTCTTCACCATCACCATCACCACCCACCCACCTCAACCTTGTCCAGGTCTCATGTTAAGTTTGGAATAAGCATGTGGCAACTGCTTGTCCATATCCCACTGGGAACTCATCCTCAAATGCAGTGTGGCCAGAGTGGTGGCCTCTCTTAGCCCACTGCAAGGCAAGGCCCCACCCCATGCCCTCACCACCCCACAGCTGCACATTCTGCGGCTCAATGGTGGTAGAGGAAGAACATTCTGATAAATAAAAGGATTCTAGCCTTTAAAGGGGACTAGGGTAGGCAGTCACAGGAGACTCCGAGGTGAGGCATTAGATGCCCCACCTTCCACGGGCTCCCATAATACCCTTTGAACACACGTTCCCAGAGCCTAGAACAACATCCACCAAGTAGTAGGTGATCAATAAATGAATGAATTGCACTTGGCACATTGCAAGACAACATTCCATTTATGAAAGAATCTTTGTCTCTCAACTGTGAACTCCTTAAGGGGAAATACAATTTCTTTGACTTTTGTGTGCCCAGTATCTACAAAGGACCTGGTTTGTGGACTTAACAAACAAGTGAGTGACTTGTTTGTTGAAGTGACTTGAAAGAAGTGATAAGTGAATGACCTCGAGCTTCTTCTTGGTCCTTCCTTCTGGGTGCCAAGAAATGGGAATAGAGCACCCAACCCTCTCTTGATTACCTCTAAACTCCCCATCCGGCTGGGCATGCCTGGCTCCTCACTTCTCTTCCTCCTTCAGTGATGTGTCCCCCACTTTCTCTTCCTCAGCTGGGCTCTTTGCTATTCAGTTACTGTGCAGAGGGAGGGAATGGGAAATGACTGGCCTGAGGTGCAAACCCACCACCTTAGCCATATTTGCTGCAGAGGATTAACACTGATGTGGGAAGCAGGGCTTGGGGATTAGCTTCCTCTCACATCGAGTAGATTGTTTACACTGCATTGCCAGAGGCCACTGGAGAAAGCGGAACATCAAGGAGGAGCAGAGAAGAGAAAGAAGGGGAAGAAGAGGGAGCTGCCTCAGAGTCAATGGCGGCTGCCCCATGGACGGACGTCTCCATTTACGTCAGGCCTCATGTCCCACTTCTTCAGGGCTGCTCTCTGCTCTCATGTGTAAAAGATTCAGGCATCCTTCCAGGGCCTATTTAAAGATATTTAGTTAAGATATTTACCCATGTGCCCTTTCCTCACTGTAGGCAGCCTCTGACCGAAAGTAGGTTCTATGTGTGAGGAGGAACAGAAGAGGCCTCTTAGGGGGTATCATTCTGGGACGTTCTGGTCCTGACATTCCAAGACAACATCAACAACTAGCTGTCAATAGTGGGACTCACTGTGGACCATTTGCAGCTAGGGATTTTTGTTACTGTTTGGGGGATTTTTTTTTTAGGTACAATTTCACAGCTAAGGATTTAAAATTTGCTGCTTTGGCAATTTGCAAGTGATGCCAAAGGACCATTAGGGAGGAGAGTCATTGGTTATTTTGTGTGAGGCATGAATTTTAATGCTCCATATATCATGGCTGGTGTGGGGGAAGGAGTCTTAGCCAGGGAGAGGTCTAGACACCACCTAAATCTCAATGGTTTTGTGGCGGTTTTGCGGCTCTCTCTTAATACAAAAAAATATGAACCTTCGATCACCCTGGCGTTATAATCCCAGTCTTATAGATAAGAAAATGAGATGCACCTGTGATTTGAGGAAATGGGGCTCTATCTATCTCAGGAATATCCCCACCACAACATTGTCCTGGATCCAAACCCCAGTGTCCCATTCAACGGCCCATCTCCTCCTCCCACCCCTGACCCTCCCCAAACTTCCTCCTCATTTCTCTGTTCTCAGCTCTTAAAAGTTCCAAAGGGAGGGAAGGTACAGTGAGAAGGCAGACTGGTGGAAGGAGCAGAGTTCTGGGTGTAAGGATTCTGCCCCCAATTCCAAAGTGGGGAAGGGTTTTCCCCACATCACCAATTCTGTGACACCAGTCGAGTGTCCTACAATTCAACTCAATTCTGACACCATCTACCCAGAGATAGCATGAGATTCCACAGGTTAAGGGCTCAGTCCCACAAGACTACCCCTCACTTCAGACACCAATTGCAAGTCCAGGTTGTAACCTATGCTTCTGACTGAATGGCTATAAATCAGAAGTTCCCACCACCCCTTCCGCCAGTTTGATTAATTTGCTAGAGTGGCTCACAGAACTCAGGAAACCAGTTTACTCACTAGATTACCGGTTTATTACAAAGGATATCAAAGGATATGAATCAACACCCAGATGAAGAGATACATAGGACAAAGACCCAAACAAAGGAGCTTCTGTCCTTGTGGAGTTTGGGCCCGGCATGGTGGTACATGGAAACGTTCTTGGTTCACCAATCTGGAAGCTTTCCGAACCCTGTCTTTCCGGGTTTTTATTGGAGGCTTCATTGCATAGGCATGATTGATTAAGTCATTGGCCATTGGCAATTGATTCAATCTCCAGCCCCTCTCCCCTCCCTAGAGGTCAGCAGTGGGACTGGCCATTCCAACCCTCTAATCATATGGTTGGTTCTCCAGCTCCATCCTTAGGTGGGGTCCAAAAATCATCTCATTAAATTAACAAAAGATACCTCTGTCACTCTCATCACTTAGGCTATTCCAAGGGTTTTAGGAGCTCTGTGCCAGAAACAGGAATGAAGACCAAATATATATTTCTTATTATAAATCACAGTATCACAGGGTGTCTCTTGTCATCCCCAGCAGCTCTTTCATCTGCTGCCTATGTACCCCTTATATCAGCAATCCTTTAATATCCAGGCAAGATCAGCCCTTTAAACCCCCGTTCTACAACCAGGAAGAAAAACAGGCTCCTCCCAAGATTTCCTCAACTTCTTCAAGGCTCACCGTTTCCTAGTCACCTCTGTCTCCTGCTTTATGTTTACTGAATTTGTCAATCTGGGTCATACAACTTTTTATTACTGTTGTTTTTTACCTGCTTCTTGGTATTGACCCAAAGAATTTGGCCCCCTTCCTCCTCTTGATATCCTTCCCAATATCATACATAAGGAGGATATCTGGACTGTATTTTTACTGGAGAATTGGGGATAATGGTGAGGCCTGTCATTGAGGAGTATTAGTCTTGACTATTCATAGCAAGCCCTGTTACTTGGTTTCTCCATTCTTCTCCCTCTCTTCTCTCTTTGCTACCCATCTCCCCACTATCAAGTTCAAGTGTATTACTTACACAAAGTGTTTAGTTGTCTCCTGGCTCCCTTCTTCCCCAGGTGACCTGATTTCCCTAAAATAAGGGTCTTTCCTTAAGGAACTCTGGTATCTGCTAGAAAGGTGATGATCCTTCTCAGCCCAACTACATGGTTGAATACCTACTCATTCACTCATTCATTCATCCATTTAACAAATACTCACTGAGTGCCTACTAGGTGACAGACCCTGGGGATGCCAGAGTGAACCACAGGACAAAATTGCCTGCCCTCCTGGGGCTTACATTCTAGGGAACTCTGCATAAACTTCATTTGGAAAATAAAAAGGTTTCAACACAATAAAATCTCGAAAGCTGATGTCTTAGAATATTTTTAGAAAAGCATTTAGAGTTGACGATAACGGGGTGCTACTTTTCCTACTTATTTCTCTTAAATGGAATGGGGGTTAGGTGGAGGAACCAGCTTCTGTTCTTTGCAATCCAGTTTCTCTTTTTACTTTCCTCCTTTTTGAAAGGACCACTTCCTCCTCTGTTCCTCTAGGCTGTGCCAGCCTCCTCCTGTCCCCTGCTTAACCCTCCCTGAAATACACAAAGCTGCATTACTCCCTTCACTCCATCCTGCCCCTGCCTTTCAGGTTATTATTTCCAAGGGATACTTCCTATAGAGCCCCGTCACCCACTTATCCACCTCACCACTCTCTCCTCTCCCACCTAAATTAATTCTCTTGCCTTATTTTGAAGATGCTATCTGTGCTGGCTGGATGTGCTGCTTTGTATGTCATTAAACCGTCCCCCATATAATTTACAGATCCCACCAATGATGCATGTCTGCCTGTAGATGTCACCAAGAGATGTCTGGGGAGTTATAGCCTACCCAGAATATGCTCTCCTGCAGTTTCAAGAGTTAGACTATGTCTTTATTCTTCCTCTCCTCCTGGGATAGTGGGTTTCACCAGATACATGCTGCTGTTTCTTTTATGGGATTTCCTTTTTTATTTCTCCTGCCCATACCCAAAACTTCATCTTTGAAGAGTCGCTTTACAACTGACTGAGATTATCAGCACGCAGAAGGCCTCCCTCTCAGCACTACTAGGTGCAACAGACCTAGAAATAGATGTGTTTCTGTAAGTGCTTTTATTCCTGAAGCATCTTAGGGAAGAAAAATTCAAGCAAGAGACTTGCACAGATGTCACATAGAAAATCATCTACAAACAACATACACTATCTAAATAATTTTATAATATTTTATTTATTTACTTGGACTCCATCTTGTTAAAAAAGATTTGAAGAGGCTTACAAAAATGCATATAATTTGTAAAAAGGAACAAAAAAAGGAAAAGGAAATTCAACCGAAAATAGAATAAGGAAAGAAAAATTAAAATATTCTTTTGTGGGCCGGCTCCGTGGCTTAGCGGTTAAGTGCGTGCGCTCTGATGCTGGCGGCCCGGGTTCGGATCCCGGGGGGGGCCCCGAGGCACCACTTCTCCGTCCAACGCGAGGCCGAGTCCCACGTACAGCAACTAGAAGGATGTGAACCTATGACATACAACTATCTACTGGGGCTTTGGGGGGAAAAAAATGAATAAATAAAATCTTTAAAAAAAAAAAAATATTCTTTTGTAAGGATAGGATATAAAATTTGCCTGTTATGAGATCCTTTGTAGTTCTTAAAGGCATTTACCAGATTTGGTTCTGAGCTTCCTATGGGCCAAAGCAAAGAGGAAAACATAGTCAGCTTCAGCTTTCACCCATCTGGAGGGAGGGGAAGGTGGGACTATTAGGGCACATTTATTTCTTCACAATGACTTGGGGGCTGCTTCTTACATTTAGTGGGTGGGGTCAGGAAGGCTAAATATCCTGCAATGCATAACACGGTCCTCCACAGCAGAATTGTCCCATCCAAAATGCCAACTACACACCTGTGAGAACGAACAACTTGTATGACTCATAAAGTCCAAAGGTCAAAAACTCAAAATAAACTAGTAATTCAAGAGAAGCATGGGTACTGAGACCAGAAAAAAATATCCTTCTGATACTTTCTACAATGGACTCAATGGTGCGGCAGACGATATCAAGACCCTCTAACAGATGTAAGAAGGAGAACCATATGACCATTCCTAACATCCTCCAGAGAGAATTGCTGTTGAGGCATTTATGTGGAAGTTCAGCCTGACAAGTCTGTCTACCTCAGGCTCCCCAGTTTTGATTCCAATCCCACAAACGTGAGCTGAGTAGTATTCTAGACCCTGCCTGGTACCCCAGGGGTTGTAAAGCTGAACAAGACCGTGTCCTTCTTTCAAGGATCTGATCTAATAAGGCCACAATCCCTCTAAAACAAGTTGAGAAATTGATCAAATAAAACCTCACACTGTTTCATAAACACTATTTCTCATATAAACATATAAACCAGTCTTTGAAATAAACCAATAGACTGATTAGGCAACTCAAAACAATGAAAAGAAAAAGCATGGCAGCCATCTCCAAGGAACGCAAAATTAATGACACCTATTGTTCCGGGCAGGGTTCTTGGTTACAATCTCTAGAAATTTACTCTGGCTCTCTTCAGCAGAAAAGAAATTTCTTGGAAGATTATCAGAGGCTCATGGAATGTGTGGGAAGCTGGAGCCAACAGAAACAGCAGCAGGAGACTTGCCATGGAACCCAGCAGTGATGCCCTGGGTAGGTTGCAGCTGCTGTAGATGAAGATTATGAGTTCTCAGTGTTTGCACTGCTCGACTCTGATCCAAAGTCCCAGGCTGGGATCTGATTGGTTGAGCCTAGGTCACATGCCCACACCCTGGCTGCCGGGGGCAAGATGAAGAGGATTCACAGTCGGTGGCTTATACAGTGGCAGGCAGGCTGTGTGTCCAACCAATACCACACACAACAGAGTGTTTTTGGCTGACTGCCAAAAAATGACACTGTCCCCAACACCTACTGATTTATGTCTCTACTCATTCAATCAACAGATGTGTGCTAGACACTGTTCTGAGCACTGAGGATATGCGAGAAGATCCTGCTCTCCTGAAGCTTTTATTCTAGTGTGCAGGTGGGTGGGTGGGGAAAGCAATGAACAAATTAATAAAGATACCAGTTGTGGCCTCAAGGACTATGAATATAACTAGAACAGGTGAATGGGGATTGGGAGTATGGGGGGCTGCTCTTCTATAGAGTGGTTGGAGGGGATCAGTTGGCTATCTGGGGGAAGAATATTCCCAGCCAAGGGGACAGCAGTGTAAAAAGCCTGAAGCAGGAGCACACTCTGTGTTTGAAGACCAGCAAGGGGACCTATGGTTGGAGTGGAGTGAGGAGAGGTAAGTGGGAGGTGAGACTAGGGAAGAGATGAGGGGACAGGATCATGCAGGGCGTTCTAGGCCACACTGGGACTTGGGCTTTAAACCTAAATGAACTAAGAAGCCCTTAGAGAGTTTGATCAGAAGAGTAGCTTGATCCAACTAATGTCTTAACAGGATCACGGAGTCCGCTGGGTTAAGAATCAATTTTTGAGGTGCAAGAGGAAAAGAGAGGAAGCTGGCGTCACACCCAGGTCTCTCTCCTGACCACTACACCACAGTTGTGGAGTGGGAATTTGCAGGTAAAGGGAACCCTGGAGAGGGTCTAGTTAAACACTGTGATGAAGCCCAGTGATGTGAAGGGCGCACTGCATTTTACTGTCAGGGCTGAAGTGAGAACCAGGCCTTCCAATTTGGGCCTGGGCTATTTTCCCTAAGCCACAATGACGATACAGGAGGCTTCGTCTCTCTTTTCCTCCCAGCGATGGTAGACCACAGCCTCCTAGTCCTCTCATATCTCTTGGGGATGAAGACACTCTGCCCTTCTCAGGCTTCTCTCCCACACCATGGGATAAGCAGCCCACAGTGTGAGCTTGGATGGTGGTATCAGACATATCAGTCACTATTACTGCCCCAGGCACCATCCATGCGGAAGAGGTTTTATGCAGCTGTGTTTTGTGAAACCTGACTTTCTCCCTCAACCCTCACCCCAGCCAGACCCTAGATGATAGAATCCAAGGCAATGAATCTGAAAGCTGGCCAGGGAGCTATGACATTGCAACCTGGCACAAAGAGATGAGGATGGCCAATCGGATTCCATTTCTGGAATCTGAACTAAGAAATACCAACAGAAAGAGGTTCTCAGTAGTGGGATCTGAAGCTAAAAGTAAACATAAACATAGCGTTGGGTTAAGGCTTATGGCAAACAAGTGATGAGGGAGCAGACCTACAGAAACAAGCAAGGAGGCCCTGAGTATCACGGTACCATAAGAGTCACAGGGAGTGGCTGGGTCACCCTAACACCAGAGCACTCACAAGGAGAATCACGAACTCCTTCTGTTCAAATGCCCAGAGCCACCTCTGCCTGAGCCCAGTGGTTCTGCTTTTTGTGAAAACGGGTATATATGGAGTGGCATCTACTCCTAAATATTCAGGCCTTGGAAGACTCCACCTCTGCTCAGCTGGTCTGGACTCCAGACCACCAACGAGAGGAACACACCTAAGACAGCACCACACATTCTCCTTCTTAGAACCCCACTCACTGCCCAGCTCACATAATGAATCCTCAAAGCCTTCTCCTAAAGCCTCTATATGCAGGCCAAGTTTATAGTCAATGTTTTACTTCAAAGATATGTTGGTTGAGATATGTCTGTAGTGATGCATATCTTTAAAATCCTGTGTATATTGTTTATTTAAAATTAAAGCTATCTATAAAAGAGCTAATGTTGGTGATGCTGTGGGTCCATCAGCAACTCATTAATCCATTTTTAACCAAGATGTCTGGACAGGCCTCCTGCCAAACTAATGGCTCACTTGGCTCATAGAATTAAATGCCAAGCAGTTCTATATTCTTACTGTCTTGTGTAAAGTACAATTAGGAAGATAAGACCACATTTTAAGGACAGAAAAACCTTTTCTTGGATTAGTGAACTGATCATTTCATCCCTACCATAAAAACAAGTGTTATTCCTATGGCCCATGTGGCTAGTCATAAGCAGGTCTCCAGGCCTCAGGGACTCACTCTCGTTGAGTGAGCTTGATCTTCCAAGCTAGGTATTTATAAAATTTGTCAGTAAAACCACTAAGGGTCAAGACTTTGGAATTCAGCTTACTGAACGGTCCCATCCTTAAAATCTTCACATGCGGGCACCTGCCAAACAAACAACAGTTCTAAGCAGCAGGATCTGGCAGGAAAGGTAGGCTGTTGTCAATGGCAGAGGCACTGTCTTAGTTTGGGTTCCCAAGAAGTAAAGTCTGAGACAAGGATTCTTGAAAAAGTGATTTATTGGTGAAGTGTGCTCAGGAGAAAGGGACCAAGAAAATCAGAATAGGACGGAGCAGAGTTAAGCAAGGATGTGGCTCAGGTGGCTTCAGTGTGGTCCCACAGGGAGCTCTAGGACACAAATTGCACCACAGAGTTGATCTTCTCTTCAGGCAAGGGACCACCTTTTGTACCCCTTGTCAGTCTTCCCACTCCCTTCAATGGGAGATGAGGAGTATATAATCTCCAAATTGAGACAGCTCCCATCTGACCAAAGGCAATTCTCTGGAGAAGATGGTGGCTGTGAGCTGTTAGCAGCCAATTTAGTGCCGGACCACAGGGTGCATTGGGCTGCTGAAGGAGGTCTGGGCTGGGCACCAACAGTATCCTCTACAAGCAGCAAGACAGATGGGCAGCAAATTTCCCAGGCATTTTATCTCTTCACTGGACTCTGGAATAGCCAAGGAGACACCTTGGATACCTCAGAAGTTGTCCTGAATGATTGGACAAGAATCAGCTGTGACCACTGGTAACAGAAGAAATCTCTAGTACTGGAGCTACGTCAGATGTTAGATTTATGGTTTTGATTTTGCCTTTGTTCTAATTTATAAACTTGGGGCCCTAGAGTGTGTTGAATAGTGCTCTCCCCCAAAAAGATATGTCCATGTCATAAACTCTAGAAGCTGTGAATATAACTTTATTTGGAAAAAAGAGTCTTTGCAGATATAACTAAGGATCTCAAGACGAGACCATCCCAGATTATCCAGTTGGGCCTTAAATCCTATGACAAGTGTCCTTATGAGATACAGAAGAGAAGACACAGACACAGAAGAGACAGCCATGTGAAGACGGAGACAGAAATTGGAGTTATGCAATCAAAAGCCAGGAACACCTGGAGCCACCAGAAGCTAGAAGAGGCAAGGAATGGAATCTTCTTCCCTAGAGCGTCTGGAGGGAGTACATCCCAGCAACACCTTGATTTTGGACTTCTGGCCTCTGGAACTGTGAGAGAATAAATTTCTGTTGTTTTAAGCCACCTACTTTGTGGTAATTTGTTATGGCAGCCACAAAAAACTAATACAGTCCCCTCCTCTCATCTGTCTGGTCTTGACTACTCAGAGTAGTCAAGTAGTAGTCAACTGACTACTACTACAGTTAATTAACTACTCAGAGACTCAGTTTTCTAATATATAAAAGAAGATAAATAATAATCTTCTCATAGTTTTGTTATATAATTAATTATCAGAAAGAAAAAGCTCATGGTCTGTCAGGAATTGACACACAAGAGATGTTCAATAAATCTTACTTTCCCATTTCTCTTCCTCTATCTATAATGGCCCTAAACAAAGCTTTTTGAAGTATGTTCTTACTCTGCCTTTGTACTGTGGCAACCCCAACCCTGTAAACACAGCTCCTTTCTTCTCTCAAATGGATAGTGGGGCTTTGCCACCAAAGAGTGCAATAAGGCCAAATTTAATAAAACATAACTTCAATGATAGCTTTTGTCTTATTTATACTTCTTGTCTTAAGGAAACTATGTTTTTTATGCTTTTATTGAAGTATCAAATATATTCAAATATACACATATCATTAGTATAGAGCTTGATGAATTTTCACAAACTGAACACAACCATGTAACTACCATCCAAATCAAGAAAGAGAACGTGGGGGCCGGCCTGGTGGCATAGTGGTTAATTTCATGCGCCCTGCTTCGGCAGCCCAGGGTTCACGGGTTTGGGTCCCGAGCACAGACCTACACACCGCTCCTCAAGTCATGCTGTGGCAGCATCCCATATACAAGATAGAGGAAGATGGGGCACAGATATTAGCTCAGGGCTGATCTTCCTCAGCAAAAAGAGGAGGATTGGCAATAGATGTTAGCTCAGGGCCTATCTTCCTCACCAAAAAAGAAAGAAAGAAAGAGAACACGAACAGCACCCTAGAAACTTCCTTCATGCTCCTTCCCAATCACTACTCCCCTAGGAAAACCATTATGCTGACTTCTAATCATGTAGATTAACTTTGCCTGTTTTTGAACTTTATATAAATGGAATCATACAATATGTATTCCTTTATGCATGTCTCCTTTTATGCCACATAATGTTGGTGACATTTACCCATTTTATTGCATGTAATGGTAGATTGCTAATTATCATCAGTGTATAGCATTCCGTCTGGGAAATATAACACAGCTGATCTGTTCATTCTACTCATGATGGGTATTTGAGTTTTTGTCAATTTTTGGCTATTACAAATAGTGCTGTTATGATCATTCTGGTTTATATCTTTTGGCAAACATACATATAGATTAATCTGGGTAAAAGTGATCTCTCTTACAGTATTAAATCTTCTAAAACATGAACATGGTACATCCCTCCACTTATTTAGGTGTTTTTAAAATTTCTTTCAATAATATTTTGTAGTTTTCTTTGTTGAAGTCTGGCACATTTTTCATTATGTTTATTCCTAGGTGTGTTACATTTTTGATGCTATTGTAAACGGTATTGGGACTCTGGGATTTTAAGGAGATGGAAATTTCTAATAGTCTGAGCTTTACTGCCTCTCTAGACAAGAATCATAAGATTTTCTTTTATTAAAATTGTAGAAGGAGGAAAATTATTTTAATATTCTAAAACTGTTAAAGCTGACAAAAGGGAAAACAAATAGGATCAGAGACTCCAATTAGCCAATTAGGGTGCCAACGACAAATTCCAGTTTTCGCTTCCAATAATATCTAATAGGCCCTAAGAAACCCTTTCCCAGGAAAGTATCCAAAAGAAACAATTTGAAATTCCATGGTTTGTATAAAAGAAATGAATTCTTTTGGTCTGTGGCCAGAGTTTAGTACTTTTTCTGATTTCAAAAATTTGAAAAGGGAGACAACATCCTACATTTATATACTCTATGTGTCAAGTGCATTTACTTAATTATCTCTTAATTCTCATGACAAACCCATATGTTGTTAGCATTTACTCGATTTTACAGTTGAGGAATCTGAAACGCAGAGAGATTAATATCCTAAATCACACTCCATCAGTGCTAGAAATGCAAATCCAGGCCTGACAGATGCCAAAGGTAATTCCCCCCCCATTTAAAAGTCACATTAATTAGTATCTTTCCAACTATTAAAATTAAAGACATGTTCATTATAGAAATTTTGAAAAATATAGAACAGTATAGACAAATAATTTTTCTAAATACGTATTTATTTTTCACTTAATATCACTTCATGATAACGTCCTCACGACTTAATATATTCTTCTATAACATCATTCTAACAACTGCGTAGTATTTCATTAGTTAAATCTACCATAATTTTTTAACGAAACACCCTTCATGTTGGACTCTTAGAATATTTCTATTTTTCGTATAACAGATAACTCTGTAATGAACTATGCGTCTATAGCATTACAACTGCGCACACACTTATGATTACTCCTTTGTGATAAATTCCTTGAATTTATTCTCTTGGGTTAAAGAGTTAGAAACCTAATAAGGCTCTTTAACTCACACGGCCAAATCCTGCCCACCCCCACCCCCCACCCCTGAGACAGGTCACAGTTCCCACCGCCCTCAGCATGAGAGAGCGGCCACCAGCCGTGTCTTTGCTGGGTATTATCACTTAGAAAAATATTTGCCAATTGGACAGGTTAAAAAATCATATTATTTTAATTTATACTTCTTTAAATACTAGTGGTTTGGAGCATCTACTTATTGGTCATGTGTGTTTCTCCCTTGGACATCAGTGTTTCTCAAAGAACGGTCTCTGGATCACCTGCAGTAGAATGCCTAGGTGCATACTAAATAGCAGATTCCTGAGTCCCAACCCAGACTCTGTAATCAGACCCTGGGGTGGGGGCCTGAGAGGGGAATCTGATTTTGTTAGTGCTCTGCTGGCAATTCATACACTACTAGACTTTGATAACCACTGCCACAGTTAGAACCAGACCATACTTAGAAGCAGCAAGCAAATAGCCAGGATTTGATTCCCTTACAAGTGAAAATCAGCAGTAATCCTCACATGAAGCTCTTGTTCATCTATATCATTTCAAATGTCCTTTCAGGTACATTAAGAGCTGCACAGAGACCTGTTGAGATGCGATGGTTCAAACCTGTCCATGTGAATAAGCCTACAACACATTTTTGGTGGCAGTCAAATCAATGACTATGGATTCAGCATCTGTGCTCAGCAGGATGCTAACTTGATGGCAAAAGAAGAGATTTTAAGAGCAGAAAATAAAATTTTTCTTTTGAAGTGTTCAAAAAAGTCTGTAAAAGCTGTGAAACTAAGGATACTACTAGAGAACCACATCATAAAATAACGTCATCCATTGCTGGCTTTTGAGGGCCAGATGGAAAGTACAGCAGGATATGCTTCTCGCCTCTCCTACCTCACGCCCCTCCACTGACTTGGGTCCCATCAAATCGAAACAAAAGGATTGTTTTTCCTGAGGACAAGAGGGTGTATGTTTACAGGCGTTCAATTTCTGTTTTTAACGCTGGGGAGTTTTAGGGATTTAAAATCTACAGTGGTATTGTTTGGGAATCAGCTTTTTTATTATGCCTTTGCAATTCAAACAGGCAAGACTTCATTCCACTAGCAGTTTTAAATCTTGTAATACAAGGGCTACCTAAAGTTATTTACGGGCCAGCCCCGTGGCTTAGCGGTTGGGTGGGCGCGCTCCGCTGCTGGCGGCCCAGGTTCGGATCCCGGGCGCGCACCGACGCACCGCTTCTCCGGCCATGCTGAGGCCGTGTCCCACATACAGCAGCTGGAAGGATGTGCAACTATGACATACAACTACCTACTGGAGCTTTGGGGAAAAAAACAAACAAATAAATAAATAATCAAACAAATAAATAAACTAAAGTTATTCTACCAGCAAGCCAAAACGACCCAGACAATAGGCCAGAGCTAGTAGAGTGGGCGGGAGATGGCATATCGTGTTCATGTGTGGGGTCCTCGTCTCATAGGAAACGGAAACATCCTCTTCCTGGGAAGGAAGAGAAAACAATTTTATTGTTGCCGACTATCATGTACTGAGCACCTTGCACCTACACTGTGCTGTCTGCTTCTCATGCACCACCTCACTTATCCTCATGACACTGACCCGAGGTGGGTGTTCATGTCCTTGTATTAGTTAGGAAGAGGTTTGGTTGGCACCCAAGCCACCATGGCTGGACCACATGAAAGGCTGTTTTCCTCATATACGATAAGTGCGGAGAAAGGGTCTTGGACAGTGTTGGCACTCCATGGACGTTCATGGACAAATGAATAAACAAACGAGCGAGGCAACAGCAGGAATTGAACTCCAGTCTATTGGCTCCCAAACTCCTCCCGTTGCATCACGCTGCCGCTCCTAGGGCAGGCAGCCAGCAGAGTTGTCTTTCCTGGCCAGAAACTGTGTTGGCTTGGCCCAGAATGGAAATATTGGAACTTTTTCCTATGCTTCTACGAATCCAGCATTCATAGAAGCACTCAAAAATTCAGAACTTAAACACACAGCCACACGCATACACTGGTGCCATCGCACAGTGGTGATAAATCAGGGCTGGGATGCCCACTCTTGAGCACTGCTGCCCTGGCCTCAGCTGAGCTCTGCCCTCTAAGCCGGGGATGATGGCTTACAGTGCCCACTTTACCCTGTACAACCCCAGCGTGAACCCTGCCACTTTCCCAGCCACCAGCCACTCTCTGCTGAAAACAAGAGACAGAAATCATTTTCCTTCTAGCCATGCCGAGTGCAGCACGCAGGGTAAGGCCGAACTCTGTCAAACAAACAATGTTTAATACCCGAATTAATACTAAGATGGACCCAATTCTCTGACAGGCGTGTAAAATGTGATTAAAGCTGCATAGCATTCCCCGCATACCCATCTGCTGTGCTGAGGAGCCCACAGCTGTTCTGATTTCTGACGTACATACGGTTTCTTGTCAGTTGTTTCAAATGCATCTCATCTTGCACGTAATCTGGGCCTTCCCTCCCTTGGCCCTCCTTGGGCCGCCTGGGCCAGTTCCTCTAAGCAGCCACTGATATCCACACGCCTCTGGCCAAGGGTCTGTAGAGGCATGTGCGAGCTCTGGCTGATGCAAAAATGTGTGATCACAGGGAAAGCTTAGCGCTGTAGCTGCTGGAATGAGTCTCTTGGATCCTAAGCTGTCGTGATGCCACCACCTGCAGCTCCTGCAGGCTTACGCTGTGAGGTGAGAGGAAAGAACAGGGATAAATCATTTTTGATGCTACAGAGAGCTGCCCCTGAGATGCCCAACAGCTACCATAGATATACATCCTGAAAGCTCTGGAAGGGCAGTGAGAGCACTGCTGGGGGACCCTGGGGAGAGGCGGAGGCAGAAACAGAGATGGGGCTCTGCTGGGCAAGGGATTGAGTCCACAGAGGCCATTCGAGACCTTGAGGCCAGAGGGCACAGAGAAGGCAGAAGACAGCTGATTTCAGGAAAAGAACTGGCTGGTCGGCACTGGCCCGTATAGCATCTTCATGAGAATTTTTGAAAAGCAGCCCCCTATGAGGCTGTGGCCCTACATCAGAGTACACAGCCTGGAAAGCATAGCAGAGGCTGGATTTCAGCCCTACTTGCCGCCTTGGCCAGGGGTCCTTGTGCAGTGAACACCCTTGCAACCAGACCAAGTAGGAGCAAGGCTAGTGTATGAATGTGGGAAATACGGGGAGCATAAGAGAAGAACCAGAAGAGAAATATAAAAGCAGAACATCAAGTGCATTCAAAGAAATTGAAGCCTCTTCCTAGGTCCTGGTGGTTTGCTGGCAATCTTTGGCATTCCTTGACTTGTAGATGCATAACGCCAATCTCCACCTTGGTTATCACACGGCCTTCTCCCTGTGTGTCTCTCTGTCTTCACATGGCCATCTTCTTACAAGGACACCAGTCTTATTGGAAGGAATTATTTCTAAAGGACTGATTGTGGCTTCACATCCCCCTATGAAGCAAAGCATTTGGACTTGCTCCACTCAGCTGTCCAGCCTGGGCAGAGCTGCTGCTCTGCATTCTGGGAAAAACTTGGGTTCTTACTTGTCTCTGAATATATTTTAAACTTTTCCCTCAAAGCCCCAGTTTTTTAGGTCTGATGAACCAATATTATCTTAAGATAAATGCTGAAAACAATTCTGTATTAAGAGAAAAACCTGAGTATAGCCCCTTGAGTTCCATTAAAGACATCAGAAATCATTCGTTGATTTTCTTAAAGAAAAAACCATGTATTAATTGAAACAGAAGGTGGTCATTAGACAGGAGCTGCAGTTTAATTCAATAAACGCTTGCTGGACAAATATTAGGTTTCAGGCACGAAGCAGGCAAGAAAAATAAGACTTCATCCTCCACGTCAAGGAGTGCATGTTGGTGACAGAAGCACATCATACATGACCACGGGACACCGGGTACAGTGTCAGCTCACATCCCTTCAAACCTGAGCTCTTCCTTCCCCCAAACCTCAGATCCCATTTGTACCCCTCTGTTCAGTACCTGCAAAATTCCAGTTGTCATTTATTAAATATACTAATTTTAGATTGAATATAAACAAATAATAAGATTAAACACACAAAGACATATCTGTGCATGTGTGTATACATATATACATCATATACATATGCAAAAATAAATATAGTGTGTTATGAGTGTACATTAATGAAAAGGCATGTGGGCATCAGAAATAATACAAGCCTCACCACAACCACACTCAGCCCACAGCCTGACCTCACTCAAGTTCAGCTGAGAATGTGAAATAGCACAGGAAAGTCACATTGAGGAAACAAAGGCATTTTATCTTTAATAATCAGGACGATAAAAATATAGTTACCCTCTGAGTGCTCACTGTGTGCTAGGCACTGCATTTATGTTTCACATCATTCTTTTATTTAATTCATGTATTTGGATTATGTCATTTAAGCCTTACCTCAACTCTGAGAAGAGGGATAATTTTCTACATGTTACCAGTGAGGAAGCTGAAGTTTGACAAGGAATTGGCTCAGTAAATGGCAGAGCAAGGATTCAAACCAGGTCCGTCTCATTCCAAAAACAACGTTGGTAGAAGTTTCCAGAATGAGCCTCAAGGTCCAGGCTGGGCTCCAAGAGACCATATCAGCATCACCACAGTTTTACACATTAATCCTGATCAAGGAGAGAAACCAGACATGGAGACCAAAGTTGAATTAAGGGGCTGAGGGAGCCTATAAACAGGCTACCAGGCTGCATTTTGAAGGCCAAGAGGTCTGAAACTTTGTGGGGAGGGGTACTATAAGCTGGGCCTGGGGAAGGGTTTGGCATGTGGACTGTGAATGGGGCAAGGATCTCAGGGCTCATTCTGATTAGTCACTGGTTGGGTGGGTGGGCCTGCCTACCTAAGCGACAGTGGCAGGTCTGGGACAGACCCAGGGATTTGGCAAATTCTCTCACTGGGCCTTGTTACAAGTAGCTGGCACCTCTCGGGCACATTTCCCTCTGCAGCAAGTAGGGCCACTTACCCAAGAAAGAGCAGTCGCAGCCCCACCCAGGCAGCCACCAGGAGTCCCATTCAGAGTCCAGCACTGCTGGCTCTGGCCTGTGACAGCTCTCAGACACAACACAGGTAATTCTCCGAGCACTTCCTTGGGGAGGCTGAGCATAGTCCAAACAATGGACAACAGACTTCAATGGCCATCCCAACCAAGCCTTTTTAGGTCACAGACGGTGCTGTGTTTATACTCCCAGGGATGGAACATCCTTTGCCCACAGCCCCACGCCCCTCCCCCACCCACCCTCTCCCTCCCTTTGGCAAATGCCTGGACTCTTAGCAATCTGTGCAGATGTGTTGTGAATCACTGTCAGTTCAAGTACACAATCTTCCCCGACTTTAAGCCCCATCTGCTTGCCCTGCATACCTTCCGCTCCAAGTGCTGGGGGAAGCAAGGTCCACAGAGCAGCAGCAGCCCCCAACACTCTGGAACATTCGGCAACAGCAGGCAAGACAGCCACAAAGCTAGGTGACTAATACCCAGGATGCACAGTTTGTGCCAGCTGTAGTCCTAGAGACCTTACATCCCCACAGACCTCTGAGCAAGTGAGGATTACGTCCGTTACAAGGATGAGGAAACAGGATCAGGAAGGCTGATTCGCACAAAAACTCAAGCGAGTGGGAGAGCGCAGCTTCAAAACTAGAAATATTCTTTCTCATATACAGTGTTCCATCTCAAATCGTTATGTTGCCAATTATTTTTATTAGCAGTCGTTAACAGTAGCCGCAGCTTGTGGGCTAGACACTGTGCTAAGTGTTTTGTATGGATGAAGTCATTTAATCCTTCCAAAGAGCACTGTGGAAGATACAATTACGATCTTCCCTTTAGAGACAAAGATCTGAGGCACAGAGA